>NC_056679.1:166828668-167177835 GCF_018350215.1 Panthera leo | reverse complement strand
ATGGTTCTCTGCAAAGAAGAGAAGCATATACTGTAATTGAATCTAAACACTTCTAATTGATAAGGCTTTTCTTCCAAGGAAGATGCAGAATTGTGATCAAGATAATCTGAATGACTGTCTTTTGCAGTAAGTAGGAACTTAAAAAAAAAAAAAAAAATGAGTGCCTAGGGGCGCCTAGGTGGCTCAGTTGGTTAAGCGTCTGACTTCGGCTCAGGTCATGATCTCACAGTCCGTGAGTTCGAGCCCCGCGTCGGGCTCTGTGCTGATAGCTCAGAGCCTGGAGCCCGGTTCAGATTCTGTGTCTCCCTCTCTCTCTGCCGCTCCCCTGTTCATGCTCTGTCTCTCTCTGTCTCAAAAATAAATAAACGTTAAAAAAAAATTAAAAAAAAAAAATGAGTGCCTAAGTAATTGGCCTTTCAAGAAAAAGTCACTGGTAAGTTAAAAATAGAGTTAGTAACATCTTTGGAATTTCTTCTACTTCTCCACTTCTTAGTACAAATGACAGAGATTATAAAAGCTTAATTTTGGAATTGAAAAATGGATATTAGTGAAATGAGTAGAAAAGTGTTTTTGAATATAGTTGCAATCTACAACTTTTTATAGGTTTATTTTTAAATATGGGTCAGTGTACAAAGGTCCTCTGATTTTCACAAATATCCAAAACCTATTTTCTACCTGATAAAAATCTCACAGTTCATCATGCTAGAATGTCTGAGATTCATTAGAACATACCAAATACATTCCACTTATCAAATGAATGAAAGTACCAGAAGGTTGCTATGCTGAACACAACCTATATAACAAACATGTGTGGCAACTCCCCATGGACCTACTGCATTACGGTGGTAACAACAGTGAACTCAGTCCCAAGCTAACAGTGTGAGACTCTTCCTTCTCTCAGGCCACAAAGCATTTCCTAGGAACAGTTACCCAAAAGTGTTCGAGTTATTAGCACCTAATTATGTTTTAGCTAATATAGGCACCATCACAGTACAAAATAAAAGAAATAGGAGGATGGAGAATCTGCAGTGAGTAAATGTAAATTTAAGAATGGTCAGATAGGTTTTACACAATATTGTCAGACTGATGTAGGTGAAGGCTGAAGCTGTTTTAGTGGACTCAAACTTCAATTCCTGAAAAGGAAGAATGGAATTTTCTTCTGAGAGAAAATAATGTTCTATTCACATGATTTAGGGCCCTTCTAATCTGTTTTTTTCTAGATTTGCTTTCAGGAATTTAGCTTACACTGAAAAAGAACTAACTGATTATACGATGCTAATAGAACACTTAGAAATCCCTATGTTTAAATGGCTCAAGTTCATTATTTTAAGAGTTTAAGAAAATCATTTAAGGAGAATGTTAGGGTATTTTGTTGTTATTTCCATATTCAGTCCCCGGTTTGCCTTTATTTAAAGACACACTTTATTCCTTAGAACAATCTTAGGTTTATAGCAAAATTGAGCAGAAAGTACAGAGCTCTCATATAGCCCTGTCCACACACAGGCACTATCTCCCTCACTACAGACATTCCACACCAGAGTGGTGCATTTGTTACAATCAATGAACCTACACTGACACATCACTATCAACCAAAGTGTACAGTTTACATTAAGGTTCACTCCGGTGTTGTATATCCTATGGGTCTGAACAAATGTATAATGACATGTATCTATCACTGTAGTATCATTCAGAATTATTTCACCATCCTAAACATCCTCTGTGCTCTGTCTCTGTCCCTAACTCCCGGCAACAATAAATCTTTTTACTGTCTCCATAGTTTTGCCTTTTCCAGGACATCATATGGTTGGTATTATACAGCATGCTGCCTTTTCAGATTCGCTTCTTTTACTTACTAGTATGTATTTAAGTTTCTTCCGTATATTTTCATGACTTGATAGCTCATTTCTTTTTAGCACTTTTTAGCACTAATATTCCATTGTCTGGATATACCACAGTTTATCCATTAACCTACTGAAGGACACCTTCGTTGCTTTCAAGTTTGGGCAATTATGAATAAAGCTGCTATAAACACCTGTATGCAGGTTTTTGTGTGGACTTGGGTAAACACCAAGGGGCATGATTGTTGGATGGTATGGTAAGAGTATGTTTGTTCAGTTTTGTAAAGAAGCTGCCACATTATCTTCCAAAGTGGCTGTATCATTTTGCATTTCCACCAATAACGAATTAGAGTTCCTGTGCTCCATATGCTCATCATTTGGTGTTTTCACCTCTGGATTTTGTCTGCTCTGGTAGAGTAGTATAGTCCTAATAAGATTTTGTCTGTTCTAATAGTTTTAATTTGCATTTCTCTAAAGACATATGATGTGGAACAATTTTTTATATTCTTATTTGACATAGGTATATTTTCTTTGTTGAAGTCTTTATTTAGGTATTTTGCCTATTTTAAAAATCATGGGTTTTTTTTTTTTGTTTGTTTGTTTGTTTTTGTCTTAATCACTGTTGAGTTTTAGAGTTCTTTGTATGCTTTGGATACCCATGATGAGGGACCCTAACTAAGGCAAGCTAAGCTCCAAGCACAAGCCAGCATTACTGCCCCCTCCCACCACCAAGGGTGGGATTTGTGTGACATTCCTTAGGCACTCCTGGCTGCCCAAAGACAAAGGAAAGGACAGAAAACAAAAGGTTAAACTGATAGAGTCTCCATCAGTTTACAAATATCTTAGTAAATTACAAGAAAAAGGCAATCTTATCAATAGTCTAATCTCCAGAAACCTACAGACTCAGTTTCCTGGAGCTCCAACATCTCCCTCCCTTCCATACTGATATGAGGAACAAAGGCAAGAAGGAAATGGCAGGTAAAACTGAATTTCCTTATAAGCTGCAGCCCAATGACAAATCCTTGAGGCAGGCAGAGTAAAAAAGTTTCTCCAGGAACTCCCTACTGTCTTAATGTTAATGCTTTGCTAGAGGGAAAAACAGCTTTAGCTTGACAACAGCTAAGCCTCCAGTAATGTGTAAATCTTTAGCAGATGAAAGTCTCTTTGGAAACTCCCTCTTGACTTTATCTCCCCAACAACCACAACGCCCGTAAAACGGTCACCCACCCACACTAGCAGTGCAGCTCATCCTGCCCACAGGTCCTGTCCCCGGGCTTTAATAAAATCACCTTTTTGCACCAATGACATCTTCAAGAATTCCTTCTTGGCGGGTCGGCTCCAGACCCCACAAACCCCACCATCACCCCAAAACCTCATCAACGATCCTTTATCAGATATACTTTTTGCAAATATTCTCTCCCAGTCTATGGCTTTTGACATTATCTTTCACAGAGCATAAGTTTTTAATTTTAATGAAGTCCAGTTTATTGATCATTTCTTTCATGGATTATGCCTTTCCTGTTGTATCTAAAAAGGAATCACCATACCCAAGGCCATCTAGATTTTCTCCTAGGTTGTCATCTAGTTTTACAGTTTTGCATTTTACATCTAGTCTGTGAACCATTCCAGTTAATTTTTGTGAAGGGTATGAAGTCTGTGTCTACATTCATTTTTTTGCATGTGGATGTTTAGTTGTCCAGCACCATGTTGAAAAGACATGAAATTTATCCATTGTTTTCCCGCTGCTCCTTTGTCAAACATTAGTGGACTATATTTATGTGGGTCTATTTCTGGGTTCTCTATTCTATTCCATTGATCTATGTATTTGTCTATTATTTTGCCATTATGGGGTAATTTTTTCTAATAGTATGCAAATTATAATTACTTGTTATTTTAGATTTATGAAGATGAAAGAAAAAGCTCTTCTTACATGTTCTTCATGTCAAAATGTTTTAGTTATACGAATTTTTTTTCAAGTCTCTGAGATAACAGTAGGAGAACCAAACTTAATTCTCTTTCCAATGAGTTGTAAAATGGGATACTTGAATTTCCTGAAGAAAAAATTGGCATTTTGAGTCTTGGAAGGAGGCTTCCCTGCTAAGGAGGCTTTCCACTGCTAATTCTCAGACTCTGCACTGGATCCATTAACTTTCTCAAACTCCATCTACTCCAGCCTAGGGCACAGAAGGTTTCCTTGTCTAGGGGCTGGGGCTCTCAGGGTGAATCTGAATGGTAAGGAAACTATTCTGCTGGAATGAAGGGGTGAGGTGGGTGAGGGGTGAGTTTCTTTACTCCTAATTCTTGCCCAAGGGCAGAATCAGGAGGGCAGAAGCAAGTGCTCAAACTTCTCTTCTTTCACTATCTTTTTTCTCTTTTTGCTCTCCCTTCCACTTAACTAAGGATTCCTTTGCCAATACACTCATTGCAAATGTAGCGGTTCTATGATTTAAGTGTTCTTGAAACATCTTTTCAAAATACAGATTCTTAGGCCTCATTATCCAGAAGTTATGATTCCACAGGTATGAATGGGTTACAGAAATCTACCTTTTGAGCAGACTCCTGTCAGGTGTTCTAATGTGGATGGTTCCAGAATGCACTTTGAGGAATTTTGTCATAGAGGTAGTTTAGTACTAATAAATTAACTGCTACAGTGTTTTTTTTTAAGTACATAAAAATAGACAGAAAATATGAGCTAAATAGCATTTAAAATTCAAGATTTCACCAATTATAAATACAAATTATCAAATAAAATAGCTGTAATACTTCTGAGAGGTTACTACTTCTAAGATTCTCAGTGAGGAACAATGAATACACAAAGATGTGTATGCCCATTAATGTAAATAACAGATCCAGACTGTAATTAGGCTCATGAGAAGGTGCTACAAGTGGTGTTAACATTTACTGACAAAACTTGACCGTGAATTTTCTTATTTGATATTGCTTATTCTCCCAAATTATGTTTTCTAAGTAAACACATTATTAATGGGCCTAAAACAGAAATTAAATTTTTAGACAGTTTGTTTCCAAGCACTGGTACTTTCTAGGACAGAATTTATGTTAAAGCAAACATTGATAGAACATGAGGGTGGAACTCATTTCACTAGTCCATGAGTTCATTTTGTGATTGTGAAATACTTTCTGATTTCATTTTTTTCTGTTTGTTTTGGTTAAAATTCCACACTACCTATGTCCAAATTATCTCAACGTGCCTCTTTCCTTCTGATCTGTATGCGTTTAGCCAATGTGTATTTTCAACCTAATATAGGATCTAATTCTTCATTGAAATGGTACTCACCAGAAGCTTTTTTCATTCAACAATGTACTATCTTTTCTTTGAAAATTTATTTTGAAAGATGTTAAGAAAAATGTAGAGCTAAACTTTTTATGTGTCAAAATGAACACATTGAATATTCTCCATTTAAAAACATTATGATCTTTAGTATTTTTCTAGGAATATATAAAAAAAGTATCTCCACCAATGATTAAATATATAATTAAACCTATTTTGGTAATAGTTAGCTTAATTTTATTATTAGCCTTTCAAGAACAATATGAACAAAGCTTTTTATGATCTGTCCCTGGAAAGCGACTGTCAGCTGTCAATTTTATCACAACTCAGATCTCTTTATGGGTGAAATCCAACATTAGTAACTCCTCCTTCATCTCATGAACTAAGATAATAGTTCTGAATGTAATAACTTGATTTATCCATTTAACAACCGTTTACTGAGAGCCTATCTTGGGCAGGGCATTGTTCTAGGCACTTCATGCAAATGAAGCCATTCGCATTTCCATCATTCAGTTCTAATAACTTTTTCTATTAAAAACATTTACAAGCGTGAAGCTTTCACACAATTAAAAAAATACACAACGTGTTATTGTTGGAAGGGGAAAATAAAGTCTTCTTCTCATCTTACTGTGTTTGTATCCAACTCTGCAGGATTAATTATTTTTCTCAGGTATTCAAAAGCATACTTTTAAATAACCTTCCATGCACATACAAGAATACAAATATACCTATAGACACCTTTGTATACACTGTTTATAACAAAATGGAACAATACTAAAAGTACTGTTTAGCAATTTGCCTTTAAATTTTAGTAAACATAAAATGAGTATCTGCATATGCCAATCATCTCACTCTTACCAGTAGATAGCCTCCTATTACTGGACATTAACTTACCTAATTTTCTTCTTTTGCTATTTACAATAATATTATATCAGATGCAGGTCTGCATATAATCTGATACTCTTTTGCTAATGCTTATGTAGGGTAAATCTTAAAAAAATCTTAGAATTGTTAGGTCTATAACAGATACATATAAAAGTTTTAATATGTACTATCAAATGATATTTAAATTTTCTATCGCTGTGTAACAAATTACCACAAATTTACCACAATACACATTTATTTTCTCACAGTTTCCAAGGACCAAGAGTCTGGCATGGTTTAGCTAAGTCCTTTGCTCAGGGTCTTACAAGGCTGCTATCAAAGTGTCAGATGGGTCTGGGGTCTCTTCCGAGGCTTGAGGCCTCTTCCAAATTCACATAGTTGTTGGCAGAATTCATTTCCTAGTAACTACAGAACTCACACTGGCTTGCTTCTTCAAGACCAGAGGAGAGATTCTCTATTTCTGACTCTGATCTCTAGACCTTCTATTAAAGAGCTCCTGTTATTAGATCAGGTTGGCCTAGGATATCCCTTTTAAGTAACTTACAGCTGACTGAATAATCTTACCTGCAAGCCCCTTCACTTTTGCCATCTAATGCAATATAATGAAATCCCATAATTTTTGCCATATTCTATTGGTTAGAGCAAGTCAAGGTCTTACCACACTAAATGTGAGGGGCTATACAAAAGCATGGGCCACTGAAAGTCATTTTAGAATTCCGTGTACCACAGTATTCAGTTTGTATTCAATTCAAATTTGTATTCAGTTCAAAGTATTCAATTCAAAGTACCACACTAAGAGTGTCATAATAATTTATATTCTCCAAAAAGCAGAAACAGATCCATAAATGGTTTCCGTAAACCAGATCCCCATGGTCTCCAGAGGGGAGTGGCATGGGTGGCAAAATGGATGAAGGAGAATGGGAGATATAGGCTTCCAGTTATGGAATAAATAAGTCATGAGGATAAAAGGTATAGCACAAGGAAGATAGTCAATGGTATTGTAATAGGGTTTTGGTTTTATGGTAACAGATGGTAGGCAGACTTGTGGTGAACACAGCATAATATATAGACTTATTGAATCACTATGCTGGACACTTGAAATTGATTTAACACTGTGTGTCAACTGTACTTTAATAAAGAAAAAAAATCTGAAACTTTTTTGAGGAGGGCTTTACCAGTCAAGGTTTAGTCAGGCAAGGAGAGGCCACTCTATGAATTCCATGAATCAGCAATTTTAGTATTTGGAATTAGAAGCTTTTATAACCACGGAAGGGCAAAGGAAACATCTAGATGGCTGCCAGAAATGATTTCTGGCTGTTGCAACAGCATGGGTGGTTCTTTACAATTTGCCAGTAAATTGCTAAAATCTCTCAGGAATTTCTGGGAAGCACTGACCAACTACCTCAGTCATCAGCAGGGAAATAGGTGGGTGTCTAGAGCTAGTCAAAATCTCACATCTGCACACACATCTGGCTGCAGCAACCTCTGGAGAATGATGGTCCTTCCCCCTCTCCAGCTTCCATAATCCAGCGTGAGTATGTCTTATTAGCATGGTTCCTGGAACATGCAATGAAAGGGATTTGGACAAAGGTAATTCCTGGTTTCTCATCTTGATGAAAGGAACTTTAAAAGGAGGCTTGGTGATGCTGAGCTAACACCAGACAATCTAGTGACTATTTCCCACATCTTTTTCAACATTAAAAGTGATCAGTCTTCTAAAATTTTGTCATTCAAATAAGTGTGAAAAATAGTTGTGTGTGGTTCGTTTTAACTTCCATTTCCTTGATTACCAGTAAGGTGAATCACCTGTTTGTTCTAGCATCTTAATCCAATCTGTTTAACAGTGGATATTTTATCTCTTAGAAGACACTGATATAAACTTGGGATGTCCAAACCTGTTTCTACATAAAGCATTCAGACTGCCCCCAGTTTCCCCAATCAACCACTGATTTAAAAGGAAAAGAAAATACAGCCAATTCTGGAAATCCAGCTTCATCTTTCAATTTCAGGGCTTGGTTAAAACTACTCTATCATAAAGAAAATACTTAAATATTGGCACATGCCCAAGGATCAGATGGCACAGATAACTCTAATGAGTTATATATAGGGAATAATTAAAGGGAAAATAACATTTTTAAATCAGTGTCTTAGTGTTAAACTTAGAAGATATCAATATTGATTGTTGTATTTTACACTTAAAAGCTCATTTGAATTTCCTCCTTTTCACTTCATATCTAGCAATAAACCATTGTTTCTAGACAAAAGCAGGTAACATACAAAAAAATGTTTTCTAGCCAGACCCCTATGTCATCAATAATTCAAAGGCTAAAAATGGGGCCTACTGGCAATCACTGCTATTTTGAAAAATCATTATGTTTAGTTTCTACATGCTGCTTAGTCAAACTTGGAAAGCATATGCTAATATTTCTTTTACATAACATTTTTTGTTTCATATATAGTTTAGGCTCATTTTAGCTACTAAAATTATATGTTGTATCCTATCAAGCTTTGCTTTTATTTTAGAAATATCTATTATGGATTCAGTGTTTAATTTAATCAGCAGAAAACTAGGTGAACAGCAAATAAATTGCATTTCTTGGCAAACCTGGAAATGATTGTTTTTCATTTTGTTCATTATTGAATGTGTTTTGTGTACTCTACAAAAATACTATCTCAATTACTATCCACTGAGCAAGAATTCAACCCAGTATATCAATAAAATACAGTAATATTTTTAGAATGGTCCTGAGCAATTGATTGCATACGGTGGAGAACTGCTAACTATAGTAAGAAATAAACCCCTAAAGCTCAATGGCTAAAAACAATAGAAGTTAATTTTTACTCATGAAACAGTCTGATGCAGGTGTTTCTGATCTGCAGGCATCTTTCCCCCTGTATGGCGATTTAGGGAACTAGGTTTCTATTATCTTCTGTATATATAATCTTTGGAACATGAAACTTGTCCTCTGCATCTAGCTTGGAGTGGGAAATTCCCAGTAAAATCTTTCAATTGATTAAACTGCCTCTGGGAGAAGGCCAGACTAACTGTAAGGCACCTAGAAAAACCATTTGGTTGGGCAAAATAACTCAAGGAAAAAAGCAGCTTTCCTAGGAAGATTCAGCTTTCCATAGGAAAGCCTGCAGTCTCAAGGAGTGCCCCTTCAATTGAAAGAGAAACATGGGATTTGTGTGTGTGTGTGTGTGTGTGTTAGAGAGGGAGGGGATGGTGGTAGTAGTGGTGGTGCTGAGAATGGAAAAAAGAAACAGAAAAACAAACAAAAAAGGAAATGTGAGCACATATCTTGAAATGAACTATGGTCATTTCATCAAGGAAACATATCACTTTTTGGGGATAAAATCCTATTGTCAAAGATTCCATGAGCCTAGTCTAAAAGCCTATGATTGCTCAAGATTTAAAACAGGTCTTTGGATTCTCTCCTTCGTAAGTGCAGGTGACTGACAAATCTGTGCAGTCCACATGGGGCTTATTCTAATGATCACTTCAATAGCAACCAAAGAGGTCACTGAAAAAGAAAAAAATCTCTTACAGGATGGAACTGGGAAGATCTTCCCAAGGTGTGAAATTAGGGCTTACTAAAGGAACATTCCCACACTCTTCACTGAAAAACCTCATAATATTTGCCTAGTAGGATTTCAGAATTGCTACAGGCCAGTGGGTTTTTTGTGTCTAATAACTATCTTATTTCCATTGTGGTTACTATTCCATCACTGTGCAATGAGTGGCTGTAGGACAGATGGATTCACATTTGAAAGTGATTTGGAGGTGACTACACATCCCTCACAGATAATGGACTTTGATGAGGATGCCAAGAGAGTGGGCCCTCTGGCTTTCTCCCGTGAGGAGGGCTTGAATGGGATCCATGTGTGGAAAGAAGGGAGCAAAGGAATGCTTGGTGCTCAGAAAGGCAGACTGACAAACATATTGATGTTCTCTCAATGTTCCATCTGCTTCCCCATGCTTCCCAGCCTGAGTCCCTGACTGTATGGAACAGAGTTCCCTGCAGAGTGCCAACTCAGGGCAGGGCAGGTAGCATGGAAGGCAAGGCATGGAATTGAGAGAAAAGACAAAAAGAAAATCTGAACATGTTATGACACATTTTGCTTATATTAAAATTTATCTAGGAATAATACAGAATCCATCATCCATCTGATAGAAATGATAGTAGCTTACACTTATCGAGCATTCATGTATGCCAGCTTCTGTACCATTTAGTCATTATGCCCTGAGTTGGTAGTATTATTCCATTTTACAAATGAGGAAACTGACTCAGAGTGAAGTTAAGCAGCTTTTCAGTGGCACACAGCTAGTAAGTAAGTGGCAAAAATGATATAAATGACCTCAAGCAGATTTATAAATCAAGCAGAAGGCAAAGTGAGAAAAGGTTCAAGAACCAAGGGTAGAGTACCAGAAAGCTCTGTTGTTAACATAATTGATGTGTTTGCCATAAGGGGCAAAGTTAAGGGCCAAGAAGCACCAGAGACTGGTTATTAGCAATTCAATTTTTGTGGAATTTTCTAACTAGGTGACAGTTATCAGTTATACGAAGGGATGTGTTTTTTTGTTTTGTTTTGTTTTGTTTTTTAGAGAGAGAGAGAGAGAGAGAGAGAGCGTGCATGAGCTGAGAGGGGGCCAGGGGAGAGGGGAAAGGGGAGAGGGGAGCGAGAGAGAGAGAATCCCAGGCAGGCTCCATGCTCAGAATGGAACCCGACACAGGGCTTGATCCCATGACCCTTGGGATCAAGACCTGAGCAGAAACCAAGAGTTGGACACTCAACTGACTGAGCTACCCGGGTACCCCTGAAGGTGGATTTTATGATAAAATTTACCTAGGCCTATTTTTTCCCTTTCTCTCTTTTTATATCTCAATTATGAACACATGTGAAATGTTTACTTGAAATACATAATAGGCATTTTATAAGTCAAATTTCAAATTCCAGACTAGTATAACACTACATAAAATTAGGACAGGACTTCAAATTGTACTTAAAAAAAAAAAAACATTGTATGCATAAGATATGTTATTCTTTGAAACAGACTCTTTAAAGTTCCCCTAAATATAACATTTTTTTAAAGGAAAAAGTGAACAAAATACAGTAGTTTATCTTAAACTGCTATTGTTTGGTAATTTTTTTGCTTTGAGTGTTATACATTATTTTTGAAACTGATTTGCTCTTGGTGCTACCAAACTAAAAATGCCATCAGGAATGAGGTATTATTGTGGCTACATTTTGTTATAAGAACTACCAAATTTAAATGTGTCATGGGTGATATTTCCTTTTTCACTAGATACTTAATTTGGTGTCAGAACCCTTCTTTTATTTATTTATTTTTTGATTGCAATAGAAGTCACCCATTGCTCTGGGTTCTTTCCCCTATTTTAAAATTTCAAATTCTACTATTCACATTACTAGAAATTTAAAATATAAGAAAAGTAAATAAACTACAATAACACTGTGGTCAAGTTAACTTTTGTCTGATCCTTTCCATTAAAAATATTCAAAATTTTTAAAATATATGCCACCTCTAAAAACATATATACACATAATTTATGCTGCCGCTATATTATTAATTTTCTTCTCATTTTCCCAATGAAAGATGATGCACACATTAAAAACAGAACCTAACCTAAAAGATATGGCTACGATAAACATTTGAATTTGGAGTCCTTCCTTAAAGCACCCTAAACTTCTTAAGAGATGCCCTATAGTGTCAGACACAGATTCTCTTGTGATGGATGAAAACATTTCTATCCTTTTAGTTATCATGAGAAGTTGTTCACTCTAAGATTCACGTTCAGAACTCACAGTACCAACTAAGATTAACACCTGTTTTAGTTCAAACAAATACCTCTTGTTCCAGAAATGACTTCACTGATGTGACCTAATAGGTATATCATGCCCAGTGGAGTAATCTTATCTTAGTATGGTTTTTTCTACATTTCTCATCACTGTTGCACAAGGGTTGACTTGTATAATATTAATAATGTTTTCAAAATCTATGCAACAATGTAATGAACTCAGAGAAGGCTGCACTGGCATAAAAAGTGCTGAACAGGCACACTCCAATTAACACAGGAATCTTTTGCGATTCACATCAGTACTTCAAAAGCAAATTATATGCGTCATTATTTTGCATTGTATTCCCTGGGATAAATCTAACAATATTAATGAAATATCCAAGGAATGCCCTAAAATTCTAAAGGACAAATAAAATGTCATCTTGCCTCTCTGTATATACATTTGTTGCATCTACCCATGGAAATTGTGGCTCTAATGAGCGAATTCTGAAAAAAGAATTCCACAGTTGGATTTTGAGCCTGAAATTACACTTAGTGTTACATGACTGGTAACCCTCATAAAAAATACGAGGTTAAAATTATCCCTCTGACCATTCTAGAAATATATTTTTAGGTTTCCTATAGCTTTTAAATAATCATATATAAAATGAATATTAGAAAAGATCCTGATTAGTTTTTTTAAAAAAATTTAACTGTAAAGCTCATTAAAAGATAATATTGCCCTTTTAAAATATCTTATTATTGGATATATAATAATTTTTAATTTTTCTTATTATTTTAAATAATTCAACAGGAGACAATATATGTAAGCTTGATGAACAAAAGATCACGATGTGTTTCATTTATCTAATCAAGACAAATGAATAAAATATGAGTTCACTCAAGTAAACACCCCAGGTAGACCACAAACTTTAGCTGTAAATAGGTTTTTAAAAAGTGAATTAAAGAAGGGGCGCCCGGGTGGCTCAATACATGAAGCATCTGACTCTTGATTTTGGCTCAGGTCATGATCTCACAGGTCATGAGATCACGTTTGGGATTCTCTCTCTCCCTCTCTCTCTGTCCCTCCCTGCTCATGCTCTCACTCTGTCAAAATTAATGAGTAAACATTAAAAAAGGGGAACGGAATGTTACAGTAGAGATAGCCTGGGGCCATTAACTGCTTGAATGATCAGCACTAAAAACAATAAAACAGACAAAAAGATTTATTCATTGTGTCTAGAATATTAAAAAATATTTGGTGACACAGCAAAGTAATATTAAGCTTGTGAGCAGGTGTCTGATTATTAATTTTATCAACATTTAAAAAAATATTTTTTTGACTATGAAAAGATACATATTTAAAATGATGCCATAATCTTTTCAATGTCTGCCTTCACTTCATGAGAATGAGATCTAGCTGTGACTCCACAGATAGGGGTTGACCCTCCCAGAGGGTCAGGCTTCCAAGGTATGAAGCTTGTGATCAATGCTTCAGCACACTCTATTAAGAAAACGATTATTAGGAACACTGGCTGGAATGGGCATTTTCGCGGAATTTATTATAGATAACATTGTATTTCTGGTGGCATTACAAGGGATGAAAGCTCCATTAACCTGTTAAGCACAGAGGGTATAAAAATGCTAATAAGTAGAAAATCACAAAGACTGGGAGGAAAGATTTTACTGCAGTGCTGTGTTCTAAATGGATGAGAGAAATTCAGAAAGCTGTTTGTACATGGAGCTAGGTCTTAATCTCTTTGTCATAGAAAGGGAGGGACTTTCTGAAAATGGACACCTGCTCAATCTCCTCCCTCCTCAGGAAGCCCTCTGGCAGCAGAACAAGTTATGTGACTCCAGAGTGGGCATGTAGATGTGGACCTTGGCTACACTTCCCTGCACATATTGCTCTCTGCAGAAGTCTATGCAGTCGTATGGTTGTCCCTGGGTGGCCATCTGTGGCCATTCTGCAGCATGTCAGTACTCACAGAGCGCCTCAGATGTTATTCTAGAGAACTGGCAGTTTCGTTTCCATTCATGCCCTTTGGGAGGTGAATGTGTAGAGTGTGTAATAGAGACAAGGACTGGCCCTCAGCAAAAGTGCAGTAGATATCAACCTATGTGGTGATATCTGAGGGGAAAGAAGCACTCGCAAACGGCCAGTCTTGCTTCAAAGGTGCCATGAAGAATGAGAACGAATGAATATGGTCTCTAGGTGGGCTGATGTGGAAAGGCAAATTCCATTGGCTGATTTCAGGGCAGCCAGAAATGTTCACTGAGCCCAAATCTCTCACTTTTTTGACAGTCCTTGTTCCTGAAATCAAGTGTTCATTCCGGGGAATAAGGCTTTGCCCTTTCTAGGAATATTAGTACACAACTTATTGCAGCGAGGGCGAAGGTTTTTATATTAATTATTACTGTTTTTCATGAAAGACAGGAACTTGACAGAAAAACAACTAGAGAGGGTGAGGATAGAAGAAAATAATGCTTCCATTTGTTTCCATTCATTTATTCAGTCATTCATTAGCTAGCTAACAAATGCTAGCTTTTGTGCAGGAGATACACAGATTAAGGCTGTTGCTGACCTCAAGTTCTTACCATACAAAAGAGGTACTAATAAAAGTTATCTGAATAATAATTCAAGACAAAAATACTATTAGTGGTATTACTTAACGGTTGCCTCAAACAGGTCCAGTATCAAATTGTTTACTACCACCAAGGACGCTTTAAAAATAGTTATAAATAACATGCCTATTACGTGGTAACCACTATCCTAAGAGTTTTCCTTGGGTTATCTAGTTCATTGAACTCTCACAACAGCTTTAGGAGATAGCTCTGTTTTACTAGCTCTATTTTACAAAGAGGTTAAATAACTTTTCCAAGGTCACACCTCTAGTGAGACAGTGGGCATCTGAGCCATGCCCAAACAAAATTCTCTTGACATCAAAGCAGAAATCGAAAGAACAAAATGATTGGAGCACTTGCCTGAGAAGACCTAACAGCAGATGCTTTCAAAGTACTCGAATATTTGATTGCATTAAACTATTCTCTCCAAAATTAGAATCTTAATTATATTCTTAACCAAAGGCCCCCTAGAGAATCCTTTTGTTGAGGTCAGTTTGATCAATCTAGTGGGATACACTTCATTGAGGTCACCCAAGACCTCTTTGTCTATGTGGAAGGGTTCATCTTTTGCATTAATAACATAAGTCTATTTGGTGATATTTGAAAGAAATAAGACACTTCTCAATTTCCTTCCGTGTCTCTTACTTTTTCCTCTCCATTTTCCTGTCTATAGTACTGGATTCTTTTTCTTTCTAGAATTGTTACTCTTGAGAAGGGTATTGTTTTAAAGTCTCCAATAAATGGTTTTAATGTATATCTATTGCCTTTCTGTGCTCTGAATCTATTTCTGATAATAGCACCTTGTTTTGTTTTGGGGGAAGCACAAAAACAAACCCCAGGGGAAAAAGAAAACTTCCAGTTGAGGTAGTTTTGGGTGGGTCAAACTCATTTCCTATGGGTCTATGATCCAGACCTAGACAAACTGTTACATTTTTAGGTTACCCAGGCCAAGCTAATGGCACTCAAGGCTGGGTTTCTCATCAAAACTTCTGGAAAAAGGAAAATTTTTCCTTGGTATTTACAGAGTAGGAGGTGAGATTGTAGCTACTGGTGGTCATCCTGACACTATGTCAGAAGAACCTCTAAGAAAATAAAGATGACAGAGGAAAGTAGAAGCCAGGGATGGTAAGAGAAAATTTTCTGACAACATTGCTAGACCACCTAAATCCAGCTCTACCTAGAAAATGTCTATAATTTTCCAGTTAACATGTCAAAAATTCTCTTTCTTTGTGTAGGCCAATTTGCATTGCTTTGTTTTGTTTTGTTTGGTCTTGTAACATAAAATGTCCTGACTGATAACAATGATCACAGCTTTTTGCAAATACAGCACCTAAGACCATTAGAAGCCATTAGCAAAGAAAGGTTCAGATTTGCTAAAATGTACAAGAGAGTGGTTGGCCAAGAGCACAGGAGGATCTCTATATTATCTTAACAAAGATGGAGTAGTGGAAAAATCTCCATATCATGGGCTTCTGATCAGAGCAAGCAGGACCTAGAATGAACAGGGGTAGTCCTACACTTAGACTACAATGTAAATTCTAAGAGAGCAGGAGCTTCATTTTACCATTTTACTCATAGCTGTATTCCCATCACCAAGCACAATGTATGGCATTGAGTGGGAAGTCAGTAGATCACTGATGAACAAACAGATGAGGACACGATGCTGAGTGAGACACTGAAAAGTTCCTTCACTTCATCAGGCTAGATGATCTGACTACCCTGGTTACTGAGAAGAACAGAAGCCAGGTTTAATCTTCAAACGATGTAGCAACTTTGTAGCTAGATTGAGTGGATCACATCAGGGAGGCTGGAGGGCTCAGTGGTTAGAACGCTTAAAACCAAGCAGAAAACTTGCACCTAGGCAACATAATTTACTTGCTCTAGGATCTTAGGCAACCTAATTTAATTTTCCAGAGACTTAATTTCCTCAACTGTAAGACTGGAAGTATAATATCTCATGCGTTGTTATGGAGATTAAATGTGGTAATGAACATAAAATCTTAGCACACTGTCTGGCACGTAGGAAGGGCTGCTATTATTTTTTCTTGTTTTATTGTTATTCACATCCTCATAATTATTATTACTAAGAGTCATAACAGCAGAGTGGAAAAAACTGTAGACATTATGAAAATACCTTTCCTCTATTCCTGATCCTTTGAAAACATTTCAAACTTCTATTTCTAATCTTGGTCAACTGAGCTCTCCTAAGGATTGTCTTTTCTGTAAAAAATACTTGTGGAGAAATGCGGTTACACATAAAGGCACTTGGTAAATTGCAAAGCGTAAAAAGAGTCCAAGACAGTATTATTTTCTCCTACTTTTGTAATATGTGCTTTTTGGTATTTGTTATTGGGCTCACTTGACCTTGGCTCTCAAACCAAAGTATTCATAAGACACACCAAGGAACTTTAAAGAGTGCAGTTTCCTGGGCCTCATCCTATGAGATTCTAATTCAATAGGTCCGGGGTGGGTGATGAGGCTGCATTTTTAACAAGCTTTTCTGTTAATGCCCATGCAGGTGAACTGTGGACATCTTTCAGGAAGTACCACTCTGTGATGTGTAACTAATTTGAAAGCTGCCATGAGCGCTCTGGAATTCTAGATCCTGTTTGGTCCTGAAGCAGTGGTTGGTGAAAGGCTACTATGAGCACTGTGGCCCACTGTGCATCATCATTTCTATTTGTAGCTGAGTGGAACTGGCAGCAGGCACAAGCTGGCAGCGGCTTGCAACACACTCCTTGTCAAAGCACATACTGTTTCTGCAGCTGGCATCTATTCCCTGTACATCCCAATTATAACAGTATTACTGAGTCTTGTGACAGTCACACATTTCATCACCTTAGGGGACTGGGCAGAGCAGGTCTGCCATGGCATGGGTGCCCTGCTCCCTCCTTTCCTCATATTCGTCATTGCTTAGGAATCTTGTTGGTCTCGTTCGGCACTGAGTGTCTGCTGCTCCTAACCGGGGATGTTCGGAGCCCAGACCAGGTCATGGATTATGTACAAGCTGCAGGTTGTAGAGAGTCTACCTGCTGTAAAACACTCATTTTTTGAAGCATTTTTACTATTAAAGTTTTCACTATTACAATGATCACCATGTTTTTGCCCTCCTTTGCTGGGCCTGTATGCCTCAGCAAACCATTCCTACCCCTGGATACACACGGCTGGCTCTCTATAATTTGACAGAACTATAGGGTGCATTTCACTCTACTTGCATAATGGAGAGTTTTGACTCCTGCACAGCTTTTCCTCTTAAGGGAAGTAAAGGGACTTAATAAAATTGATGTTGTACTACTGTATGAAATATACTGTTGACATATGATACATACTCAAAATGCCTCTCCTTAGTAACCTGGTTAAAAAAAAAAAAAAAGAGTAGCAAGTTGATCCACAAAGAAACACCTGTTGAGAGTATCCATCATTTGGATTATTACTGGCAGTATGTTATATTGAAAGGTTACAATTAAGCAAGATATCAAAATAAATAAGCTTTCTTCCTTTTATTTTGTAAAGCTATCCTGACATGTATGTGGGATCAATAAACGTTCCTGATAACACCTTCTCTGTTAGATCAGTGTAACATTTAAAAGCTACTTGGTATCAGCTGACAAAAAAAAAATGATTGCTGATGTTAAAATCTGGCTGAATATAATAGATGTAAGTAAGAAGAATAACTGGCAAATGTAAATATTGATGGTAAATGTAGTTGTAGCCACCTTGGAAACACAAGGAATCTTAAGCTATACAAGTTTGTAGTAGAATATCTCTCATAAAAAAATATTAGCAATGGTCCTAGAATGTAAGAAAACGCAGAAGTTAATAAAAGAACTACTTTGAGTGTTCTGCCCTCTATAATTTAAAAGAAATAGGTGGAGTTTGGAAGAGAAAAAGAAAATGGTCATGGACTTTATAAGAATAGAAACCCAAACGTATGTGTTGAAGTTCAGAAAATGAGGGTTCTTTAGCTTTACAAGAGACAGCCAGGATCTGATATCAATTTAGTAATGGCCTTCAAAAACTGGATGTAAAAAATTAATACAGAAGGTGATCAATTTTTGCCCCCATTAAATTTTAGCAAGAGCAAAGGGAAATGTGCCTTAATATAGAATCTGATAGATTTAGATTTGAAGTTGATGTTTCTAGGAGAAGAACAATTCCTGAAGGATGGAATTACGAGAGAGAGAGAGCTTTAAAAGACAACACGATCTATATTGTTTGTTAGGATGGTTTTTGAGGGGCTGTGGCTAACGTTGGAAAGGTCACAGTGCTTTTCAAGGTTCTTCAACCCTAGAATTCTATGATTAAGCCTAGTTTGTAGCATGGTACCCAGGAGGAACAAGCAATTGCTGTGAGAGAAGTTCTTAGAATTGCCTCAAACTCAAAGGTTAAAAGAAATGACAGGGAAGTTTTCAGTTTAACTTGGAGCACATAAGCTAGAGCTGGAGGAAGGCTAGTGACATGTCCTGATCTGAGATAAATTTCCTGTTGGAGAAGTGCCACACAGACTGTGCAAGAGTGGCATGGTTGAAAATATCAATTAGAACAGTCACAACCTAGGTAGTTGGTAAGTCAATGCTCATCCTAATTTTTTATCCATGATGATGAACAGTCATTTTTTTGAATGCCACAGGCACCAACAATTTCCTTATGCTTTTAAAACACTGATAGAATTACCTTTTCCCTAAAATTGATTTTTTTTATTGTGGTAAAATACACATAGAATAAAATTTACCATTTTAACAATTTTTCAGTGTACGGTTCAGTGGCATTAGATGCATTCACACTGCTGTGCAACCATCACCACTATAATACCTCTCCAAAACTTTTTCATATTCCCTAGCTGGAACTCTGTACCCATCAAACAATAATTCCCCATCTCACTTCCAATCAAGTGACTTTTCTAATTAATCGTATTAACAAACTGTTGATTGGCGGGTATGTAGTTTTGTCAAGAGGAGAAATCTATGGTTCTCCTATCTTAGGGAAAGAAATTGTGAAGCGCTTATTACCATCTGAAGGATATGATCATTCATGGCTAAAAGTTCTAAAACTGGAAGAAGAAAATCTACTGCAATTAAAAAAAAAAGCAAACTTAAAAACAGAAAGCATTTGAAACCACAGGGGTGACTCTCTCCATCCCCCAAATTTGTACATATCTGAATATTCAGCCTTTGGTTGGAATACCTTCTCATCTATAACTACACTGCTATTAGACTGTAGTTGTAATATAGTTGATGATTGGGCTTACATTAGTAAATCATTGGCTCACAGATGACAAGAAGGTAATGAATTTTACATTACAGAAACACATCTTCAGACTGCTGTGCCTTCCAAGTGGTTATGTTTTGGACTTCTAATGACCATAGTTTAGTAACAGACTCAAAACATAAGTAACTTTGAGGGAGATGATTTAACATTCTAGATTTAACTTTATCTGCCATAAAATGTTTGTTGTTTATGTTTGTAAAAAATACCAGTGCTATATTTATCTTTGTTTATTGGCTATAAAATCAAAACAAAACTGGCTCCATTAACATATACAACTGTCTGTAGGATGTGCACAAAAATGACTGAAAAACTGGTATGGCTATTTAACTAGGTAAAGTTGGGCCTATGTCAAATTTCATTCTTTAAAAAAAGTTATCTCTCTTCTCACTAGCTGTTAATATTTTCTCTTAAGATGTTTTGTTCTGCAATTTCACTATGCTGTGCCTAGGTTGGAGCTATTTTTATTTACATGTTTTGCATTTTAAATCTTGGAAAACCTCAGTTATTATCTCTTTAAATAAAATGTATCTTCCATTTCTGTTTGGTTGACCACATCAATCTATATTTCAGTGCTGCATTCTGAGTGGTTGGTTATTTCAAGCTTTTAATTAACTGAATCTATGTTAATAAGGAGGTTTTTAAAAAATTCAATAAATACTTTTGTATTAAATTTCTCACTGGTTGTATTTTTTATTTATCTGTTCTCGATTTGATTATGCCCATTTGGGTTTCATTCTTACTTTTTCACTTTTTATTATTTTTTTAAGGTTTATTTATTTGTGTGTGTGTGTGTGTGTGTGTGAGAGAGAGAGAGAGAGAGAGAGAGAGAGAGAGAGAGAAAGAAAGAGATTGCAAGTGGGGAAGGGAAAGAGAGAAACAGGGACAGAAGATCCGAAGCAGGCTCTGCGATGACAGCAGTGAGCCTTACGGCAGGCTCGAACTCACCAACCACCAGATCATGACCTGAGCCCAAGTCAGACTCTCAATTGACTGAACCACCAGGTGCTCTGACTTTTTCACTTTAAAGATAAAACTATTCTTATAAGAAACTCAAAGTCTTTTTATTACAGTTATTTTGAAATTAAAAAAAAAATTCCCACTTATTGCTAGTGATAATTCCTATGGCTTTGGGATAATCACTCCTAAATTTATCATGAGTAAACTGTCCTTTCATGCCTTCTCCAGCCTCCCAAACTCATTACTGCTTGCCCTCTAATTTGGGGGTGGTTTTGCCTCCCTGAGATCCTTAACACTGAGCTAGCTGGTGAGTAGCACAGCCCAGGTCCTGCCCAAGAGCAGTCTTTTGGTATTCCATTTCCTGAAGGGTCACAGTTTTATTTAAGGGTAGCCTCAGGCAATGGGGAGTTTTGACAGCATCCTTCATTGGCCAGCAGCCTAATTTAATGATCCTTCCTTATTTTTCTCCTTGAATCTACACAGGCAGATTCATCCTCTACTTTTAAACCTATTTCTGGTGCATAAATTTTTTCTTTCTTTCTTTCTCTTTCTTTCTTTCTTTCTTTCTTTCTTTCTTTCTTTCTTTCTTCTTTTTCTTTCTTTCATTCATTCATTCATTCATTCATTCACTCATTCATTTATTTTCAGTGCATTAGTCTTGTCTTGTCTCTTCTCTTTTCTCTTCCCTTCTCTTCCTTTTCCTTTCGTTTCCACATTATCTACCTACCTACCTACCTATCTACCTACGTACCTACCTACCTATCATTGTTCTCTTTGGAGTGAAGGAAAACGATTCATCGTTGAACTGAGAGTGTTAACATATGAGGTCAAGGTCTACATGTACAGACTACCAAGAAAATTAATGCTAAAATCTGCTTATGGACTTAACAAATCAACTAGTCTCTTTGAACTCAACATTAAATAACTTTTTTGTGCATACTCTAGCTTGAAATTTGGGAGGTGGATCAGCTGATTTATAACAAAGCCCCTCTAGTTATTAAATGATTATTTCAATGAGAAGAGAAGACAGACATGGCTGATAAGGGGCTATATGCCTTCTAATATGTAGGTGATTCATAATTACAAATCTAGAGTCCATTATTTTGATATTTGTGTATATTTTATGTAAAAGCAATTTTTGTCTTGAATGACTTGGACAATTATCCCAGATATTTTCAGACAAAAAGTGTAAGTTTGGGAAAAAATACTTGGTGATGCACACTTTGAGAAGGGTAAAAATTCAAACAGCTATAATAATCTATGATATTAATACTGCAGGGAAAATTGAAATTACTTAGTTTAAAATCTGAAGTGGGTCAGTGCCTTAAGTCACTAACTTTGCAAAGTTTTTCTGGGTATGTTTCTTTTTCTAATGAGTTGTCACATGTGCTTAATGTCAACAACCAGCAAGGAGCTACTTGATTCAAAATGGTTGCATTTGCCTGAAATATTGAACATACTACTCATTTGATAAAACTTGCCCAATAATTAAATTCGAGTAAGAAGAACGAAGTATAAGCTAAATTTAAGAGTGATGTTTTGTTGAGCTGCCAATTACAAAAAATTCCCACATAACTTTATGAATGATATAGAAATCTTTGACAACATTGTAAGGCTGTTACCCCATTTTTCAATTGAAAGTTCAGGCAGACGTCAGCAAATCTGATGACATGGAACTGAAAAAGGCTCGTGTCTTTAGCTTTCTTTTTAAAATTATTATTATTTTAGTCCTAAAGACTCAGTTTTGCTAAGACATGATTCACTAAAAACTTGCCTAAAGAAAACCTTGTGTGTGTAGAGCAGAAGACAAGTGAAGCAGACCATGTTTTTCAGTTGATTTAAACATATCTGTTCCAGGAGTGGATAGAAAAAATAGGGGTTATATAAATGTGTCTCTTTCTATCCTCAAAGAAGAGGTTGGGCAACTGGAAAAAAATCTTTATGCATACTGCTGGCAGAGAAATTCTAATGGTACTTTAAGCCTGATTTGGCACACCATGTAACTCTTCCAGGCACAATGCACAATTTTCATAAACAGATTGAACTGAAAGATTCCCTGCCATTCTTTTGCCATTCAGCTGACCCTGAGTGTAACTATACAAGATACTTCAACCTAGGTTTTATGCAATATTTTTTACAGAAAAAAGACTGATCAGTAGAGATTCACAAAAGCTATGGACATGATTTATAAAAGCAATGATCAAGTGTTTACTTTTAAGTCTAAATAGAAAAATTGCTAAATAATTTTCTTTGGAAATCTCTATGACCCCAATGGCTCATGCATCAAACCAACATAATTTATTTTTGTAACAAATCATTAAGATGTTCAGAAAATCCAGTAGCTGAGGATTTATGAAATAAATATGGTTTGTGAATTCCCCGTCTTTTTAGTAAAAGGTCATTAAAACTTTCTGACCTGTTCTTTTTTTTTTATGTTTTCATTGGAAATATTCACTTGTGTTTCCATTATATATATTTTTTGTGTGCATTTGCACAAGATTTTGTTTTCTGGGAATTTTTTTTTTTAATGTTCTTGACTATGTCAAGCACAATGAATGTAATCAAAGGGTAAATAAAAATAACAATCAGTTTCACATTTTTCAGTGGAGAAATTAAGTGTGCCAACATTCCTGTATGCTTCTAAAGAAATTCAAGAACTTGGCAAGCAAGGATGGTGGGTGGGGCCCTTAATAGCAATTAGCCCACTTTGCTCATCTAAGACATGGGAGTGATAAGGATCTCTTTGATTAATAATATATTAATAATTATATTGAAAACTAAATAGTTTAGTTTTAAACCTTCTGCCCATTATACCTAGGTTACCTTATATTCTATTTTTTATTCCTAGGACTAGGAACACCAAAATCTTAGCAACGTTTCCTTAAACAGCTTTGTTCTTTCAAAGAGTGCTAACAAGAATTTTTTAACCCTGGCAGAACTGAACAAATCAGTGATTATGTTGAATAATGATCATAACATGATGCTGTGTTTAGAAGAACACTATAAAAAACGTGTTTACAACAATGCAATCAAATTTCCAGTTTGCCAAAAGACCGCATTGCAGGCAAATGCTAGTGAATTTTAGTTCTTAATCATTCTATTCTCAATATTATTTTCATATAATAAAAAATAACATGAGATAAAGGTTTTCAGTCTCTTGGTCTGAGATTTATATCAAAACCACAAAAATCTACTTTCACATATTTTCCCTTATTTAAAAATTTAATTAGAAATACTTAAAAACATTCAGAAATGAAAATCGGTATGTATGCCTGATGCACCTACCACACAAGCTAAGAAATAATACATTATCTATATAATTAAAGCTAAAAACTAAAGCTCTCTGATTCCACCTGCCTTTACCTCTGTCATCCTCTGAGGAAACTCTTTTGAATTTTATATTTAAATTCTAGTGCAGATCATATAACTTTACATCATAAATATGGTTTAAGTTTTATGTATATTGTACTAAACTGGATGCATACTTCTGCTCATTGCTTTTATTACTTGATATAATAAATGTTTGAGATTCATCCACGTTGGTATATGGAACTGCACTTTACTCATTTTCTATGAATGGCACCATCATTCATCATTCTCTTCTTCCATATATGGACATAATTCCAATTTTTTTTTCAGTATTACAAACAATGCTGCATAAGCAGTCTTGTATTAGTACCTTTATATAATGCATGAAAGTTTCTTTAGGATGTGTAACTAGAAGTAAAATTTCTGGGTCATAAGATATTCTATCTTCAACTTTATTATCAGTTGTCAAATTGTTTTTCCAATCAATTGTATATATATATACATATATATATATATATATATATATATATATATATACACACACACACTCACTATCAGTGAATAAGCAGTGAATTTCTATATTCTTGCCAACTCTTGATATTGTCAGATTTTCCCCCCTAATCTGAGTAGGTGAAATGTTATTTCATTGGTATTTGAGTGGTACGTTCCATTTTATATAAGGAGGGGTCTTTTTTTTTATTGATTGATTATTTAGATTTCCTCTTCTGTGCATTGTTTAGCTCATAAATTTTGCTCATTTTTTTGTGGTATTTATCTTTTCCTTACTAATTGGTAAATTAGTAAATTAGTAAAAAAAAATTAAGGATACTAATCATTTGTTGGTTATATACCTTTTCTTGGTCCATGTCTCATTGTCTGATGCTTTTAATGCCTTTTTTTTTTTTTTTTTTGAAGGAGAGTGATCATTTTTACTGGAAGAACTAGTATATGTGTACTAATTATACACACATATATAATTACTAGTGTATGTGTTTATGCATATATACATACATACATATACATGTATGCATACATAAATACATATACACACATACAGAAAAAGGCTTCAAATAATATATACCAAGATAATGTCTCCAGGTGCTGGAATTAAGAATTCTTTTTTTTTTTTAAGATCTTCTCTGAGACTTCTAGTTTCACATCCAGCATGTAAGGAACTTGGAAGGTGCCACTCTATTTTAACAACAAATAAAAAGATGAACAAACTGAAAAATCAACAACTTTCTTAGATCCATAAGAGAAGCGATGTCACAGGGCAAACCTCCTGCCCCAAACTGGAAAGACAGACAGATAAACACAGAGAATCACAACCCACCAGAACAGAAACTTCTGCAGAAACCAGTGCCTAGACAGTAAAACCTGAAATGTAACCGATGAATTGCTGGGGGTGGTGCAAGGTAAGCAAGTCTGAGAGATAAAAACACCAGGGGTACCCCAGTCATCAGAGTACCTCCACTTGGAAATTCTATTATGTTCTCACAGTGAATATTGAAGAAAGATCCCCTCCTACTTCTGTTAGAGGAAGGAGAAAAGGAACCATTGTGACATATGGCAAAGCATTCTGTTCTTAATAAGGTCTGTGCTTAGGAGAAAATATTTGACCATATTCTGACCTGCTGGGGGTTTTATCAGAGCCTAACTGGCCAAGGGGAAGGAAAACACTCAATTCCAGTTGACTCTAGCCTTCCACATGGAGGAAGAGAAATATGCAACTCCACCCCACACCAGCTATTCTGTCTCACCTAAGGAATGGAAAACTGGAGGTGTGACTTTGACACTCCAAAGGTAAAGGCTTACTAAAACACTGAAAACTAATCACAGAGCTACAGAATGCTTCTTGTCCCCCACTACCTTACCACCACATTTCTAACGGCCTAAAATCAGTTTTTTTACCCAGAAAGAAGATCATATCTGGTTATCCAGGAAAAATTATAACACATATTAAAGAAAAAAAAACCCCTACAGTTTGAAAAGATAGAGGAAACATCAAAGCAGATTTAGATATAGCAGGGATGTTGGAATAATCAGATCTAGAATGTAAAACAATTGAGATTAATATGCTAAGGTTTCTAACGGATGAAGTAGCCAGTATGCAAGAGCAGATAGGTAATGTAAGCAAAGAGATGGAAATTCTATAGAAGAACCAAAAAGATTCAAGAGATCAAAAAACATAAATGAAGAACACTTTTGATGGATTTATTATCAGATGGAATACAGTTGAGGAAAGAATCTCTGAACTTGAGGATTTCTCAATAGAAACTTCCAAAACAAAAAGCAAAGGTTGAAACAAACAAACAAACAAACAAACAAACGAACGAACAAACCAAAAACTCTCAAAATATTCAAGAACTGTGGTACAACAACAAAAGTTTTAACATACTTATAATGGGAATGCTAGGAGGAGAAAAAGAAAAAAAATAGAAGAAACATTTGAAATAATAATGGCTGAAAATTTCTTCAAAATAACATCATATATCAAAACAGACCCAGAAAACTGCTGGAACACCAAGCAGAATAAATGCTTGGTATATTTATTCATAATATACATAGTTATATTATTTTCAAGTTATAGAAAATCAAACATAAAGAAAAAAAAATCCTGAAGGAAGCCAGAAGGGGAAAACACGTTTCTTATAGGGGAGCAAAGATAAGAACTACCTCAACTTTTCCTCAGAAACCATACAAGAAAGTAGAGAGTGGAGTGAAATATACTTAAGATGTTGACAGAAACTCCTCAAACAAACCTAGAATTGTGTACCCTATGAAATTATCCTTCAAAAGTTGAGGAGTACTAAAGACTTTCTCAGATAAATAAAAATTGAGGGAAATTGTTAGCAGCAGACCTGACTTACAAGAAATGTTAACAGTTCTTTAGAGAGAAGGAAAATGATATAGATCAGAAACTTAGATCTACAAAAATAAAGGAAGAGCACTGGAAAAGAAATAAGTAAATAGGCAGTGGAGGAACCTGAAACAAACTATATGGAATATACCTCTTCAAAAGTGCAACCACACATCTTTCAGAGAACCTCCAGATATGTGTATTCCCTGTAGTTGAGGTCACTGCAAATAATTGTCAAAGCAAATAGTCTAAAGGTTTTGTGGATTCCTGTAGTCTTTCTTGGTTGTTCTCCTCAACTACATTGTTGTAGAGATGGGAAAATGAAGACAGAAAGAATGGAGATTCTGTACTCTGGGGATGGGGCTTTTCCAGCCAGTGTTCCTGTTGTCTCAGATTGGAACAGACTTCATTTCTTGCCAAAAGTTCCTCTACTGATGTAGGGCTTCCCTTCTCCAAATATGAGGAAAGAGAAAGTGAAGTCAATATGGAGTTGATTAGCCATTTATCCAAAAAGAGTGGAAGATCCAGATTTTTAAAATTTTTAACTATTAAAAAAACTTTATTGAGGTATAATTGATATGTAATAACATATATGTATTTAAAGTGTACATGTGAAAAACTGTCATACATATATACCCATGCAACCATCATAATCATGATAAAAGTAGTAATAGAGGAGAACTTCCTCAATTTGGTAAAGAATATCTACAAAAGACCCTATGGCTAATATCATACTTGGTGAGAAGCTTGAAGCTTCTAAGATCAGGAACAAGGCAAGGATGACCCCTCTCACCATTGATTTTCAATATTGTACTGGAAGTCATAGTAGGTGGAATAAGACAAGAAAAAGAAATAAAAGGTATACAGACTGGGAAGGGAGAAATAAAACTGTCTTTGTTCACAGACGACAGATCGTGTATGTAGAAAATCTGTAAGAAATGACAAAAAAAAAGAAAAAAACCCCACTGGAGCTAATAAGTGATACCAAGATTCCAGGACATGATGTTAATATAAAAAGCCAATTGTTTTTCTATATATTCACAACAAAGAAGTGGAATTTGAAAATAAAACCACAATGTAATTTATAATAGCACCTCCTAAAAATGAAATATTTAGGTAGAAATCTAACAAAGTATGTATAAGATTTATATGTGGAAAACTAAAAATCTCCAGCAAAAGATGTCAATGAATAAACAAATGTAGATATATTCCACGCTCAGGGAAAGGAAGACTCAATATTTTCAAGAGGTCAGATCTTGGGTAAAATAAGTGAAGAGGATTAAGAGTACTTATCTTGATTAGCAATGAGTAATATATGGAATTGTTGCATCACTATATTGTACACCTGAAATGAAATATAATACTGTATGTTAACTACACTGGAGTTAAAATTTAAAAAAAAGTTTACAAAAAAAAAAGAGACCACAAAATGTCAGTTCTTCCCAGCTTAATCTGTAGTTTCAATGCAATCCAAATCAAATCCCAGAAAGTGATTTTTTGAATACTGACAAAGTGATTCTAAAATATATAACAAGAGGCAAAAGATCCAGAATAGCCAATACAATATTGAAGAGGAAGGGCAAATATGGAGGACTGATACTGCCCAACTTCAAGACTTAATATAAAGATACTGTAATCAAGACAGGCAATGTGGTACTAGTACTTTTCAGGTGTGACATGATACCTCATTGTGGTTTTGATCTGCATTTCCCTGATGTTAGTAATGCTGAGGATCTTTTCATGTACACACTGGCCATTTGAATAGCTTCTCTGAAAAAATGTCCATTCAGTTCCTTTGCCCATTTTTAAATTAAGTCGTTTTTTGCTATTGAGTTGTATGAGTTCCTTATATATTTTGGATATTAGCCCTTCATCAGACATTTGGTTTGCAATATTTTCTCCCATTCTGTAGGTTGCCTTTTCATTTTGTTGATCAGTTCTTCTCCTACCTAGAAGTCTTTTACTTTGGTATAATTCTACTTATGTTTCCTTTTGTTGTTTGTGCCTTAGATGTCGTATCCAAAAAATCACTGCCAAGAACAAAATCAAGGAGATTTTTTTGTATGTTTTCTTCTAAGAGTTTTACAGTTTCAGGTTTTACATGTAAGTAAATCTTTAACCTATTTCAAGTTAAATTTTATGAGTGTTTTAAAGTAGGGGTCTAATTTTGCATGTGAATATACAATTTTCCTAGCTCCATTTACTGAAGAGATTATCTTTTTTCCACTGAAAACTGTAAATTTTGCAAATATTAGTTGCCTGTTATATGCATGGGTTTATTTCTGAGCTCTCACTTCTGTTCCACTGGTTGATGTGTCTATTTTATTCTAGTACTATATTGTTTTAATTACTATAACTTTGTAACATAGTTTTAAATAAGAAATTATGATGCTTCCCACTTTGTTCTTTCTCAGGATTGCTTTGGTTATTCAGGGCCAGTTGTGGATCCATATGAATTTTAGGATTTTTTTTTCTAATTCTGTTAAAAAAAATGCCATTAGAATTTTGATAGGGATAACACTGAATCCATATTATGGTTAGTATGGACATTATAACAATATTAACTCTTCTACTTTATGAACATAGGATATATTTCCAATTATGTTGTCTTCTTCAATTTCATCAATGTCTTATTAAGTTTTCAGTGTACAGAACTTTGACCTCCTTAAATTTATTTCTATGTATTTCATTGTTTTTGATGCTATTGTAAATAAAACTCTTGTATTTCTTTTTTTTCAGATAATTCATTCTTATGGGCATTCTTATCTTACTCCTGAATTTATCAGAAATTGGCTTAAGCTTCACAATTAAATATAATATTTGTTGCAAGTTTTGTTGCGATACTTTATCAGATTAGAAATGTTCCATCTCCATTATTGTTGAGAGGTTTCTCATGAATGAGAATTGAATTTTATAAAATGCTTTTCCACATCAGTTGAGACAAACATACGGTCTTCAAATTTAGGTTGCGAATATGAGAAAATCATAATAAAACACTTTTATATTAAATCATCCATGAACACCCGGAATAAGTCTGGCTGTTATATATTTTTTTAATTGGAGGATTCATTTTGCTAGTGTTTTATTTAGGATTTTTGCATCTGTGTTTGTAAGTTATTTGTTTTCTATTTGTATATTTTGCTAGCAATTTGATCTCAATGATTTTTTCTAATAAAAAATACTTCCTTTTGTAGATTAGTTTTCAACCCTTCTGAAAGACAAAGATGAAAGTGCTTTTGTCTCTGAACATTGGGAACATTTATTTTCAAAGGAATTCACCAAGATTATATATGTATTTTATTCTTTTTTTTTTTTTTTAATTTTTTTTTCAATGTTTTTTATTTATTTTTGGGACAGAGAGAGACAGAGCATGAACGGGGGAGGGGCAGAGAGAGAGGGAGACACAGAATCGGAAACAGGCTCCAGGCTCCGAGCCATCAGCCCAGAGCCTGACGCGGGGCTCGAACTCACGGACCACGAGATCGTGACCTGGCTGAAGTCAGACGCTTAACCGACTGCGCCACCCAGGCACCCCTATGTATTTTATTCTTTTTCTCAAATCCTAAAGATCTTTTCCTTCTCACATGTTATAGTTGTATTTTCTTTCCCAATCTCTCCCACTTATTGACTACAGAATTCATTTATAAATTATACATAATTTTATGACTATTTTCTATTATTGTTTAGAATGTTGGTTATTTTGTGTTTCATGTTTTCTTCTGTTATATTATAAACACTTCTATTCACATCTTTTTTTTTTAAATTTTTTTTTTTAACGTTTATTTATTTTTGAGACAGAGAGAGACAGAGCATGAACGGGGGAGGGTCAGAGACAGGGAGACACAGAATCTGAAACAGGCTCCAGGCTCCGAGCTGTCAACACAGAGCCCGACGCAGGGCTCGAACACACGGACTGCGAGATCATGACCTGAGCCGAAGTCGGCCACCCAACCGACTGAGCCACCCAGGTGCCCCAGTCTATTCACATCTTAGTATAGAGCTTTACTTTGAATTTTCTAGGAGCTCAGCAGTTATTTTAATTTTAATATGACTTTTCTTAATGCAAATATCACCATTAAATAATACTTACTTTGGTGATCTAAATATTTTAGGAAAATCCGTAATATTTCTTTAGTCCATAATTCTTAACACTTTTGTTTTTCATTGTATCCTTGACTCTCATTTTTGATCAACTCCATCTCCCCGGCATACTTTTTTCTCTCCTAGGAGACTGTAGGTTGACAGTTCTACATGGTCAGTTTTTCTAGGTCATTGACTAGGTCACTGAGGTACATGTCAGAGGAATGAACGATAATTTCTGGCTTTAACATCTGATTATTCTAGTCCATGCCATATTCACTTATTCCTAAAAGCATGATTGTCAACAAAATTTCAGTGAATCCTGAACAGCTTCGGAAGGTATGTTGAGTTCTTTCACTTTCAAAGGCAACACAAATCTTCTCAGTGGGAAAATAAATGATTGAATCTCACCTCATTCCAAATGAATTAGAGTTGGCAGGCTTGTGTGTCTGGAGCTGACTTACAGTACTTGATGCTAAAATGTAGCCCCTTGTAGTAGTTATAATAAATTAAGGCTTCTGTCAGAGGCCGAAGTCATGAAAGTTAAAGGAAAAAATATATTGCTACCCTTTATATTTTTGGGCTCTGATAGGAATTTTGGTCTTCAGCAGGTTGACAGCACAAAATAGACAAATTCAATATTTTAGGATACTGTGCCAAATTTCATGTGTAGAAGCCTGTGAGTGTCTTGCATTAAGCTGTGAGTTATAGCAGTGAAGGCCTAGAAAGTGAGAAATAGGATATTTCTTGAGGCCTATAGGGCATGCAAGTTCCACAGTTCTCCCTCTTGAATGACAACATGGTCCAACTTCCCAGTGAGAAGCATGCTGGTGTGTTTCTCTTTCGTACTCTCTTCTGAATAATGTGAGGTGTTGTTAATTTAAAAACTGTCACTCACAGGGCATAAAAATGTTTTTCAGTTAAAAGTCCAGTGACAAGCAGAAGATAACAGCAGCAATGGGCACTCTGAAACAGGTAATAATTTTCCATAGCTAATTATCATTATTTTTCTACATGAAGTATTAAAAACAAACTTAATAATATATGCTTTGATAAAGAGTGTTTGTAAAAAGTAGCATTCCACATTAACTCTATCAAATAACTTGACATTAAAAAAAAAAGAAGTCATTACTGGTCTCATTCAGAGTTGAAATATCTTTGCTGGGATTACTTATTTGTCCTTTTATCTATATTATCTTTGGTAATACGACCAAGTAAAAACTGGAGAAAAACCTAAGGATAAACTGGAAGTGGTTTCAAAGTACTAGTGTTCTGAAATTGGATCTATTTTGCCTCCCCATTCCTTTCCTTTTCTAATAAATTTCATAGTAACTCAGGATTCTTTCTGCTACAGAACACTGCAGCAACAGGAAACTGCCCAGACATCTTCCCCATGTCTGTAGTAGTCCATTTGTCAGTAACTGAAACTAATTTCAATGATGTGACTCACTTGTCTGTCCAGTTATTATTTTTAAAATTGTTACAAATTAAGTGGGCATCCTCTGGCTTCAAATGGAGAGCCTGAAATATTAGCAGTGGAAACAATCTAAAATATTAAAAAAAGGAATCTGAGAATGGCTCAGATTACCTAAATACACCACAAAACCAACAGCAGTGGAAAGCAGTAGAGTTCATACAGCTTCTGGTGCTGAGTATTAAAGGGTATGAAAATGGAGATTAATCTCCTGACTTCTGAGGATAATTCAAGAGAAATGATGAACAAAAAAAACCACAAAACAATGTATCAATACAGAACTGGAAAGTGAAAGGAAAGCAGATCTATTCCAAATGTGATTTAAATTTCATTATATTTTGAATATTCAGTGGGAATCTCCTAAGGTTTTAGTTTCTCTTTGGGAGTAAAATGGGTTCTTAAAAGTGCATTCATCTATGCTGCTAGAGTATCGTTTACTAACAAATGATTACAGCTGTACCCAAGTGGCCTAAAAGAGTTTTAATGTTGCTTCCAGATGTGCCTAATTTATTTCCAGGGTATAATGTTTGCCTTGGGAGCCTTGGGTGATTTTCTCACTTATCAGTGCCAATTTCTTGGGGATACGTAAAATTTTAGTCCTCTTCTTGATGGGGAAATGGAACATGAAGATATTATGGTTTCATTAATATTAAATGAGAAACCCTTAAACAACCCTGGATAAAGTATTAAATCTAGTGTGTATTTCATGAGCTTACACACCTGGACTTGTTTCTGCATGGATTTCCTAGGACTCTTCTTGCCAATATTCAATATTATATAAGTGATGTCTGTCAGGAATTTTAAAAATTGAGAATTTTGAAAATTTCCCTCTAAGTTTAGCTTTTAAAATCTCCAGTGGTTGCTATGTTATACAGTATTACAAGGATGAAACAAATCTAATTTTCAACTACTCAAAGGATAGCTACTAAATTGCATCTATGAATATTCTTTGGATATTGGAGGTGAATAACAATATAAGGTATTTTTTATGAAGCAATTATATAAATTTTATTATGGAGCACATGCAAATGAAGGCCAGTTTAAATGTAAAATTCACAGTGTATCTCAAGCACTTGGGATACTAACTATTAAAGCTACTTGCAGGTGATGCACAAACTATGCACTTGCATTTCAAGAGGTTTTTCACAAAGATAAATCAAGTTGTTGAAAATATTTAAATGTACTCAATTGAGTTTAAATGTTTGCTAAAATACATAATCTAAACTAACACGTATCAGAAGCACAGAAATCATACTGTGAACGGTCACTTAGTGTCTATACTGGAACTTAAACCTGGGTTGCATGTTCTACACTTTTAGTACTCTTTCTAAAATAGTATGTTGATCTTTTAAAACAATGAGAACTATTTTCCCAATACCTAACTAACTCACTTCGGAAGAGCTTGTAAACTCAACTCTTTATCTATAGTACCAAAGTTACAAGACGGCATAATCTTCCCTAAAGGATTAGGTATTTCAGTAAATGGCTAAAACAAAAAATTGGAATATTACATATTGCCGAAATTACCTTAGAAAATCTTGTATTACTCTTGAAAAAAACAACACATTTTCCTTCTTTTACATTGGTCAGGAAACGCTTAAAATTATTCACACGTCCTTCACATAGGTTTGGCAAACAAAAGCACTGCTTCAAGATTTTTTGCATCCAATGTCTATTACTACAAAAGGCATGATGTTCAAAATGCTTCCTATTTTTGGAAGTAAAATTCTCAATGATACAATTTAGAATACTTTGGTAGAATGTACGATCATGAGGGCTGAGAATTTTATCAGTTTTGTTCACTGTTAATTCAGCCCCGTCCTAGAACAATGCTGGTCATATAGTAGGTGCTTAATAAACATTCTGAATAAATAAAGTGTGAATTTGATATGTTGAAAATGTAAATGAATGAAAGATTAGTGAATGTGTCTCATACCTAGTTCTTGGAAATTCTAAGTTAACACCAAAATATCTAACTGAAGAATTGGTTATGTGAAGTTAGATTAAATAACTTGAGGTTTTTGGCTTTTTAAATATTTCTTTTGGCTTAGTAATAATCTTGTATACTTTGGGTAAGGTGATAATTGCAATAATTTTTAGTTTTTATATTTAAATAACTTCATTCACATTCAGGTTATTTACTGAATTACTCAGATATTTTGACATCAGTCAGATATAGTAGAAATCTGCTATTGCAAATTTCCTATGCAGAATAAGATATATGAGAAATAAGTTGTGGGGCGCCTGGGCAGCTCAGTCAGTTAAGCGTCTAACTTCAGCTCAGGTCATGATCTCATGGTTCATGGGTTAGAGCCCAGTATCAGGCTCTGTGCTGACAGCTCAATCCCTGCAGCCTGCTTCAGATTCTGTGTCTCTCTCTCTCTCTGCCCCTCCCCTGCTCGTTCTCTGTTTCTGTCTCTCAAAATTAAATAAATGTTTAAAAAAATTTTTTTTAAATAAAAAATAAATAAGTTGTTGTATGTCAAATTCTTATAGAAATGAGCCAAATCATTTCTTTATAACAAAATGTCTCACAAAGATACACAACCTTTCAAAAGCTGAAGATATATTATATATACATATATATATACGTATATATATACGTATATATATATACACACATATATGTAAATCTGATGGCTTTCCCTATTTCAAAGACTAGTCAGAATGTTATTAGTAATTCAAATGCTCTGGAGACACTTGTTCTGGAATTGGGTTTTCCCTGGGAAGGCGATCTTTAAGGTTCATGTTTTCATCCGAACCGATTTGGGAATGCCTTCGCTGTTAGTTTCATTGATTTCTTCTTTCCCCATCTTCCTCTTTTCCTCTCTCCCTCCCTTTCTCCTTTTTCTTTCTTCCTTTCTTCCTTTCAATTATTTAGAGTGGGGTTACAGATTTGCTTATATTAACCTTAGATATGCATCTCTGTAACTATCTTGATTTCCCAGATGAAATGTGGGAATTATGAGACTTCCAAGATGTGGGAAAAAAATAGATTTAGTCTACTTGGATCATGTCAATGCTATTAAATAAACAATCCTTATCAAATATAAAGCTTGTTTGCCTAAGCGTTCATATCTCTTACATAAAGTGTTTCTTTAGAGAGACCCTCGCCTCTCTCCCATCCTTGTCCTTCCAGCGTGATCATTCATGGAAATGTTGAAAGACTTGCAGCTGAATATAAAAAAGTTAAGTTTGTGGAAGTAAAATGCTGTTGTGATGCAGCCCTGCCTTGTGCAATTCACACATCAGCTACTCAACGTTGATAAACCTGATTAGTTACAGCATGGACTTCAAGGGTCTAAATAAGTAAAGCCTCCAAATTTTAAATCATTAAAGTTCTATTTGGCTTGGAAATAGTCTTATGTTAATTGGATAACACAGTCAAGAGGGATCAGCTATTTAACTACTGTTGTAGTAAGTAAGAAGTTAAGAGCCAAGACTGAAGTGGTGGCCACGCGAACAGAAAAGAAAGACAAGGAGTTTGGGAAAGATGTGCCATAGAGAAAGAGAAGCAAGGTGGGCAGTTGGTCTCACCCGTCCAGCCTCTCCTTCCTCTTCTGAGGAAGGGAGAATCTTTCAGCTTTTTCCAAATAACCAGCAGAGTGGAAGCTTTCCTTTTTTTAATGTTAGGCCTTTGGTTCATTCTTTACTGGCTTAGTAGAGGAATTATGTATTTTGTTTTTAAACTGTTACAGTGAGGGATGCATGTAGAAATCCAGGAGGCAGAGACCAAGATTACATGTGAGCAAATGATTTAAAAGCATGGAGATAATTATTAAAAAAAAAAAAATCAAACACAAGAAATAGTGGCTAAGTGCCAATAAATTGGATCTGATCCTGAGTTTCTAGGGTCACTGGATGCTAATTTCATCCCCTTCTTTTATAGATTTTATGGCTTCATTTTAACTGCTCAATTAAGTATATTCTCCATGGGAATTTACTAAATTATTTATTTTCTTTTAATTTGAAGTCTTCACATTTCTATACACATATATGTAGGCCTTAAGTCATGGAATTTTGAGAGATAAAAATTCTACCCAACCTTTAAGCTGTGCAGAAGGACTCTACTCTGAAGCTAATGAACCTTGTTACTTCTAAGGTAATAGCAGAGGCCCTGGCAACATGTCCACAGGGTCATACAGTTTGATAAAGTTGGCTAAAATAAGGTAGGATATCTGTCTGCTGTCAATTTTCTTTATTCACTTCTTTTCTTTCAGATAGTTCTGGAATGCTATCTCAAAGCAGGTCAAGTGCAAGCTGAATTGTGGATACACTAAACTTGGATTTAGTAGTGCACATTTATGTGGTTTCAATCTTCTCTCTGTTAGTTAAATTACTAGGTGCCTGGGCATAGTTGGAAGAGTCCCAATACCTGTTAGGCTGATTCCCTCAAAGGGGTAGGGCCACAGGTCTTATCGTGACATGAATGTGTCTTACAGCAGTCAGCACCAGAAATACATAGGTGGAGGATGAGAAACAAAGTCCAAAGTATATCATTCCAGAAGCTTGTTTGTAGAAAGCATTTCCAGTCATCAGGTGTTTAAAATTACAAGGGGAGGAGTCCATTAACAACAACACTCAGTCAAAATAGAAGTTCTTGCCCATCATGAATATACTCGGTAATGCATCTTCTGAAATTCAAACGTACCCTACATTATTTTATTTTTTGATGGGAATTTTACAAAATGGAATTAATCAGAATTTGTGTTATAGGACATAAACTTCTAGCAGATTTACAAATGGTAATTATGTCTGTGTTGACATTTCATGTTTTAGGCATCTCACTACTACTACTAAAAAACAAATGTGATCAACTATGTTAAGAAGACTGAATTATCTATTATTCTTTTTATAGAAAACAATTACAAATTTGTTCTTATGTGAAGAGGTGATCAAAGAATATGCAGCCAAAAATGGAAGAAAAGAATTACAGGGTGTGTCAGGAAGTTTATTAAATAAAAGTCTTCTGTATTATTTTCTGAATTTTATAATGTTTGCAGTATTTTTCAGATTTTTTAGATTTGATTTTGCTATGATTTCTTTTCTCATTCTAAATAAACATTCATGCTCATACCTAATTTTGTATACATAATATTGTAACATTTTTCTGAAAGTGAGCTACCCAAATTATATACAATTCAGGCTCTATGAAACCCAGGTCCACCCTAGTAACTGAATCCAGAACAAACATAGATGTATGTAGGCAGGGAGTGGGGCTATACAAGGCCGGGATGGGGGTGAGGGTAAAGTGTGGTAGGTTCATGAAGGGAAGAAGCTACATCTTCATCAGATCATTCAGCTGTCCTCATTCACTCCTTCTCGGGAGATACAATGGAAAAGTGGGGTTCATCACAATTTTAAGATGAGAGTTGGTACTTCCAAATGCATATCCGGAAGCTGTAAGTGGAAAGACAAGGTAGTCTACGCAGGCCAAGTATAACTTTTTCTTTGAAATCTGGTTGCTGACACCCAGGAAGTACACCATCCATCCTACTCCACAGCCCTGACTTTTTGGCAGTAATTCTTTACACTTAATAAGGCCAACAATTTCCTCTATAGAAGTTGCCTCCTAGAGTTTGGGAACTCTTTAAAGGGCTGATAGAAAACTAGTGCAAATGTTTCATCTGCTTTTGATTTGTGCATTCTAAGCACATGGCTTCCAAATGTCACAATTGGAATGTGGAATTCAGTAATTCATAAGTATTTTGATCAAATCATTGATTTTATTCATTGTCTTTGGTGAATGGATGATACATGCTGTCTGGTTCTTTCCAAGCACCGATCTTTCTTCCTCTTATATATTATATAATTTTATTTAGCTGACATGTTCTTTCAAAGTTAGGAGAATTTGGGATTTGCGCCTTTTGAGAAAAAAGGCAAACTCATTAGATTCCCTTTCTAAATATTTTAATAATGTTGCTGAAGACTGGAATGCCATCTTTATTCAGCTCTTTTGTTTTTCTGCCACAACTTAGCACTTATGGTGAATGGCAATACATATTAATAAGCAGGCAGCTTAATAAGACTCAGGTTAATGATGATAATTATTCCTACATGGTGTATGCTGACAGTGTGTGCAAAGATATTCACTCTTCAAAAAAGCCCCAAGGCAGTACAGATAATTCTGACACTGAGTACGTTATCTGAGAAGAAGGTTAACAATGCTATGTGATACCTTTTTTTTTTTTTTTTTTTTTTCCTGTAAGTGAACATTTTAATTACCTGGGGATAATGTCCATAGCTAGAATTCAGTGAGTGGGCATAGGGCCAATAACTTTTCAGGAGATCCCTGAGAGAGACTTAGAATTTTAACCATTAAAAATTACAGGCTTGCACAGGGTCACTAGAAATAAATAAGCATAGTCAGAATTAAGAAAAAGTCAGTGTTTTGACTCTAATTCTCATAGTGGTTATTAGTTTGAAGTGGATTTTTAAAAAAATTTTAAGGTTTTATTTATTTTTGAGAGAGAGAGAGAGAGAGAGAGAGAGACCAAGAGACAGAGAGAGACACAGAATCTGAAGCAGGCTCCAGGCTCTGAGCTGTCAGCACAGAGCCTGATGCAGGGCTTGAACCCATGAACTGTGAGATCATGACCTGGGCTGAAGTTGGTGGCTTAACCTACTGAGCCATGCAGGCACCCCTGAAATAAATATTTTTTGATTAACCATGGTAAAAGTATGAAATTGTGAAGTTCTGCTTCCTTTATTCTTTCTAAGTCCACCAAATTCTTTACAAAACCAACCGCTCTAATGCTTAATGACCTTGTGCACTGTTTTCCATCTCTCTATTTTAGGTTGCTTTCCAAACCTTCATTTACACCTGAAGAATTAATGACAAGTAACTGATTAACAGTTCAGAGCTACATTCCATTTTTTTTTCCTCCCAGAGTCCACTGCCTTTTCAGAAGTATTAAAACCTTAAACTAGGCATCTCAAATAAAACACCAGCAAGGGCCTGTCAAGTAACATTAATGAGTGAAGCCGGCCTAGTGAGGGCTGCAGTAAAACTGAAAGGCAGGCTAAAAGGCTTCTAGTTGGCTGGGTGGTGGGGATGGGGGTGTCTTTGCATGTCTTTAGCAGATTATTTCTACGTAGACATTCTGGTCCAGATTTGCTCAAAATGTACTTTTTCAAGCTTGAAATCTGGACTTTTGTGAATTCTCCCCATGTTTACATTTTGTCCATGAAACATCGTCTAGGTCAAGCACAACATGTACAGGGCTGAAAATGGTTTGAAGGTAACAAGTTTGTAACTTCTGCTTTCAACTGAGGGGAATAAACTGGAGGACCTATATTCCTCTAAAGCACTCGCAACCCTCTGCCCTTTATTATGATGTTCCATTTGCTCTGTGCCCATACTGCCCTCTACTCCCTGGGACCTACTCACTTTTGATGGCCTTGGTTAAATGACTCTATGCTTTCTAAGCCCCTTCTCTTCTTCCAAACCATTTCTCCACCATCTCCCTTCCTTGTAGAATGAATCCATTTTCTTATTATGTCACTAGGGCATGTAGCACGTACTGTAATTAGCACTTAACAGAGTGTATACTAAATATTTGTGGCTGTGTTAGTCTCCCCAGTTACACTGTGAGGTCCATATGGATAGAGTCCTCTTTTTATTTTTTATCAGCATCATAACACAATATCTACCTCATAATAAACAGTAAATATTTGCTAAGAGAATGAATGGATCAGTGAATGAATTTTAGAATGCTACTTGAAGGCTTAAGTATTTTAGTAAGCCTCTTTGCCCCTTAGCAGGGGGCATAACTATGGAAGACATTCAGTACATATTTATTAAATGAGAAATGAATGTGAACCAATAAGGGAAAATTATTCTTTGAAGAGTTAGGGAGTGGCAGACAGGTAAATTTCAGTGTTGTATCCCTTAAATCACTGCCCACTGGAGTAAAACAGTTTCTTAAATTCTCTCTGATCCTAAAATCTGATTTAAAATATAAATTATATATATATATATAATATGATGTATATATAAGATCATACAATTATATATATATATATAATATGATGTATATATATGATCATATATATAATATGATATATATATATATATATATGATGGAGATACATTCACTGTTTTTCAGGGTGACCTTTTAACATTTCCCTTAATGCTTCTTCTAATTGAGGCAGCTATGTAAAGGTTTCAATATCTCAACTGAGCAGATAATATTGAGGCAACATCTTCTGTAAAGTCTAGTGGTTATAAATTTTTTCAGAAGCAAGTCAGGATGAATTTGAATAGAAAAGCCATCTGGCAGTACTCCATTCAATTAGTATTTATTATAAATATACACTCAGTTACTTATAATATATTTATTTATATCAAAGATGTTTAGTCTGCTCATCACATTAGTGAAAATCTGCTTGAGTCCTTCTGTCCCGAGTCTTCTGTTTTAGTCTTCTACCAAACTGCCTTACTAGAACCTGATTGTAATCACAAAATTCACATTAATTTGGAAATATGTTGATCATTAATTTAACAATCTAGTGTAAAGGTTAACACCAAGAACTCTATCCTACATGTCAACCAAGGAAGATATACAAAGTTTCAAAAAACCCCGACACTTTCTCTATAACAGGCATCTGCCATGACTGTGGTCAGCTCTAGTTTTGCAGGGATAGGTCTCAGTAGAAGACTAGCTAATTGTTCTGTAGATAAGTCTAGCTAGCTGATTGGTTTTAGGGACATAATCCAGTTATTTATTTAGTTCTGCAACTTGGTAACAATTAACTAATCAGTTGTGTGAGATTCAACCAATGAATTAAAGATCTAAGTTTGCAGACAGCTGTGACACTGTAGCTGTTCTTTTAAAAGAAAATAAAAGTTGTTATGCAGTGTTAGCATGCTGCATGCATAACATATCATGATACTATTACGGAGCTTGTGCCATTTTACCTGACATCGGACATGTCAGCAACAAGCAGGTATGAATCATGCACATTTTCTTCCAGTGGGGTAATGCATACAATGCAACCAAATTCAAATGAGCAGATTTTCAGAGTGTATTTGAATCTCTTCCTGGGGCTAAGATAGACCTGCCACTGGTCTCTCCATTTCCTCTAGTAAGCCCTGGTATATTAAGCAGTGGAAAATAAAACAACAAATGTTATTCAGTAGAAAGATAAAAGCCCAATCTATGTAAAGTGAGACAGAAGAAATGGAAACATAGCATGTGGATTTTGCATGCTGAGCCTCATAAAATGCAAGCGTGAATTTCCTCTCATAGTGAGTGTGGTCCAACATTAAACGAAGCATGGGGCATGATTATGAGAGATAAGATCAGTAGTTGGAGAACATACAGCAAGCTGTTTTACCCACATTGAATATAATTTCACTCCTCTGATCTATTAGGCCCTCTTGGTGCACATCTTTGTAGATTTTTGCTAGTTCTCAGGAATGCATTAAAAAAAAAAACCCTACAGGCTATAACTAAAATTACTGAATATTTTTTAATGTCTCACATGTTGACAGTCCTGATTTTCGTTATAGAAGAAATAACTGTCGATAGTGCCATTTAAATCCCTACTCTTTAGATTTGTGAATGCTAATGGCTGGGCTGTCGAACTTCAGCTTTTCCTGTAATCGTTATTCCTGGTTTCCTGTGGTGGGTATGTATCGAACATAAGAAATTAGCTGCAGAGAGAATTAGAGGGTGTAAGTCTGAGTCATGTAAATGCCAAAAGCTTTTTGTGACATTTTTCAGACTTTAAAAATGGAAATATGTTATTTGCACAGTAGCTCCTGATGGAATATGACATACTGCAGAGATGTGGCGAGTTTAAGATTGGGCTGCAGGCCATTAGGAACCCTCTGTGTGAGAGCCTGGGGCCTCAGCAGAGGAATGGGAGTGAGCTACTTGGAAGAAGCATGGCATTTGCTGATGAGCCAAAGAATCCTCGTTAGATCAAGAACTGCTAATGAGAATTGAGAACTTGCTTGAACCTGTTATCATAAGTAAGGCTTAGGAATATAATTTTCAGCTTGATGTAACTTCTGTCTTTATTCCAGATGGTCTTACATCATCATCATTATATCAGCACATGAAAAAAAAATCACAGCGCTAAGTACATACCTTAACTCTTATATTTCAATTAAGGTTGAGCTCTTTAATTCAGTCAAAATAACAAATCCCTGTTAGCAGATTCTGAACCTCTGTTGAGTCCTGAGATGCATGAAGGATGGGTATGAGGGTGTATAGTAGAACTTTCTATAGAAGAAAACAGAGGACCCCCATCTGTCACACTGTCCTTCACCTCCTGTCCCAACCCCTTTCAGATCTAGAGAAAGCTAAAAGGGAGTGAGAAACGGTCTCTGGTTCCACTTTTGGTTAGTGGGGTAGATCTTCTCGGAGGCTTGATTCCACTTTAGGGGATAGTCTTGCAATCCAGCGAGCCCACACTTCTTGGAAACATGGTAATGTGGGAGCATATCTTTTGTTTGTTGGTTTGTTTGGGGGGATAATGTAAGAAATCTTATGCTTATTTTGAGATTTTCCTGTAGGGTGTAAAAGACTATCACGAGAAAGAAGCTTCTCTGCTTTCTCTTCTAGAAAATTCAGTGTTCAGTTTTTGAAAGATATAGAACCCAGGAAAAAAGATGGATGACATTTGGAAGAAGAGGACACAGATGACCAAGAAGACTTCTGAAAGAATTTCCTAAGTGCATGTGGAAATATAGAATTAGTAAAAAAGACAAAACAAAACAGGAGATAGGGTTCTTGATGGTTTTTCTTTCAATAATGTCGCCTGGGAAGCCTCTATTAGACTTCCCTGTGCTCCCCATAAATGCAATTCTACTTTTCCCCTTAAATTCTCCGTGATGCTTAATAATGCCATGAAGTCTGTTCCCCCAAAGCAAAATCCTAGCTGTCATCCTTGAACAATTTCCTCTTTATCTTCTCACTCCAACTCAAGACACATTGGTTTCATTTCAAATCTCAATCCTCCTTGCTTCCTCCTCACTGCTTCTTGTTCTGACCCTTATTTTACCTCAGCTATAGTAGGCAGTTTTAACTGGTCTCTCAGCCTCCTGTCTTACCCCACTTCTCTAACATCACTGTTTACATAAATACTTTAATATGTTTCTTCCTTCTCTAATGATGCCCAGGCACCTTGCAAATATGTATGAGCTGTGTAAAAAGAGTAGTTCACTGCATTCTGGGAGCCAAGAAAACCTGCAATCACGTTCTTTTTCTCCCTTGCTCTGTTGAGTTTGCTATCTACTGTCCATAGAAAGAAGTCTACATCAACAGTCAAAGCTATTCACAATTTGGTCCTCCCTTCCCTCTTGCGTGTACTCATCCTCCCCCCTGTACTCCACTGCCCACAGACCAAGCTGACGGTGTTATGGCTTCATGAATTGCCATTCATTTTCATAACTTCATACTTTTTCACTTTCAGTTTCCTCTGACTGAAATGCCTTTTCCCATTTGAAAAAAACCTAGTTATTCCTCAAAATCCCTCCTAAATGTTATCTCTTCTGACACTCTCAGGCTGAGTTAGAGGTTTCCTCCCTGTACACCTTCACACTTTGAAAGTATTTACTTCTTTATATGTCTGGCTTGCCTGTGATATTACAAGCCCCTTCAGGACAGCAACCTCTTTGGATTTCTAGCTTTTAGCATTGTTCCCACAGAACAAAACACAACACAATGTTGACATGAATAAGCAAATGAACAGAAGATGTAGCTCCTAATACTTTCTTTTTGCATCCATTTTCAAAAGCAGTGGAAATTTAATACATCGAATATCCTATACATTGCTTGTACAGAATATGATCCAGGGAGCAGTAAATTCAGAGAATGAGTGTCTGCGTTTTTCCTCGATCAGAATCTCTGCTCACTTTGAGGTTTACTCATCAATGCCATTTGAAGAAACATTGTTCTGCTAACAATGTGCTACTTTATTGAATTCTGTTAGAGAATTTCACTACAGGTTTAATTATTGCTCACCTTGGTGTCAGGCTGCTTTCCCTTTATTAACTAATCATCCACTGGCCCAGTGGGGTTTCTGTAGCCTCCAGGCTTCTCAAGATACATCAAATCAGATTATCTGCTCTTATTTTACATAGATAAAATTTAAGTTTTTTCCCAAACTCAGTGAAGAAACAGTCTCCCACTGCTTAATATATGCAAACTATACGAAGGAATTCATTTACATAACCTGAGCTGAGTTAGTCATTTGAGCTTTGTTAATTAGCTTTGGAAATAAAGTTAGCTTAACCAGAGTAGTAAACAGATATATTTGATAAAATTTTTATTTTACCTTACAACACATAGAATTGTAGTGTTGTTATAATGATTTTAAATACAAGTTATAGAAAAGAGATCATGGACCAACCTATGTATATGTTATGACAACGTCATAGTTCAGAATTTATTTTTGCTTCAGCAGCTCTCAGAAACGAAGATTCTATGAATTGGTTTGGCCTTGAAGTAACAGTTATTTGTAAACGGTTTTGTTGATTCCAAATCGATATACTGAGAATTACTTTCATAGAGCCTAGCTTTCTAGAAGGCTTTCATGTTGAAATCTTCTGAAACTTAAAAGTGAGGTATTTTGAAATATCATGAAGTGCCACATGACATAAAATATGTCAAAAGTATCTTTTGATTTTTAATCAGTTTGAAAATGAGAGTTCAGTGTTTTATGATTTTTGGAGTATACTTGAGTCCCTCTAAGTTTATATTCTATGAAGCCTAGTCATATGTGTTATAGATAATAAAACTAACACTTCCTTTTGTCTTAGGGTAGAAGTTTTACATGCAGGCCCAGTATATAGTTAACAAGGTGTTAGATCTTTTCTTTTCAGCATATATGATTATTAAAACTCTTTACATAAATTAGATCAGAAAATCTAGAAGTTGCATAAAATTATGCACTCACAAAAGTGAAATGAATTGCTACAAATGTAAGGGTAGAATTTGTGATTTCTCTCCATCCCCAGATCTCACTGTATTTAACAGTAATTAAAAATTTAATCCATTAAGGGACGCCTAGGTGGCTCAATGGGTTAAGCGACTGACTTTGGCTCAGATCATGATCTTGCAATTCATGAGTTCGAGTTCCAGTCAGGCTCTGTGCTGGCAGCTCAGAGTCTGGAGCCTGCTTTGGATTCTGTGTCTCCCTCTCTCTCTTTCCCTGCCCTGCTTGTGCTCTGTCTCTCTCTCTAAAATAAACATTAAAAAAATTTAATCCATTAAGAAATAGATAATCAGAAAAGTTACTTTTTCCCATATTTGTAGTAGTTATTGCGTATTTTCTGACCATTTTTGAGGTACCATTTTTACTTTCAAAAACAAAGACTAATTTATGTTAAAGTACTGTTTTATAGCAAGCTTGTCAGGGAGGGCCAACCTAAGTAGAAAAGACGTCTGCGTCATAAATTCACTCCAGTTTTATTGCTTCATTTTGTTATTTAGTTATCGAACAATTTATAGTCTATAATTAACACAGAACTTTTCAATGATGGGTGAGGTCTCTTTTAGCTCTATGTGTGTATTTTTGGGGTTGGTTAGTTATTTGCATGCATATGCATTTTAAAATCTTTTTAGTGAAGATCTGATTTCCTTTTCTTGAGCTCTTGAATTAGTGATTTTTTAAACAAATGTCCTGATTTTACACTCAGCATTTTTTTAAAAAGTCAACCATATTAAGATATAATTTTATACAATGAAATACATATTTAAAATAAATTCTAATGAAACGTCACAGATATGTACACGCATGTAACTCATCACTTCAGTCAAAATCTAGAATATTTCTATCATGCTAGAAAGTTCACTACTGCTTATTTGCAGCCACTGCCTCTCACCTCAGACAACCAATAGTTTGATTTCCATGCCCTTTGATTAGTTTTCTTTTTTATTGCTGAGTAGGATTTCACTGTATGAATATACCATAATTTCTTCATCCATTCAATTGCCTATGGACACTTGAGCTGTTTTATTATAAATAAAGCTGTTCTGAATTTTCATGTATGTTTTTTTTTTAGAATTGCCAAGTTATATAAATATATGCTTAACTTTTTAAAAAATTTTATTTAAATTTTAGTTAACATACAGTGAAATAATGGTTTCATGAGTAGAATTTAGTAATTCATCACTTACATATAAACCCAGCGCTCATCCCAACAAGTGCCCTCCTTACGCCCATCACCTATTTTAGCCCATCACACACCCACTTCCCCTCCAGCAACCTTCAGTTTGTTCTCTATAGTTGAGTCTCTTATGGTTTTCTACCCTCTTTCTTTCCTTTCCCCTATGTTCATGTATTTTGTTTCTTAAATTCCACACATAGGTGAAATCATATGGTATTTGTCTTTCTCGGATTTATTTTGCTTAGCATAATACACCCTAGTTCCATCCATGTCATTGTAAATGGAACATTTCATTTTTTGATGGCTGAGTAGTATTCCATTGTATATATATGCCACTTCTTCTTTATCCTTTATTCATCAGTTGATGGACATTTGGGCTCTTTCCACAATTTGGCTACTGTTGATAGTGCTGCTGTAAATTTTGGGGTGCATGTGCCCCTTTGAATCAGTATTTTTGCATCCCTTGGGTAAACAGTGTAATTTCTGGGTTGTAGGGTAGCTCTATTTTTAATTTTTTGAGGAACCACCATATTTTTCTCCAGAGTGGCTGCACCAATTTGCGTTCCCACCAACAGTGCAAAAGGGTTCCCCTTTCTCCACATGGTTGCCAACTTCTGTTGTTTCCTGTGTTGTTAATTTTAGTCATTCCGACAGGTGGGAGGTAGTATCTCATTGTGGTTTAAATTTGTATTTCCCTGATGAGTGATAACCAGCATCTTTTCATGTATCTGTTGGCCATTTGTATGTCTTCATTGGAAAAATGTCTATTCATGTCTTCTGACCACTTATTAACTGGATTATGTATTTTTGGGTGTTGAGTTTATTAAGTGTTTCATATACTTTGGATACTAACCCTTTATTAGATACGTCATTTGCAACTATCTTCTCCCATTATGAAGACTCCCTTTTAGTTTTGCTGATTGTTTCCTTTGGTGTGAATGTATGTTTAATTTTATAAGAAAATGCCAGATTGTTCTCCAACAAAGCAATTCATGAGAGTTCTCTTACTCTATATCCTCATTTACACTTATTTTTGTTAGTTCTTACTGGTGGGAAGTGACATTACAGTGTGAATTTAATTTTAATTTCCCTGGTGATTAATTTAGCATCTTTTCATGTGCTCAGTATCTGTTAGTCTATCTTATTTTATAGGGTGTGTGTTTTTGCCCATTTAAAAAGGATGTGGTTTTGATTTCTTGCTGAATTCTAAGAGTTCTTTTGTATATTGCGAATATGGTCCTTTATCATATACATATATTGCAGATGTTTTCTTCTAGTCTGTGGCTAGATTTTTCACTTTCTTAACAGGGGCTTATGAATAACAAGAATGTTTTAATGTTGATGAAATGTAGTTTATCAATATTTTATTTTATGGTTTATGTTTTCTTGTTCTATATATGAAGACTTTATCCAACCTAAGGTCATAAAACTTTTTCTCCTTGTTTTTTACAGAAATGTAATATATTTAGGGGTGTCTGGGTGGCTCAATCAGCTAAGGGTCCAACACTTGATTTCGGCTCAGGTCATGATTTCACGGTTCACAGGATAGAGCCAGGCATTGGGCTATACACTGACAGCATGGAACCTGCTTGGAATTCTCTCTCACTTTCCCTCTGCTCCTTCCCCACTCACATGCACGCTCTTTTTCTCAAAATAAACAAATTTAAAAAAGAAATTTAATATTTTTAACTTTTGCATGTAGGATTGTGATCCATTTTGAATTAATTTTTGTGTTTGGTACAGGTGCAGCATTTATTATCTAATAACTGGTTAATATATAGAAATACACTTGATTTTTGTGTACTTGTTTTCTCCAAACTTATAAATTCACTTGTTAATTGTAATAAAAAAAATTTTTATTAACACAATTGTGTTGTTTGAGAACACACAGAGTTTTAATTCTTTGTTTCCAACAGTTATGCCTTTTATGTATTTTTTTTGCCTTATTGTCCTGGCTAGAACCTATAGTACAATATTGAATAAAAGTGGGGAGAATCCTTGCCTATTTATAATCTTAGGAGAAACCATTTAATATATTACCATTTTGTATGAGGCTAGCTGTAAAGTTGTTGTTTGTAGATGCATTTTATCAAATAGAGAAGTTCCTACAATTTCTTAATTTCCTGTAAGTTTTTATTATGAATAGCTGCTGAAATTTGTCAAATGCTTTTTTCTGTCTTCACTAAGACGATTATATGATTTTTCTCTTTCATTCTGTTAATGGGGAGAATTATACTGATTAATTTTCAAATGTTGAAAAGCTTGTTCAGTTCTTGGATAAACCCCACTTAGTCATGATGTAATTTTAAATATTGTTGGATCCTATTTGCTATCATTTTGTTAATTTTTGTGTCTATTTTTATGAAAGATATTTTCCTGTAATTTTATTTTTTCCTCTTCTTCTGCCCTTTTTGGTTTTAATTGAGCATTTTATTTTATTCGGAATAACATTTTGTCTCCTTTTTCTGCATATCAGTTATATTTCTTTTTAAAAAAGTTAGTGGTTGTCCTAGAGTTTGCAATATATATTAACTTAAACCTGCCATCAAATAACATTATATCACCTCAGAAGTAGTATAGGGATCTTATAATACAGCATTTCTATTTTTTCCATCTCATCCTTAGGACATTACTGTCATTTATTTTAGTTATTCATATGCTATAATCATGCATTACTTTAAATAAAAATGAAAGATTTTAGATCCACATTTCCAACCTATTTGATTTGTTTTTTCCTTGAAGAACTTCATTTCTTGCAGAAATTAGAGCAGAAATTAATGCTATCTTGCAGGGCAGGTTTATTGGTGACAAAGTCTGTTTTTGTTCATGTAAGTAGTCTCTAATTTTTCTTCACATCTGAAGGAATATTTTGAAGGGTAATTGGTGGGACCTTTTTCCCTTCAATACTTTAAATATTTCACTTTATTCCCTTCTTTCTTGTATGTTTTCTTACAAGAAGTCTTGCTGTAATTCTTATCTTTGCTTCTCTTTAGGAAAGTGCCCCCCCACCCTGCCGCCACCCCCCAGTTCTTCTGAGATTTTCCTTTTGTCCTTGGTTTCCTGTAGTTTGAATATGATATGCCAAAATGTAGACTTCATGGTATTTTTCCTGCTTGGTTGCCTCTGAGGTTCCTGGATCTGCGATTTGGTATATTTCATTAATTTTTTGAAGTTCTTGGCCACTATGAAAATACTTCTGCTCTGCTCTTTATTTTCCTTCTGGTATTTTAAATACACCTATGTTGCATCATTTGAAATTCTCCCACAGTTCTTGGGTGTTTTTCTCTGTCTCCTCCCCCATCACTTTGTTTTGTTTTTGTTCTTTTACCTCTGCATTTCAGTTTGAGGAAGTTTTATTAACCTACCTTAAACTCACTGATTCTTTCCTAGGTGGTGTCTAGTCTGCTGATGAGCCTATCAGAGGCATTTTTCATTTGTTACAGTGTTTTTGATTTCTAGTGTTTCCTTTTGATTCTTTTGTATAGTTCTAATCTGTATGTATTGCTCTAATATGTATGCATAGTTCTAATCTCTAATCTATATCACAGAAATGCCCTTCCCCCAAGTGGAATAAAGCTCTGGTTAAGTCTTTCCCACTGGAGAGTAGGCATTTGTTGTGGAGAACCCTCTGGACATATTTCATAATGTTACTCTGACCAGAGCCAACAGGATATGTTTCTTGGCTCTTCACCATGATTATCTGGTGGGGTTCCTGAAGTAAAAGTGTGAGTTCACCTAAGACTGAAGTCCTAAAACGTTTCTTCAACTAGCTTACTCTCTGGATCCAGTGGTTTGTCAAAATTACCATTTAGTGCCCTACTCTTTATGGCTTTTGCTCCAGGGTGGTTGACTTCAGCTGTGACACTCCACTCTGGACCAGCCTTTCTCTCCAGATTTTGTGGTGGCAGCTTGTTCTGCTGCCTCAGTTCTCTCACAGACCCAAGAAAATACGTTGATTTTCAATTTATTCATCTTTTTTTTTTTCCTATTGTTTAAGGGTGAGAGTGATGACTTCCAATCTCCTTCATATCAGAGCTGACACTAAGAGTTCTAATTTTCTATTCTTATGATACCTTTGTTACTCTTTGGTATCGGGGCTACGTGTCCTCATAAAACAAGTCAGAAAGAATTCCTTCCTCTTCTAATTTCTGAAATATTTTGTGTAAAAGTAACATTTTATCTTCCTTAAATGCTTGGTAGAAACTGTCAGTTAAACTAATCCAGCCAGGTTTGTCTTTGAAAAGATCTTTACTACAAATTTAATTTCATTAATACATATAAAGTTATTCAGATTTTTCTATTTCTTATTTTGGTCAATTTTTAAACATTTTGAACTATGTTCTAAGTCTCTTTTTTCCCAAGGAATGTTTCCATTTTATTGTCTAATTTATTGGCATGAGGTTGCTTATAATATTCCCTTATTATATGAATATTCTGTAGAAATAGCCACTATTTCATCCTGCTATTGCTAATTTTATTCCTTTTTAAAAATACATTAGTCTTCATAGAGGGTTATCAGGTTTATTAGTCTTTTAAAGAACTAAATTTTGGATTTATTAATTTTCTCTGCAGTCATAGACTTCATTGCTTCCTTTTTTTTAAGCTTGCTTTGCATATAATTTGCGTGTGTGTGTGTGTGTGTGTGTGTAAAGTTAAGTACTTTACCTTATAACTTTCTTCTTTTCTAATATTGGCACTTTATAAATTTCCCTTTAAGAACTGTTTCACTGCATCGCACAAATTTTTTTTTCAATATATGAAATTTATTGTCAAATTGGTTTCCATACAACACCCAGTGCTCATCCCAAAAGGTGCCCTCCTCAATACCCATCACCCACCCTCCACTCCCTCCCACCCCCCATCAACCCTCAGTTTGTTCTCAGTTTTTAACAGTCTCTTATGCTTTGGCTCTCTCCCACTCTAACCTCTTTTTTTTTTTTTCCTTCCCCTCCTCCATGGGTTTCTGTTAAGTTTCTCAGGATCCTCATAAGAGTGAAAACATATGGTATCTGTCTTTCTCTGTATGACTTATTTCACTTAGCATCACACTCTCCAGTTCCATCCTCGTTGCTACAGAGGGCCATATTTCGTTCTTTCTCATTGCCACGTAGTACTCCATTGTGTATATAAACCACAATTTCTTTATCCATTCATCAGTTGATGGACATTTAGGCTCTTTCCATAATTTGGCTATTGTTGAGAGTGCTGCTATAAACATTGGGGTACAAGTGCCCCTATGCATCAGTACTCCTGTATCCCTTGGGTAAATTCCTAGCAGTGCTATTGCTGGGTCATAGGGTAGGTCTATTTTTAATTTTCTGAGGAACCTCCACACTGCTTTCCAGAGTGGCTGCACCAATTTGCATTCCCACCAACAGTGCAAGAGGGTTCCCGTTTTTCCACATCCTCGCCAGCATCTATAGTCTCCTGATTTGTTCATTTTGGCCACTCTGACTGGCGTGAGGTGATATCTGAGTGTGGTTTTGATTTGTATTTCCCTGATGAGGAGCGACGTTGAGCATCTTTTCATGTGCCTGTTGGCCATCCGGATGTCTTCTTTAGAGAAGTGTCTATTCATGTTTTCTGCCCATTTCTTGACTGGGTTATTTGTTTTTTGGGTGTGGAGTTTGGTGAGCTCTATAGATTTTGGATACTAGCCCTTTGTCCGATATGTCATTTGCAAATATCTTTTCCCATTCCGTTGGTTGCCTTTTAGTTTTGTTCGTTGTTTCTTTTGCTGTGCAGAAGCTTTTTACCTTCATAAGGTCCCAGTAGTTCATTTTTGCTTTTAATTCCCTTGCCTTTGGGGATGTGTTGAGTAAGAGATTGTTATGGCTGAGGTCGGAGAGGTCTTTTCCTGCTTTCTCCTCTAGGGTTTTGATGGTTTCCTGTCTCACATTCAGGTCCTTTATCCATTTTGAGTTTATTTTTGTGAATGGTGTGAGAAAGTGGTCTAGTTTCAACCTTCTGCATGTTGCTGTCCAGTTCTCCCCGCACCATTTGTTAAAGAGACTGTCTTTTTTCCATTGGATGTTCTTTCCTGCTTTGTCAAAGATGAGTTGGCCATACATTTGTGGGTCTAGTTCTGGGGTTTCTATTCTATTCCATTGGTCTATGTGTCTGTTTTTGTGCCAATACCATGCTGTCTTGATGATTACAGCTTTGTAGTAGAGGCTAAAGTCTGGGATTGTGATGCCTCCCGCTTTGGTCTTCTTCTTCAAAATTACTTTGGCTATTCGGGGCCTTTTGTGGCCCCGAATTCTAAAATATGAATTTTAGAATTGCTTGTTCTAGTTTCGAGAAGAATGCTGGTGCAATTTTGATTGGGATTGCATTGAATGTGTAGATAGCTTTGGGTAGTATTGACATTTTGACAATATTTATTCTTCCAATCCATGAGCAGGGAATGTCTTTCCATTTCTTTATATCTTCTTCAATTTCCTTCATAAGCTTTCTATAGTTTTGAGCATACAGATCTTTTACATCTTTGGTTAGATTTATTCCTAGGCATTTTATGCTTCTTGGTGCAATTGTGAATGGGATCAGTTTCTTTATTTGTCTTTCTGTTGCTTCATTGTTAGTGTATAAGAATGCAACTGATTTCTGTACATTGATTTTGTATCCTGCAACTTTGCTGAATTCATGTATCAGTTCTAGCAGACTTTTGGTGGAGTCTATCGGATTTTCCATGTATAATATCATGTCATCTGCAAAAAGCGAAAGCTTGACTTCATCTTTGCCGACTTTGATGCCTTTGATTTCCTTTTGTTGTCTGATTGCTGATGCTAGAACTTCCAACACTATGTTAAACAACAGCGGTAAGAGTGGGCATCCCTGTCGTGTTCCTGATATCAGGGAAAAAGCTCTCAGTTTTTCCCCATTGAGGATGATGTTAGCTGTGGGCTTTTCATAAATGGCTTTTATGATGTTTAAGCTCACAAATTTTGATATGTTTTATTTCCACTATTGTTCTAAAATTCCTTTGTGATTTTTTCCCACTTTATTTAGAAATGTGTTGTTTAATTTCCAAATATTTTAGAAATTTCTAGATATCTTATTTTTATTGGTTTCTAACAAAAGTCTTTGTGGTCAGAGAATATACTCTGTAAGATTTCAGTCTTTTGAAGTCTGTTGAGATTTATTGTATATCTAGGTATATGCTTTATCTTGGTGAATGCTTTGTTTGCACCTGACAAAAATTTGTTTTTTTTGCAGGCTTATGTTAATGTCAATGAGATCACACTGACTGACAATGTTTTTCACATCCTGTATATTTACACTGTTTTAATGTATTTGTCTTATTAGTAATTATGAAAGGGTGTTGAACATTATGATTTATTTATCGTGACTTATTTATGTTTACCATAATCCAATTATTACTGTATATTTATCTATTTCTCCTTTTAGCCCATCACTTTTTCATATTTTTTGATGCTTTCTTACTAAAGTACATATTTAAGCTTATATGTATTCTGATGATGGACCTTTTTATTAGCATATAACACTTCTATTTCTCACAATATTTACTGTCTTGAATTATGCCTTGTCTCATATTAACACAGTCATAACGGTTTTTTTAAATGCTTCTTGCTGTGCGCAATAGATTATCGATCCTTTTACTATCTATCTCTGTGTGTCTGTTTTTAACATACCTATCTTATAGAGAGCATATATTTGGAATTTGCTTTTTATTTAAAAAAAATTTTTTTTAACGTTTATTTATTTTTGAGACAGAGAGAGACAGAGCATGAACGGGGAGGGTCAGAGAGAGGGAGACACAGAATCTGAAACAGGCTCCAGGCTCTGAGCTGTCAGCACAGAGCCCGACGTGGGGCTCGAACTCAGGGACCGCGAGATCGTGACCTGAGCCAAGGTCGGCCACTTAACCGACTGAGCCACCCAGGCGCCCCGGAATTTGCTTTTTAAAACCAGTCATAATATCTGCCTTTTGAGTATTTAGTCCATTTTATTTGAATGTAATTATTGGTATGCTAGGGTTAAACTCTGCTACTTTAAGCTATGCATTTTATTTGTGTCATTTGTGTTTTGTTCTTCTGTTCCTCTCTTGATGTCTACTTTTGGTTTAATTGAATATTTCTAGTGTTTTATTTTCTCTCATGCTTTTTAATTGTATCTGTTTATATGATTATTTTGGTGGTTCTCCTAATATGCATCTTACTCTCATTAGACTAATGAGACTATTTAGAATATTTTATCATTATACAATTTGCATATCACACATCACAGATGGAAGAATTTTACAATGGCATTCTTACAACCTCCTTCTTTTGTTCTGATCTGTCAAATATTTTCATTTTATATTGGATATAAAACACTTTACAATTATATTACTTTTGGTTTAACTCACCTTTTGGTGTCTCTTCTTTTAGAAGGAAATCTTTTGCTGCCTATTGTCCAATGCCAGTTAAGAATCACTTCTTGTGCAGTTTTATGGTTGCTTAACTTAACATGTTGGGGCAAGTCTGGTACAAGTTAATCTTTCATATTTGGAAGTGGAAGTCCTACACTGTTATCTTTCAAAGAGGAGAAGTACTTCTTACTCAGTGGAATCTGGAACTGGAAGTTGTTGATTCCAATCTCATACAAGGGGATGCACTGACATTATATTTATTACTAGTAAGCATTGCAACACCTGAGACAATAAAGCAAGGACACTTCACTGTTCTTAGATAAAGGTACAGGGAGAAGTACAGATTCTTTATTTTGGCAATATGACATGTATTCTTCCCAAAAGTGATCCCTCACTCTGATTATCTATTGTCTAATTTTGTTGGCAAGAGCATCTAAGTATAAAACGCAGGCAGTGAGGAGCTAAAACCAGAATGCCTGTCAGGTTAGCATATATTTATAGTTTTTCCGTCATATTAAAAAAAAATTGAGGGTGAAACTTTACATGGTATAACAACATTATATATTTCAATATATTATAGAAGACATGTAAACATCTAAAGGTGTTTTAATCACATCCTACAGTATGAAATAGTTAAAAGAATGTGGTTAACTGAATATGATATGAGAATTTCAAATTTTGGGTTTCTTTCTTTTGCAAGTTTCTAATTTTAATATTTATTATTACCTAATTAGAGATTTTCAACATTTAATGTATTTCATGGTAGTTTTTGTATAATCAACAAAGTGAAAGAGACATGTGTTAAACATAGAATTTTACATGGCAAAGAATTTGGCATGGATCAGATTACAGTGGCTATTTTTGAACATAACAAAGCCCATGTTTCCTCATTTGATCTTAAGTGAAGACTGAAGCAGCTGGTTTCCATCCTCTTTCCTTCACCCAACAGACTGAAGAGTCCTGTTTTTAGCTGCCACTCCTATTGTTTCTGATTTGTTTTTAGGTTTTATTATTATTTAACTCACTGCATTCCTTCAAAATGTTTCTACACATTTTCTTCTTGTTACTTTTTTTTTGATATATATTGGAGACTATCAATTCTCTTTTCTTCTTGCTTACTATTATGCCTCAAATTTGTTTGCCTTTAGGTTAAATTTTCTTAATTGATATCTCACTTTAAATAAGTATCTACTTCTGGGTCCTGTGAAATAATCTGAACCAATTCCTTCCCAGTCTTGAGAGTTATCTTTCCAAAAATCCTGCAGTTAGAAATCTAGTGGAAGTTCTCTGTGTCTTGGGTGACAGTAACACTTTAAGGGTCATGTATTCTGAGTGAAGCCAAGAAGGCTCATATTAATAATTTTTACTTTGACCAAAGTAAAGCAATAAAGATGTCCTGTATTACTGTATTTGACTTAGTAATAAAGTGTCCTGTACTGTTAATATATATAAACCTCTTGTTTGCCAAAAACACTGGATGTCCTTCCTTCGCTTCCTCAACCTGGTGATTTATAATTGTGCACTCCTTTGTTCCAGTGACTATATACACTAAGGAGTGTTTCTTTTTGTTTGATACTCCCTGCAGATGGTTGACGGCTTTATTACTTTATAAATTAGTCTGGTTGGCTCCCTCTGTTCAAGTCCCTTGTGGGCCTACCAGGCAAAGTTACTCATTGTTGCCAGGGATGGAAAAAGTTTTTTCATTTATTTATCTTCCATTCACTTTTACTTTCTATTTTTCTCTTTCACCCTGAGTTTCTTCCCTTTCAAATTCTCTTCAGGGAAAACTACTTGTGATTCACATATACTTGATTTTTATGTAAGGAGAAGGATTGGGAAGGATTTGATGTATCTATTTGTCTCCATTGTTTAAAGGATTTAGTGAAACATTCAATTTCAGAATAACTCTTCAAATTTATTATTATATTGCATATATGATAGTCAATGAGTTCTTGTTTTATGAGAAAAAGTCTTAAAGTTTTAGCCACTTGTTCAAACTATCCATGCACATATAATTCAACATCTGATTTCTTTCCAATTGTGTTTTAAATAATTACATAACTACAATTATTTTCCCTAGTTCACGTGCAAATGCTGGCTTTTCTAGAGATTTTTCATGAATACAATTCATTTGTTCTTGAGATTCAGAAAACTTAGATGTTAAAATTTGATAAAAATGCAAACAACCAAGCAAAGTGGCAAAATAAAACATGTTGAAATGGAGATTTCTACAAAGTAATTTTTCAGAATTTATGATTATTAATCAACTGAAACAGAAACTGTTAAATGATATATTACTGGACCTGAAGGACTCCCAAAATTGAGAGACATGTTAAATAATTTTTTGCCTTAAACTGGTCCTAACAAAAGATTAAGAAAAAAAATGTTAGCTATTTGTACAGTCTTCATAGAAAATGTCCCAACCAACTGCAAAATAGGGGCTGATTTTACCATGAAGTCCTCTGAACCTTTAAAACTGAGAACCAGTTTTATGGGTATGTCTCAATTTCATTGAGATGATGTTGAATGATCTCATAGGAACTGATAAAAATTAAACATTAAAACATTGGTTCTCAGCTTCAAATTCACATATTCAATAACCTTCTCCACATGTATATTTACATTTACATACTCAAAAGCTTACATGTCCTAAGTCGAACTCCCCATAATATCCCTCTGTTCCAAGGCCACATCACCTGTGGTTTTCTCCACTTGTTCCTATTCTCAAACCCTGACATCACCCTCAGCTCTTTTTCTCTCTATATACTCTTAAGTCCAATACAGGTGCAAAACCTCCCGACTCTATCTTCTATATGTCTGGAATCTGCTGTCTCCACTGCTACCACCATTATCTAAATTACATAATTTCTTGCCTAAATTATTGAAATATTCTCTTATTTATTAAGTTATTTATGGTTACTATGATCTAGGCACTGTGCTTAGAACTTTACCTTCATGATGCTAATGAGTCTTCAAACTTACATTAAAAGATGATTACATTGATGATTACTAGGCGATGACTACATTAGGGAGTTGAGACTTTAAAAAATAATTTCCCTAAAGTTACACACCTTGTAAATCACAGGGCTACTATCTGAACTCAAGCTCTTTAATTCCATATCAGGAGTTACATGCAACACCTCTATGATGCTTATCTTTGTGGCAATCTTAGTTCTAGCAAACTATAAAACTAGGACAAAATTAAGATAAAAACTACAGTATGAGAATTTTTTACAATGAGATCTAGAAGATAAATAAAAATTTAGAAAACTCCTCAAACTCTAACGTAACTGTGATACAATTAAAATGGCAATTTTGGGTAGGATTATAAGAGTTAATTGTTCTACTTCTTTAATTCTGATTGTGCAAATGGAAGGGATTGTGAGAGGTCTGGGATTTTATCCTACTTGAAAGCTAACACGTTAGTGTGTCAGAGTTTCAGAGACGCTTGCAAAAGATATGAGACTCCTGGGTCAGGGGCTTCAGTAATCATTTATCTTTTAGGCTAGCCTCGGAGAAATCTTTCTATTATTAGTATACTAGGGTATTTTACTACCACTTACATATCTGTGGTCTGAATGTAGTAAGGGCAATATATCCGTTTCACAGCTAAACCAATCAGAAAAAAAAAGGGTTAGGAGGGTTTCTATAGATTTATAAACATGCTTAGATTCTTTGTGCCCAACTGGGTTCTTAGGCAGAACCACCCAAGCCAGAACTTCAAAATAATTGAATGCGGTAAGAAAATCAGCATGTCTGAGCCAATAATTTTAAGCACTGAACAATTTTCTCCTATTTAATAATATTTTGCTGGTTATGTGGTATATTAATAACTATTCACTTTATAGTATCCCTTAAACACAGCTTAACTTCAGACAAATTTCGAATAAATTCTGCTGTTTGAGTAGATTTCAGTGTGCACTGAAGAAGAGGGGAAAACCTACCTCCCATTGAGGTAAGTAATAACTAAATTCAAAAAAGACATCTGTCTTTCCAGTACTCCCAGTAATTTGGAATGAAATATTTTAGAAAGATTTAAACTTGGTATGTACTGTTATAATATTTTGACGTTAACATCACTTTAAATAAGGCATTTTTCCCCACCAACAGTTTTTTATTATATATTTTAAGTGCATTTTAAAATTTGACAGGCAAAGAAAATGTTGTTCAATTATGAGATAATTTGAAGTAATGCCCTTGTATACTCAGAGCGCAAACTGAAGAGTAGATCTCTAAAACAGGCTTTGGGCAGGACCATGGCAGGAAGAGTGGCTGTGAGTCATCTTTGTTGTTAGTGAAGGTGACATAGTCCTAAGCAGATTTGGTCATTGTTGCTTTAACAAAACACTTTATTGAAACAATAATCCCAAAGCTATATTAGAGTAGGGCTGGGAGAGAAAGAGATAGAAACAGAGAAAGTGCACATCAACTGGACCAACTTTTACAGACAAAACTTAGGTAAAGTTTCAAAGAGTATTAATAAGTGGGTTCATTATGTGGATCCTGACTGCAGTTATGATAATTAATGCAAGTGCTGTGATAAAGTTTGTAAAGGAACTGGCAGGCCAGCCAGAATCCTCACCCCATTCTCTCCTGGGAAGTTTCTTACTTATAACACTAGTCTTTATGCATTTAAACAATTTCAGCTTTCACTTTATGTTTTAATTAAGGACTGTGCATCTGAAAGTCTAAGACAAAAACCAGGTGATTCAAAACATTTTCCACAAATGGTTCTTTTTTTTTAATGCTCCACAATGTTTGATGTGTCATTGTTGGAAGAATGTAATTGTTAAATAACTAATTTAGGAAAATTTTTTATCCTGAACCTAAACTTATTTAAACCTAAATTAGTCTTAGATTCGAAACCTGGTAAGTGAAATCTATAGAATAATTGAACTAAATATCATGTCCAGTGAATGATTTGCATTCAATGTACAGTATTTCCTCTAGTTCTCTTGCTCACAAATAATTTAGGTTTTTAAAAACAAATCTGTAAGTATTACTTCCATTTTATCTTTTTCTTGCAAAAGTATATAATCAGGAATCAAATCTGTAAACAATTTGTGCCTTCTACATTCTTGAATTTGAAAATGTTTATCCTGTGTCTGAGAATAGCTAATGTAGCCATTCTTTGAAGACATTCTAGAATTCTCTCTTTGATCTCCAAGATTGCCTAATGATAGATCATTTTTACTATTTAACAGGCTGCTATTCTTACTGATTACTGTTGCCACTCTCCAGAAACAAAAATCTACTCTTTTCTACTTAAAATTCATCTGTATAATGTTTTATTCTTTATACCCCCCTCCTTTTTTATGAGTTTGATATGGCTGTAGTTGCCATAAGTTAGTTTACCAAATGGAAGGCCTTACAGATGCTGTGTCGTGGTATTTTTTTTTTCTTTTTTAACTTTTTATTATGAAAGTTGTTAAAAGTACAAGAGAGGGAGAATAATATAATAACCCTCATGTGCCCATCCCCAATTCAACAATCATTTAGTATTTATATAGAGAGATATATATTAAGCTGGATTATAAGATCTTATTCCTTTACGCATCAGAAATAAATTGTTTAATTATGTGAGAGTATATCTCCACTGAATACTATTTTCAAAATTTTGTTTGAGAATCTTCTAATTTATTCCTTCAGTGAGAATGTATAGTCATTTTGTTATATTTTCTTAAAAGTTTCACAAGGATACCATTAGGGGAAGGGCATTAAGCTTATAAATTAATTGAGAATTAATGACACTTTATAATATTTATAACATTAGGAATTTTTAAAGAATATAATATCCAATAAAGAAAATCTCACAAACCAGTGGATAAAGGATTATTGGAATAAGTGAATTGGAAAAACTTGGAAAGTTTTTGAAAATGTTTTTGTAAAAATCAGTTAACTGAAGGAAAATGTTATATTCAATTCAAACATTCACATATTCCTGATGAACTAAAGATTTAAATAAAAACTTTAAGAAAAAAACTTGAAAAAAAAAAGGTTAATTTTAAAAACTCTCTGAAGTGGAAGATAATTTCTAAGCTGGTGATAAAACTAGTGGACAAAAATGTCAGTAGTTCTGGGAAGAATAAAAACAACAACAAAAAATTCTTAAATGCTATTAAGTAAATAACAAAGCCAAATTGGAAAAATACATGTAGCAAATATGAAAAGACAAAAATACAATTATTACATAAGGAATTTATTCAAATCAACAAATAGTATAATCACATTAGATAGGAACAGATAATTCAGTTAGATTAATTTCTTGAAAATTGTTTTATGGGCTAGCATGTGGTCTAACCTGAAAATTGTTTCATTTGTACTTGAAAGAATTTACATCCTAGTGTTGGATTTAATATTCCATAATATTGGTTAGGCTGTGCAAGTTTGTTGTAGTGGTTAAAATCTTACATATATTAGGGTGCTTGGGTGGCTCAGTCAGTTGAGTGTCTAACATCCAACTCATGATCTCAGCTCAGGTCTTGATTTCAGGATCATGAGTTCAAGCTTCACACTGGTATCTGTGCTGGGCATAAAGGCCACTTAAAAAAATTCTCCCATATATTTATGGATTTTACATTTAGTAGTTTTATCAATTATTGAGAACGTGGTATTGATATCTCCAAATATAACTGTTGAATTATCTATTTCTCCTTTCAATTATTCTAGTTTTTGCTTCATGTAATTTTGGGGCTCTATTATTAGGTACATATGCATTTATAACCATTTTTCTTCCTAATATCCCTATATCATTATGAAATATCTCTATTTCTTATAGCTTCTTTTGCCTTAGCATTCATTTTATATGGTATTACTATAGCTATAAGAGTTTCTTATGGATGTGTTTACATAATCTTTTTTCATCCTTTTACTTTTTAAAAATAATGATTCAACAATTCTGTACATCACTCAGTGCTTATCACCATAAGTGTTTACCATTATTTTACTTTTACCCTATTTGTGCCTTTGAAAGTAGGGGACGTCTCTTACGAGAACATAAAGTTGAGTCTTGATTTTTTCATTCAGTTTAATAATCTGCCTTTTAAAAAATGTTTATTTATTTTTGAGAGAAAGGAGACAGAGCATGAGCTAGTGAGGGGCAGAGAGAGGGAGAGACACAGAATCCAAAGCAGGCTCTAGGCTCTGAGCTGTCAGCACAGAGCCTGACGCAGGGCTTGAACTCACAAGCTATGAGATCATGACCTGAGCTGAAGTTGGATGCTCAACTGACTGAGCCACTCAGGCAACCCTAGTTTAATAATCTGCCATTTGATTGGAATCTTTATTTCATTCACATTTAATGTAATTATTGCAAAAATTGATGAAAATTTTGGCTTTTAGCAGTAAAATTGCACCTGGATATGGCTGTCTTTATATTTATTTTACTTGGAGTTTTTTGAGCTTCCTGATGCCTTTCATTAATGGTTTTTATCAAATTTGGGATACGTAGGACATTATTTCTCTATTTTCCCTATCTTTCTATGTCCTCTTCTGGATGTCCACTGTACATATGTTAGCGTGCTTCATATTGTCTCATGATTCACTGTTTATTTTTCTTCAATCTTTTTTTCCTCCTGTTCTTCAGAGTAGATAATTTCTATTGATTTAAGTTCATTGTTTTTTTTTTTTACTTCTGTCATAGCAAATCTACTTTTGAGCCCATCTAGTCAGGGGATAGGAACAACTCCAGGTAGGCAGGTCTTAGACTCCCAAATCCTTAGAGTTCCAGCAATTCTTCATGAATAAGCATCTCTCAATTTGTTCTTTAGTCACCTGATGACATTATCCAGTTTTATAATTGTTTTTTGGGGGAATATTCATTGACTACTTTGTCACCATAGCCATAAGTCCTGCTCCCAAATCATTACATTGCTTAACGGGTATTTCTAAAATAGTTCAACTCCACTATCTAAAAAAAAGTAAATTAAAGTGATAATGAGATATTGCTTTGCCTATAAAATTAACAAAGGTTGAAAATTTGTGAATTACTAAATGCTAGCAAGAATTCAGAGACACAGGAATTCCTGTGTGTTTCTGGTGGCATTGTTACATTGAGGACATTTATTTTCTCTTTTATTTATATTTCCCTGAACCTAAATTTATAAAAATTTTTAAATTGTTGCTTATATTTAAAAAAGTTAATATGACCACATTGTAACATTGAAAGACTAACTGAATATAAAGAGGAAACTAAATTTTTCTTCCAGGCTTTCACATTCTCTCATTGGAGACAATCATGGCTATTCCTTCCGTGTGAATAGTTCCTGATCTGTAATATGCGTATATGAGCTTAAGGGTGCATAATATAACCTTTTTAAAAAAATACAAACACTTGAATATTTAATACTCAGTATTTCCCAGCTTGTGTTTATCATATCAGAATACCTTAATGATCGATCATGTCCTATCAATATATGGAAATATTGAGCAACGAAATCCTTTATAATTTTCATTATCAGGACAATTACAGAACTTTAGTTTTAGGGTTTTTGTTTGTTTGTTTTTTAAGTAAACTTTTACCCTGACATGGGGCCCAAACTCATGATCCTGAGATCAAGAGTCACATACTCTATGGACTAAGCCAGCCAGGTGCCCCAGAACTTTAGTTTTTTAACTACTTTCTACTTTTTCATATTAAAAAGATCATACAATGGATATTTATTGATTTTATAATTATAAAACATACTTTATTATTAAATATGTATATTCTTAGACTAATTTTTCTTCTGTAAATGCATTCTAGAAAATGATTACAAATGAAAAATTATTATGCATAAACAAGTTTAAAGCTGAATAAATATTAAAATAAAGGATTTAACTCTAAATTTACTGACTATGCACAATATGGCTCATTCATTTGAAAGATATTTAAGCAGCTATCAAAATGATAATAATAGCTCATATTTTATTGAATACTATTACTACATGCCAGGCACTGTTCTAAAATCTTTAAATGTATTACTTTTCATTATAAGAATAATTCTGTGAGATGGGCACTTTTATTTTTCTTCATTTTTTATAGATAACAAAACTAAAATACAGAAGAGTTATTTAACTTGCCTGGTGAAAAATTTGTAATGATAGGTGAAAATACTTAATGTCATCTTAGGTCAGGTTTCCCAGAGAAGGGAGTTTTAAGTTATACAGGAAAAGGAGGCACTCATGAGATCAACACCCCAAGGGAAGAAGAGGAAACAGAATTTGGCTGAGAAAAGGGCTAAAAAGTGATGCAAATGTGATGTGGTCACAATAAAAATTGCAACAGACCCTGCAGGGAGCTCTGGAGCTGGGGTGGCCCTTCAGAAATATCCTGAATTGAAGAAAGGTGTCAGGCCTTTACAGCCCTGCAACGAACAATCACTGGTGGGTGGGTGTGACAGTAGAGGAAGGGGTATGATTTTGGTGAGCCAGCTTTCTCTGGCTGAGGGCAGCTCTCTGGGAGTACCTCAGCTGACTTCTGCCACCTGCCAACCCCCCTCCTTAAGGGGGATCTAGGTGGTACAGCATGAACTGCACATATGACAATAAATCAAATAAATCCATATAGCGTAAAAATATAAATGTTTGTACATACATGTATATATATCTCTATTCTTTATCTTATATGGATGTATTATGTATACACACACACACATCTAGATTGAAAATATGCTTTTATGGTAGGAAACAAGTAATTATTTCCCCCCTCATTTAAATTAGTTCTTTTATAAGTGCAAATACTTTATTTTAAAATACATGGTTACTCTTAAAACTTCCTTCAGCCAGGTGAATTGAAAAAATTCTGGGTAAGATTTTTCTAATGCACATATTGGAGTATATTAAACAAAAGTGATATCAATGGAAAAACACCCAGGGTTTAAAAAGACTATTAATTCTATATTTGAATAAGAGGGATAACTATAGTCATATATCAGGTACTTGTAATATGTGTACTTATGAAAGTTTCATATAATAAAATATAACTTTCTTATTACTGTTGGGAAGTTCTGAAATTAGAATAACACCTTTCAGCCAAAAACTTCAAAGACAAAATCCATTCACAGGTAATATGAAGCATCTGACCATATGTAATTTGCTTCTTGAGTTAAAATTTCAGCTTTTCATTTCTTCATTTTTGAATCCTTTTTTTCATGAAAACAATGGAGAAAGCCAGAAAAAGAAAAGGAATAAAAGCAACCTGGCATCAGGAGGATAAAATCATCCAGATTGATGATGGAAATGGCTGCTTCTGGGCGAGTCAAGAGTACAATTTAGTGCGGCTTCTGGGCAGCTTTCAATATTCCTGACCAGCACGGAGGTGCTGATTGCAGATCGCCTCCGGCTATTGCAGAGATCATTTCCACAAATATAAACTGGTCTTTTACAATTTTCTCATCTTTGTTCTGAGCCCTCTCTCATGTGCTCTGTTCTTAGAAGGCCCAATACCAAGTTGACACAGTCACTTTAGCTCTCTTTTCCTGTATTCTTTCTGGTGTTCTTAGAGCCAATGCTTCCTCCTAACGCAATTCATTTTCTCCATATCATTGCTGTGTGCTGGTTGCCTTTGATCGGGAATCCAGGAAAGTGGGCTAGGGCTTACTGATCTGACCTATCAGGATAATGCTTAAGCAGTAGCTTGAAGGGACATATGTGGTATGAACACAAATGTCTCAAAAGTCACAATCCTGGGTGGGAATTTATTACATTTTGCAGATATCCAACATATAATTGTTATAGAATTTTTATGCTTAGGAATTTCTCCACTTTAGGAGTTCTGAAGGGTCAAGTTTTAGAGTTTACAGGAACTGAAAATGTTATAGCACAGACCTCTGACCTGAGTTCTGTCAAGCAGACTCCCCTATGACAGATTTGGAACTCTGGAGCCAGGGCCACAAGAAAAAAGGGATCAAGAGCTTGTTCTCTCTCATTGGTAATAACAGTAGTGGTGGAGGCTGAATGGAATTCCAGGGGCAAAGTAGCATCAGGGTGGTGACAGAAGTAGCTGCTGTGGTCATTAGAGCTCTGCCTTTGGGACACAATAGGATCACACGCACTAGCTTCCTTGTCATTAGGTGGAGACAGGTGACTAGTCCTGACCAATGAGCTGTGAGCAGAAATGATACTGTCATTTTTGGTATTTAATGGCTGGCATGAGACCCTCTGGAAGTCTTTTCCCTTGCCACAGTGCAGACTAAAACTCTAGATATTGGCTTCTATTAGCTAAGGTTGCAGAGTGGGGACAACACAGAGTTGTGATGGGCAAGTAGTGTGACTCAAAAACAGCCTTTGCTATTTTAAGTGACAGCATAACCTTATGCATCATGACTGATGTGGTCATCAATGCAGTGTTCCTGGTGTAAAAGTGGCAGGAGAACTATTTGGTGTTTGGCTAATACCCTTATTCAAGCAATTTTTAAGTAGGGTTTTGGGTTATTTCCAGAAAATAGTCTTTAGCCTGGTTCTTCACCCTTTTTACATTTCTGTGAACTACCTGGCATTCTTCATAGACTCTTTTTGTCTCTAACAGACAAAGCCAGCACAACTCTGTTCAATCCAACTCGCAAACAGCTTGGTTTCTTCTTGGATGTAGCTATGAATTTCTTCCACAAATTTGTATAAAATTTTTGGAAGCCATTAATTTTTAAAATCTAAACTTCCTCTTGAGAGTAACAAATTTAAAAAAATTGCTAAATGTATAAAAGATATGTAGACAAGGGGTGCCTGGGTGACTTAGTCAGTTAAGAATCTGACTCTTGATTTTGGCTCAGGTCATGATCTCACGGTAGTGAGATCAAGTCCCGTGTTGGGCTCTGCACTAAGCATGGATCTTGCTTGGGATTCTGTCTGTCTGTCTCTCTGTCTCTCACTGCCCTTCCCCCACTTGCACTCTCCCTCTCTCAAAAATAAATAAATAAACATTAAACAAAAAGACACGTAGACTATTTTCCTCTTAATTTATCACTTCCGAGCTCTAAGCATTTATCTTAACTCTTATACAATAACATTTGGTGAATAAATGTGTTCACCCCTACTTTCTCTAGTCACACTATTAAAATTTCCCTTTCTTTTCTTTGCTGTCCAGACTGAACCATCATAGTCTCATTAAACTGTTTCTGATGGCTCTAAGGGGGTTCTAGGACTGTGTTGGCCACCTAACATCAAGTCCATCTATTGTTCTTCCCCACCCCACTACTGCCATCAGGAGTGTGCAAACGGTGAGGAACATGAGGCATGCCTCCTCACTGTACCAGGTCATCTTTCCTCTTGGATCTAGCTATGAATTTCTCTCTGTATAAAATCTTTGGAAGTTATTAATTTTAATTTTTTTTAAATGTTTATTTATTTTTGAGACAGAGAGAGACAGAGCATGAACGGGGGAGGGTCAGAGAGAGAGGGAGACACAGAATCTGAAACAGGCTCCAGGCTCTGAGCTGTCAGCACAGAGCCCGACGCGGGGCTTGAACTCACGGACCGTGAGATCATGACCTGAGCTGAAGTTGGACGCTCAACCGACTGAGCCACCCAGGCGCCCCATGGAAGTTATTAATTAAAAAAATTTTTTTTTTATGTTTATTCATTTTTGAAAGACAGAGAGCACAAGCAAGCGTGGGGTGGAGACAGAGGGGGACACAGAATCTGAAGCAGGCTCCAGGCTCTGAGCTGTCAGCACAGAGCCTGACACGGGGCTCGAACTCACGAGCCAGGAGATCATGACCTGAGCCAAAGTCGTACGCTCAACTGACTGAGCCACCCAGGCGCCCTGGAAGTTATTAATTTTTACAAACGAAATCTCTTCTTGAGAGTAACAAATTTAAAAAATTTGTTAAAAGTATAAAAGATAAGTGGACTAGGGGCACCTGGGTGGCTCGGTCAGTTAAGCATCCAACTCTTGATTTTGGCTCAGGTCATGATCTCAGGGTTATGGGATCAAGCCCCATGTCTGGCTCCACACTGAGCATGGAACCTACTTGGGATTCTGTCTCTCTGTTAAGTGAAGATTCATTGAATAACTTCTCAAGTCCCTTCAAACTCAAAAGTTCTAGAATATCTTTCTTTCCTAATAACTGGTAGTTTAGAACCCATTTTACTGCAAACATAGTTTTTTGGGCTTTTATTTTCCAACTTTACCTTTGTTTGTTCTGAAGCATGGGCATCTCCTTGGGCCTTGGATACTTTCTCAATGGAGCAGAGTTCCTCATTCTTGGGACTACTGACATTTGGGGCCAAATAATTATTTGTTGCAGTGGAGGGCAGGGGGGGGCTAGCCTAGGTGTGGCAGGATATACAGCAGCATCCCTGGCCTCTACCCTCTACATGCCAGTAGCAACCCTCACCCTCCCCACCCCCCCCCCCCCCCACTCCCCCACATCATGATGACTAAAATTGTCTCTAGATATATCCCGTGGAGGGAGGGAGAAAATTGCCCCAAAAGAAAATCGGTACATTAGAGTCTCTCTGTGTGGTGTCTCCATTTTACTTTCCAAAAGAGCCATTTCATTTTTAAACTTGAGATTATCACTGTGTAATGCCTCTTCTAGACAATTGATAAAGTTATTAATGTTAATTCCAAGTACAAAAAATCGCAACATAATTTCTCATTTCAATTACTACTGAACTTTTATCATTATAGGAATATAAATAGTCATGGGCTATATACAAACATTACAGTTTTGAAAAAAATTAGAGTACTCTGTCTCTGTTACCACATTAACAGTAAACTCTTTTATGGAATTTTAGCACTACTGGATTGTTTTAAATCTCAAATAACAAGGGTGAGCTAATTCTTTTCTCTTTTTCTTTCCTTCAAAAAAGTACTACACTATTGCACCCAAGAGGTTTAAAATGTGTTTAAGTACCTTCTCTATAGAGAGTAAGAAGAATTAGGTTTTCATTATTCTGTGTATTTAGTGATCACACCACTGTTAGTGATAAAATCTCTGTTGTCAGAAGAACTTATTTATGACTTTTCCCTGTTCTTATTTTTGCACCTTTTAACCTGGAAGGCCACTGGTATTCAAAGTGAAATGACTAGCAGGAGCCGAGGGTGACAGCTGACAGGTTTGACCGAGTGGCAGTGCACATGCATGTTTGTGTGTGTGTGTGTGTGTGTGTGTGTGTGTGTGTGTGTGTGTGATATGTCCTCATACATCTAATCATCCAGATTTTTTTTTTCATGTGGGAGACAGATGTCCACCCTGATAATCTTTACTGATAACCCGTGACTGGAAATTGACTTGCTACCTATGATAAAGTGAAAACGAGGCTGAGTCAGATAAAGAGGAAATGAAATAGAGTCTGTAGAGAAGAAAATGAGCATGAAGTCAATAGGTGAGAAAGAAGGCTGCGGCACAGTGATTCAGGATTATTTGATCAATGTAGGGGAAAATGCAGGGGGAAATAGCAGGCAACCCAGTTGTTTAGTACTCTATCTACAAATCAGTCAGATAGCTGTCAGTGAAATGATTAGCTATTTCAGTGTTGAGTGGGTAATGCTACAGTGAGAAAAGCAGGAGATGTGAATGAACCAAAACAACTCCGGTCACAAGACGGTTCTGAGGACAGATGCTATTTGGACCAGCAATCTACTACTCATTGCAAAAATGGTGTGAAATTATGATTTTAACATTTTTGGTATCAGCACTACCCTTTGATACTATGTACATTTTATATTACTTTCAGAATAAATAGCAAAATAAAGGGAACAGCAAAGGTAAAAAAACAAAAGAGGTAAAGCTTTCCTAAAAGTACATTCATGGGTTTAAAAATTAATGAGAAGGCAGATGTCAGAAGAAAGAGGGAGCTTTGACGGCATGGTTACTCTGAAGTAGAGAGACCCTTGTGGGTCTGCCGTGAAGCCTGCGCATCACTAACAGTCATCCCTTTGAATCTTCTTAGGGTTTTTTCACTATCATCTTTTGAAAGTGGTATTACTTTTTTTTTCAAGTCCAGCTTAGGAATAGGTTTTAACTAAATTTATTTCTTTGCTATATTAAACTTAAAAAGAGCTGCTTTGTTTTGGTTTCTCAGGAGTTTGGATATATTTTTATCATATGTCTGAAGATATGTTTTACATGGCAGGTGTTAAGGATCCAATAAGGTCTGTTGGACAAATGATTCATAAATATGTGTTCACATGCTGTACAATAGTTGAATAGAACCACACAGATGGAGCCACCCCATTCTATTGAGGAAGTGGTATGTGTTTTTGCAAAAACTGTGATACACATGGTTTTTAGCCAAGGAGCCAGACTCTGAGAAAGTTTGTGGAATAATTTACTTATGTTGTACTGATTTGTTCAGTGGGAGTGTGATGTAAATACACCCTTATTACATATTACAGAAAGGCCTGGAGGGTCTTAATAAAAGAAGTTTGAGACATCGCAGGGGAACTATGAAAAGAATACAAATAAAATGAATACTACTGATGGAAAAGACGTTATCTGGTATTTTTTTAAAGTGATGGAGATAAAGAAGTAAGCTTGAGTACTTAGGTTTCAAATTAAAGAGAGGGTGACTGAAAACAAGCTTTTGATTATAACATATTCCATTTTGTATAAACATCACTGGTGAGCAGGAGACACAACTGGGAGATGGGGTTATCTTGGGCCTTTCTCAATCAGGTTTTAGCTAAAAATTAGTAACTATAATGACAGGATTTTAAAACTCATGCACTGCATCTTGGGAAGCAGCTTTCTAATTGTGATGGGGTATTGAGAAAGCATGAAAGACCCTGCCCCACTGTTTCCAAGATAACATCCTTTTGTTTGTCCTCACATTTCCCAGGGTATCTCATCATCATGGAGGTAATTCAAAAAGATGGGAGACTGGTGAGGGGACCCACAGAGCCTCATCTGAGAAGGATCTTGAATTCTAAGAGAAACAGTTTAGATTTTATCCTATATGCATAGGGGACCCATTCACCAAAGGAGTGGCAGGATCACAGTTGGGCTTTGAGAAGATGATGCCAGCAGGACTAAGGAGGGATTTGAGGATAGAGAATGAGCACAGTGAGACTGCGTCCTGGCATTTTTCCTCAGTTGGCTAGCTATACACACAAGTTCACTGAATGACAAAGCAGAGTACAGGTGTCCCATATTACTCAGTGCATTTGTTTAGGACCATCTTGCTTATTCCGTACCTGCTCCACTCAAATTTAAATTCCTAATTCCTGCCTCTTGCCTTTAGATTGTCTGTATCCAAATTTCCACGCCTTTGGCTCATTCTTATCCCCCAGAGACTTTGACCTTTCTCTCTCCTAGAAGACTATCTACCATGCAGAACCCCTGCCAGTCACTTGGATTGTTCTTCAGCCTCAAATCCCCATGTGGTGGATAGGATTTGGACGATTATAATGATCTTTATATTCCGGCTGAGAGGTAATGAAGGTTACAGCAGGGAGTTAATGACTAAGGGGGATTTTAGAGTCAGAGCAACAGTATTTGGTGACTAATTTAGTATGAGGGGCCAGATAAGTAGAATGCAATCTATGGTTGTGGCCCTGAAGAATCTAGAAAACTGGGGCTGGGGGTAGGGGTGTGGGGGGTTTTAACTGAGATATGGAAGACACAAGAGCAACATGGTTTTTTAAGAGTTAAACATTCAGTATGGTAAGTTTTGTGAGAGCAACTCTCATGGAAAACCACATATGGATACAAAGCTGAAACCACTGGAATGGTGATAATTGTCATGGGAAAGAGTACAGTAGAAAGACAGAAGGCCAAAAATGGGTACTTGAGTTTTATCCACCTTTAATTTGTTATCAGAGGGACAGAAATCAGCAAAGAAATTCAAGGAGGATTCAGAAAGGCAAGAGGAACAGCAGCAGCATAGGGAGAAGGAAAGTGGAGTGCAGTATATCCTTATTCTTCTTAATAAAAAAGGGTATAAAATTGTCTGCTTTAGAGGGAGCCAAGAATGAAATACATTGGCATGGCATTTTCCTGAATAACTTACTGTTTGATGGCTTTTCTTGGTTAATTGTGCTGCTTCTTGGTTAATTGTGTTCTGTTAGCTTGAAAGTAAAGGCCAAGAAAGGAATAAAGCACAGTTCCCACTGAGCACAGGTGAAGGCAAGCCTTTGATTAGTGACTATAACTCTAGCTTAAATGTTTGTCAGTATTTTTGACTTGCTTGCTGGATTCATAATTTACATGAAAATGGCTAATAGGTGTGCAGCTGCTGGGTTTCCCAGCTGGCCACTTGGTTTTTGGAAGCTTCATTTTAGTGAATTCAGAAATGCTTCTTCCAGCCTCCTTGCATGTGACTTCCCCACTTAAGGTGCTTATATTACTTGCTTGGAACCATGTTATTCTTTTTAGTTTAAATGTTTCAAATCAGTAGATTCATATTTTGATTGGTATTGGTGGAATTTTAATTCTTAGAGATATATTTTTGTTCAGTAGCTCTTTATGTGAAAGTGATAAAATTTCTTAAGAAGTTGTTCATATGATTTTATCTGTTGAGCATGAAGGAAATATGTATGTATAGGTGGGTGTGAGGGAGGGAGGGAGTAAGTAGATGGGGGAATGGAGGGAGACAGAGAGAAAGGTGGGGAGAGAGAAAAAAAAGAGAAAATGCGGGATAGGGTGAGAGGCAGAGAGAGAAAAGAGTGAGAGCAGCCTGTACTTTGATGAGTTTTCAATTCAGTCCTTTTGGGACCACAGACAACCACCTGAATGTTCTGATGCCATTTTAATTGGATTTTTCTTTATTTCTTCATGCTAAGCTTTATGCATTGCTTATGGCCTGGAAAAGTTAATACTATTTTCAGAGGGTCTGATTTGGAACACTAATGAATATTAGACCCTATGGGAATTAGACTCAATAGGAGATAGACCTTTAACCCTTTAACATTTTTCTTCATACATGAGAATCAGGAAAGAGGGTGTGTTACTATAAATAACAAAACATTCACATACTACCAAAAATCACTTCCATTCTTCAAAAAAGCATTTCTGGATCTGCATGATATGTACAATTGTTAAACTAGAATTGGTACTAATATCACCTTAAGTAGCAAAATATTTAACGTGGATAAAAATGATGTACCCCTACGGGTACCTGGGTGGCTCAGTCAGTTGAGCATCTGACTCTTGATGTTGGCTCAGTTCATGATCCTGACGTGGTGGGACTGAGCCCTGCATGGGGCTCTATGCTGAGCATGGAGCCTACTTGGGATTTTCTCTTTCTCCTTTCTCCTAGCCTCTCTCCCACTCACGCACTCTGTCTCTCTCAAAATAAATAAATAAACGTTTAAAAAAATGATGTACCCATAAAACATGTATTGGTCAGAGATCTTTCCAGGTGTAATTAGTAATCATGCTAAATTAACATCACTAACATTTTACAATTGAAAATATCATAAATAACCCCAGCATATATAATTAAATCAAATATTATATTCATGTCTTATTAATTACAATATTGGTCCTACATAGTGTAGGATGTGGGATAAGAGAAAAAAAATAGAAGATAAAAAATAGTGTATCTGCCTGAACAACTAAAAGAATGACATTTCCACTTAATACAATGGGGAAGTATGGGGAAGAAGAGATTGAGGTAAGAAAAATCTTGGAATTTAGTGTTGGAAACTTAGATCTTGCAAGGATAATTAAATGAATACGTGAGGTACGGCTTCATAAAGGCCTGGATAGCTGTCTTATTTACTGTGGAATTTCCATTACTTTGACCCTGTTTTTCTTGAATAAATGATTGAATAGGTTCAGGGTAGATTAGCTCAAGACATAAACTTTGCCATTTTCAGCATATATGTTGTATTTATTATTTTTATTGTTTAATTTTTATGTTTTTGAGGGAGAGAGAGAGAGAACACACAAGAAGGAGAAACGGAAAGAGGAAGGGGGAGAAAGAATCTTAAAGAAGGCTCCACGCTCACCATGAAGCCCAACACAGGGCTCCATCCCACAATCCTCGGACTGTGACCTGAGCCAAACTCAAGAGTTGGATGCTCAACCAACTGAGCTACCCAGGAGCCCCATAGGTTGTATTTAAAGTCAAGAATCTGGGTGACATCATTAAGGATGAGACCGTAACTAGAGAACAGAAGAGACACAAAGAAGTCAAGTGTCTGAGCACTGGACATGCTGAATTCTGGAAAATGAGGGCAATCTCTATGTCTCTATCTCCAGCTCTATTTCTATGTCTGTAATTGTATGTACTGCTATATCTTTATTCATATGCATGTTCTCATCCATAGCTCTATATCTACGTTTATCTATATCCGTACACATTTCCCATTTCAATTACTGTATCTATATAGACATTGATACACATACATATAAACATATTTATCACAATGTAGGTAAAAGGGATTGTACTATCCTCAATCTTTGGTTGCTTGTATTTTCAATTTAGTAAATCTCCTTGGAGATCTTTCCATGTCATCATACCCTGCTCCACCTCATTCTCTTCTACTAGCTGCATAGTGTATTGTTTCAAAATTCAATAGTTTGAATAAACAGTTCCCCACTGACTGACATTTAGTTTATTTATACTTAGACTATTTGCTATTGCTAACAGTGTTCCAGGGAACATCCTAGTCTCTGTCTACATCAGCATACACTTACAGGTATATATCTGTAGGGCATGTATTACAACAGACAAGTTTCTGGTCAAAAATATATGTTTTTTTTTTAAATGTTTATTTATTTTTGAGAGTGAGAGCATGAGTGGGGGAGGTGCAGAGAGAGAGAGAGACAGAGGATCAACAGCGGGCTCCCTGCTGACAGTACAGAGCCTGATATGGGGCTCGAACTCACTAGTTGTTTAGATCATGACTTGAGCAGAAGTCAGATGCTTAACTGACTGCACCACCCAGGAGCCCCCAAAATATATACTTTTAAAAATTTGATAGACATTGTCAAAATGCTTTACCAAAGGTGAGCCTCCCACTGATAAGTATGTGAGAATTTTTTAAAGGTTATTCATGAGTTGAATGATTATTATGTCAACTGATACATTTGTATAAGGTCAAAAAAGCAACTGGCACCAGTCACAGAAAATAAAGTTTTGATTGGTACTGGAAGAGAAGAGAGAGAGGCTTAGTTACAAAGCTCTGCGACACTTAGTGATTATGGCTTCTGGTTCCATAAATGCCTAAGTCAGGGCAGAATTTTACTTTGATGTAATCTCTTCATTTTAATAATTTTTATTTCAATAAATATAAGCTAAAACTTCTATGTAAGCATTTAGAATTTAGCTGCATAATGTACTTGTGATAACTGATTAGGCATTTGGACAAAAGCAAATTTATATATTCACACTTTATCACCTAAAATAACTTCAAGTGAATTGGAACATTAAATATTAAAGATAAAATATCAAAAGGCTGAATATCCACCACCATCATATTACTACAGCAGTAGCAGCAATAAAAACAACGAATCTAGGAATGAACACTTAAGTACAATCTTAAGAGAAAAAGGTTTTAAAAACCTACAAAGGCAGGAAAAAACTGATAAATTTTAGAAAAAAATGAGTATTTCTGCATAATGTAACCAAATTAAAAGAATCAGTCTTTTAGAAAAGCATATCAGACAATGTAAAAAGTAAAGGCTAATACTGTTTATAACAAATATCACATAAAATATATAAAAAATGATATCATTAAACTGAACAAACCAACATTAAAACTTAAGAAAATGGAGGGGCGGGGGTGGTGCTTGGGTGGCTCAGTTGGTTAGGGGTCCAGTTCTTGATTTTGGCTCAGGTCATGATCTCACAGTTTGTGGGCTCGAGCCCCATGTCATGCTCTGTGGAGCCTGCTTGGGATTCTCTCTCTCTCTCTGCCCTCTCCTACTCATGGTCTCTTTTGTCCTCTCTCAAAATTAATAAACAAACTTAAAAAAAAAAAAAAAGAACAAAATGGGCCAAAACACAAAAAACTATGCTAAAGAGAAATTAGAACCATAAACACATATCTGGAATAATGATGCCCAATTTCACTAAAAACCAAATAAACACAAATTAAAATGATTTACTGTATTTAACCTCTCAATTTTAAAAACGCTTAAAAAGATAATGAAAAAAACATATGGCTGGGGGGAGTGAAGTTGAAATGTACATTTTTTATAATTGCTGGTGGTAATTTTAGAAAGCAATTTAGTGAGAAAAATCACACTCTTAGATGCTACTATCTTTTCATTCACATATCTCTCCTGAAAGAATGATGTATATATAAAATAAAATGTAAACAATAAAATATTAACAGTAGGAGTATTTATGAAAGCAAAAACTTTTATTCTACCTAAGTATGCAATGACGAGGAAACAGATACCTATGAATATACATATGTGATGGATTATTCTGCAGAATTTAGCATTGCTCAAGAGGAGTAGGTAACAATAAGAGCACAAGTAGTATATAAAAAATGAAAAAAGACAAAATCCAACGAACATTATGATTACAGCTTTGGGGAAAAACACTCACTGATACATTAAAAAAATAAAAAGGAATATATCAAAATATTTATAGTTGTTCGTTGGCTGGTAAATCTCTTGGTAATTATTTTCTAAATATACACTTCTATGTATTTGAAATACTCTTTAGTTAGAATGTACAATTTTATGGTGAAACAACTGTTTTAAAACTAATTTCATGAAATGAAAACTATTTTTGTTCTGTATTGTAAAATTCACTCTGACTCTTCTTTTATGGCTTTAGAGAAACAAATAAATTTTAACCTCCAAATCCTGAGGCTTTTCCTTAAGTTCCATATCATAGGAAGTCAAGCCTTACTTGAATGAAGAATTACATACCTGAAAGAAGCAGTCTCTCTGTCATTAATTTTGCCTCCGAAAGGATTTTCAGCGTTTCCAGTCTTCAGAGCACTCCTCTCTATCCCATTTGGGAAAGACAAATTCTGTGTTGTGTCTGTATTGTGTAAGTGCCAACTTTACCAACAGGCAGTGATACACCTCCCTCTTCTTGAACCCATGGAAGTGTTTTAAATTTGCAGAGAATCTATCACCAGTGCTGGCAAACCAAGCACTGTTAAGTATTGTGCCCCAGTGAAGGGAACAGAGAAAGAACATTTAGGCATTAAATAAGTTGCCCACTGTAGAAAAGTTGAAAAGAAAACCGATACTCAAAATACCCACTAAGTGATTTCCCAGTCTTTTACATTTTTCATAGTACAGGGATACAGGGAAGTCTTTAAGTTGTTCTATCTTATGGCTACTGAGTTAGCAGAATTAAAACTTGGGAACATGAATGATTGACTATATGACTGACAGCAAAGTTCCCCTTGAGGGCAATTCAAAATAGGAGTAAATGTACATTCTAAAGGGGAGGACTTTCTAATATACCTCTTTTTCACCCAGCTCCCAGAAGATCAAAATCTTAGCATTTTTTTGACAGACTGTCCCAGACCTAAACTGTAAGTATAACAATTAATTGACAAACTAAATGTAAATGTGTCCATGCATATATTTGTATGTATATAGGACATAAATGCACGTTTCTGCACATATATATGTAAGGCATGTTACACATTCCTTTTAGTAAGTGTAAACATTATATTTAGCTTGGTAAATAATGGAACCTGGTGAGTTATTTCCTGACCCAACATCAGGTCACTCCACAATTATCTACCCTAAGTATGAAACACAGTATTTGCTCATTTATAAAATACAGAATCAGTCTTCAATCTTCAAAGTAACTTTCTGTGTTAACTAATTTATTCTTATTTTTATACTAAGTTCTAAAATGCTTTCTGCATGTCTCATTGTGAAGAATAAACGACTCATGTATTAACCCAGTAGCTACTTCTCACAGGGGTGGTCTGACTTTTGGCACGGATTCTTCACGGTAACTGCACTGCTTTGCCATAACATGGAATATTGAACAGCTTATAAACACATTTCCCTGGAGACCTCATCAGGTTATACATTTTTAAGAGACACCTAGCACTACTAGCAAGTCACAGGCAGTCTCCGGCATCAGGACTCTTCCATCTGGCCTGGGTTTTGCTGCCTCTATTTGTACATCTTCACATGAGGAACACTCTAGGAACTAAAAACTGTTCTCTCCTTCATTATGCATGTGGCGTGCGATGCAATTTACCACCTAACAGATGTCATAGCTAAGTACCCAGGATCATGTCATGATTCATTCATCTTAAGACAATCTGCTTCAGAAATGCATGGCTTTTTATAAATTCAGACAATTTGGTTTTTGAGTAATTCTATAAAATGCTGTCTGTTTATAACTTTAATTTTTTTCTTAAAACACAATTATAGACTTCAGATTGTTTGTTTTTAAGTTATCTGCCTCTTTTTGGTTCCCCTTTGAATGTCTCTGCCAATGAAAAAGTAATAAAAATCAGTTTTTTTTTTTTTATCTGAATGGTTATTGAGGTTAACTCCAGAGAATATCCTAAAATTGAGGTTTTGATGTCTAGGCAAATCTGGGGAAGCATTATTTCTTTGCCCTCGTAAAGCAGGCAAAAAATTCCTGCCGGGTGGTATTTTGCATAATATTGTCATTAAACATGGTCTATCTTTAGCGGAAGAAGCAGACGGTAATAAGTCAAATAGGGATGAAGAATTATCTGAATCTGAGGAGATACACTTGCAAATGAGTAACCGAAATTATTATTAAAGGTAGAAATATGACATCCAGATTAATAGAGTAAAAGGTTGAAAGAAATGTTTAACTATTGGGAGTAATTATCAAAGGCTTTTTCGTAAAAGAATATGTTACGTAGTCTCCTATTTTGGGAGGCTTATTTTTCTGTGCTAGAATAAAGAACCCATAGATTCTTTGCTGCAGCTGTTACACTCTTGATTAATCTAAGTACTGTAACCATAAAAGGAAAAGTAGCTTAATTAAAAAATGTTAGAGCAGAATAGAATACATTTACAATAATTTCCCTTCTTTTTTTGGCTAAATGCAAGAAAGAACATCATCCTTTCTTTTAAAGGGAGCAAATCAATATCTGTGCCTTTGCAATTACCCTCAAGGCACAATGTTATACAGGCGGGTGCACAAACAAAGGAACCATAGGTTAAATACCATATCCCTCAACATTAAAAAAAGCAAAGAACTATTTAAGTCTTGCTACATTTATTTCTGTCCTCTTCCCCCACACACTATCACTGCAACTTCCAACCTTCATCCCATAAAAATGTTTCTCCCAAACGTACTAGCTTGTTTTTTATTACTTAACTCTGTTTTTAATTTCCCCCCAAAGGGATCCAAATTGATTTCTTTATTACTTTGAGGTGAAAATGTCTCATTGGGTTGATGTTTAGTTTGTTTATAAAATGAATTTATCCTTTTAATATTTATACAGCTCTAGAGTAGTGTGAGGTAAAGGCACAGCAGGAAAGTTTCCCAGTTGGGACTTCTGTGTTTTCCTATCCTGTCAATATAGGAATTGATTTCCTATGTGCATCTGTAGAAGTCCTATGGGAGACAGTTTTCTTATGGTTGTGCTGTCAATTGCCTTCAGTACGTATTTATAACGATAGGTTATAATGAGAATGAATGCATAGTTTTAGCCAGAACAGGTGAATATTTAAAATTTTGATTGTATGTTGGTAAAAGTCTCCTCTTGATAAGTTGAAGAATATATCTGGGGGCGCCTGGGTGGCTCAGTCAGTTAAGCATCCAACTTCGGCTCAGGTCATGATCTCACGGTTCATGAGTTCAAGCCCCATATTGGGCTCTGTGCTGGCAACTCAGAGCCTGAGCCTGCTTTGGATTTGTGTCCCCCCCTCTCTCTGCCCCTCCCCCACTTGCACTCTGTCTCTGTCTGTCAAAAATAATAAACGTTTAAAAAATTAGTTAAAAAATAAATCTACAAAATTTCAACAGTCACAACAGAAAAAGCAACAGTATTAGGCAGAGAGTTTTATAGTATTAATCATAAAAACATATGATTCTGATACCATCGTCTTACCTTCCTCAGCAATTATCTCAATTTCTTTAGCATATAACCAACCCGGTTCTGCAGTGGTTGCTTAGCACCATGGCTGAGACAAATCACATGCCAGACAGAACTATTTTTCAGTGGGAATTTTCCACAAAAAACTGAATTATTTGTTATCTTCAATTCTGCCCTGTGTTTGGTTTAATTTTAAAGGATTTTTACTACTCCATGTGAAAATAATAAAACATTTTTAATAATGCCCAAAATACTGTATACAAAATAAAACCAAGCACCACCCACCGCTTAGCTCTCCCGAGTCCATATTAAAAGCTAAACAAAACATACCACACAAAATTAAAGGAAGGAATGGGACCAAACTGAACTGAACAATCGGAGGGTATTTTATTTCTCTGGCTTAAGTATTTCATGAAAGTATAAAGCTACCTGTGCTCCTTACATAAAATTGAAAATAATACTTTTCAGATCCTTCAGGAATTGATAGAAGAGGCAATTTGGTTAAAACATTTTCTAATTCTCTTCCTTTTGGCTAAATTCAGATCTGTCAACTGAATATATTTCAAAGAGAAATTCCTTTATTGTTTTTAGAAACATATGAAGGAAACCTCAATCTTTTTTACATTGTGGGAGCAATTTATAGATTCTCTGTTCCTTCTATGCAGAGAAAGTGCCTGCTATCCAGCTGGTTCCTTTGGAAGAAGGAGCTTCTTGGTGTGGACAAAAGTACCTAAGAAGACTCAGTTGTCAAGTTGTCATGAATTGCCCTTGAATTGACTGAAACAGTAAGAGACTTGATTTTAGGGACCTAGAGAGTAAGCTGTCTTTTAAGAGACATATCTTTAAAATTGGCAACAAAGAACAGCTGCACTTGAGGTACTTGCTGAGGGAGGAGAATCTATACCCCTTGTCAAGTCGTATCTAACTGAAGATTTGGCTAAGGAGAAACAATACATACAAACTTGACTCAGTCCACCCTTTCGCTTAGATCAGGAGGTCTCTAGTCTCAGATTCACATTCCTTCAGAGGACAGACAAGTAATGTAAATGAGTGAGGCAGGGCAGGTAAGGCATGAGTATTTAGAAGTAGTATTTGCATTTCTAATGAAAAAGGAGAATACACACATTTGTTTTGATATGAATGTATTTGCCAAACACATACACACAGCTATCCAGCTTTATCGATTGGCTCCAATATGTGGCAAGTCTCAGTTCTTCCATTTATTAGCTATTTGACAGGGGAAGTTCCTTAAGTTATGCTTTAGTTTCCTTATCTGGAAAATGGGAATTTATAACAGTACTTACCTCATGGAATCACTATGATGAATAAATGAGTTGATATAGTTAAAGTGTTCAAAAAGTACCTGGCACACACCTAGAGTATGTAAGTAATTATTATCATGCATATTTGTTCTGTGCCTCTTCTCAGCTTTTCTCTGTGTCTTTATACATACTCAGTGCACACATACACACATACCACAAACATACTCATTAATAAAAATATTACTAAAAATGGATTTGGAGGGTAATAGAGAAGCTCTGAAGACCAAGTAATTTACATTTGTCCCTCAAGAACCACTCTCCACACTCATTCATGCTTTTATGTCTTCTCTGTACCCCAGGAGGTTGTCCTTTACAGATGACACAAACTGGCTCACATGCCCTCCGGTTTCCAGCCAGATTTGCCTATGAGGAGTCACCCACTGGACAGTAGAAAGAATAAGGAGAATGAAGTCAAGGCATTTATTTTCCTGTTAACCCCACTCCACTCCCACCCTGTGCTGCAATGTTGTTGGCTGGCTGGGTTCTTCTGCTAAAAGTCACAGCTCCTTTTTGAGTCTCTCAAGTATAGTTCCTCTCTCTCCTTACCCTTTATGCCTAGGAGGTGACAGTTTCTACTCTTGCTAGCCCTGACATGTTTAATCATCCCTTATTACCCATTCTCACTGGTTTGTCAATAACTTTCCTCAATATGCCTGCCTGATTGTGCTATCTCTTTCCTGCCTACACTCTTGTTAATATAGGCTCTTATACAAAATAGTTTAATACTTTCTCTCCTTTCCCCAAATCCTTCTCAAAATGAGAGAAAACCTAGTAAAATGGTAACAAAGCCATAAAATGCTTGGATATCTAATGCAGGTGATAGCAGCAGAAAATACAATGAGTAAATTCCACAATGACAGTGAAAAATTGCTGAACTGAGGACCATATACAGGTGACCTTCAAAACAATTGATTTTTCCCTGAACAAAAGCCTAGAATAATCTATACTCAGACAGAAGCTAGTTGGAAGTCGTGGCTAGTGGGACTGGCCTAAAGTTACTAATAGGGTAAAACATTTGAAGTAGTTTTATCTTTGAGAGGGGTTCTTCCAAAACCAGCTGTGAGTATAGTTCTCTGAAGAGGGTGTTCTGTCCTAAGAGACACCCAGAATGCCTTTTGCAGGCTGGGGAAACAGGATCATCCTTAGGTTACAAGTGGAATAAAGAGACATCTGCCTGGAATGGCTCTGATGAAGTTGTGCCTACAGGCTGAATAGTAGAATAGATAGCCTTTGAAATAGCAAGTTAACATGAAAATTAGAGCATTCATGTTCCTAGTTATCAGAAATCCTAAATTCATACAGTTATCACAGATTGAAAAAGAGAATGTTGAAAATACATTATTCATATAAATGTAAAACCATCGGTAATTTGGTTTATTTGAATCTATAAACACATGTAAACATCCATGCATATGTAAAAGCCAAAATACTGGAAAAATTTCTAGATTCACTAAAACTTTTTAACACTCCCAGAAGTCAAAAATGGTTTCAATATAAATTTACAGTGCTCAAAGTAAGGGTAACTAAGTATGTATGTGTGTGCTTGCACGCACACACATGTGTTCCTCAATGCAAGTCTACACTGGCTAAAAGCAATGAAGTGGTGTCCACATGGTATGTTCTTTCCCCTCATTATTAGTAACCTGCTTTTTATTATACTTTTCTCTTGAAAGAATGTACACAATATAAATGTTGAGTTTTATAGTTGTTTACATTCTAAGGAGATGAAGTGAGGAAAAAGTAACATGTTCTTTTCATTTTCTTAAAGAGTGAACGTAAAGGATATTTAATGGTAGTAAAAATAACTTTATTTCCTATAATAACAACAGCAACTTACAACCACCACCAACACAACAAAAAACACCACAGGACATTTGGTCATTTTAAAATGACTTAGATCCTGTTTATTTTGTGGTTTGACTATCAATTCATTATGAATAACCAAAACCTTCTAAACATTTTAACGTTCTAAACATGGCTTGTAGTGGCAGAATTTATTATTATGAAATCCTTGTTAAACGTACTTAAACATTAAAGTTTCCTAACTTCTTCCCCAACCAAAGCAAGACAAATCAAAGCAAAACAAAAACAAAACAATGAGCATAAAAGGAAAATAAAGAAGAATCCAAAGTGGTGGATTAATAACTCATGTCTGAGTTATATGGTCCATACAAGTCACACACAAATGTATTTTGGAAAATGTAGGCTATGGATGCATTCAAGAGAAGTTTCTAAAATAGTACAGGTGTGGAGGATATTTACTTCATTAGCTAACAGAAACCTGATTCTCTTCTGAACCCCTACAAGTAACTCTCTGGACATCAATAATAATATTTCTCAGTCTTCCTCTAGACATGAAGAGGATCATATTATTTACGTTCCTTCGTAGAGGCAACTTCACTAGATCTTAAAAGGAGTTGGGTTACCAGGCTTCCTGAACCTATCTTTAGGATGTCTAACTCATTAAGGACTTTTAAAGATGGTCTCCTTAGCATAAGCTTCAGGTAAAATTTAGATTTATTGAGTCCCAACTATCCATGGATGCTTCTAAGCCCAAAATAGAGTATTAAAATTTCTTTTAACATCTTAGGTCACGAAGCTGATTAACTTTCTGGGTTAAGTGGGCAAAATAATTTCAAAAATAACACGAATACTTAATTTTACTTAATTTAATCTATGTTAAGAAACATTTTTATTTAAATTTATTACAGTAAAATATACACAATGAAACTTGCCATTTCTTCTATTGTTATGTGTGTAGTTACTGGCATTCAGTATATTCACATTGTTGTGCCACCATTACCACCATCCATCACCAGAACTTTTTCATTTTCCAAAACTGAAACACTGTATCCATTAAACAAATCCTCATTCCCCAAACCCCACAGTGCCTGGTAACTACTATTCTACTTCATGTTTCTATTAATTTCACTACTCTGGATACCTCACACAAGCGGAATCATACAACATTTGTCCTTTGGTGCCTAGTTTCTTTCATTAGAAATCTCTTCAAGGTTCACCTGTATGGTCGCATATGGCAGAATTTCATTGCTTCTAAAGGCTGAAAAATATTTCGTCACATGTATATACTACATTTTAAAATCCATTCATTCATCCACAGACACTGAGCTGTTTCTACCTTTTGGCCCTTATGAATTATGCTGCTATGAACATTGGTGCAAATTTCTCAGTTCTGGCTTTTATTACTTTTGCACATACATATACTTAGAAATGGAGTTGCTGGATCACATAGTAATTCTATGTTTAATTTTCTGAAGAACTGCCATAATGTTTTCCACAGAGAGTATACCATTTTTTTTTTAATAATAGCCATCTAAATGAGTGTGAAGAGATTCCATTGTAGTTTTGATTTGCATTTTCCAAATCATTGAATATGAACATCTTAAAAGAAAAAAAATTTAAAGTTTGCTTTTAATTTCAATCACCACTAGAGCTAGAGAGTTGGAATTTCTTTTTAATGTTCTTTGGGTTGATCTAATATTATTATATTTTTAAGAAAAAACGTAAAAATCACTGCATATTAAATTAAAATTATAGGGGCACCTGGATGGCTCAGTTGGTTAAACATCCAACTTCAGTTCAGGTCATGATTCCGCGGTTTGTGGGTTCCAGCCCTGCATCTGGATCTGTGCTGACAGCTCAGAGCCTGGGGCTTGCTTCAGATTCCGTGTCTCCCTCTCTTTCTGCCCCTCCCCCACTTGTGCTCTGTCTCTCTTTCTCAAAAATAAACATTAAAAAATAAATTTTTAATTAAATTTATTTTATAGATAAAAGCATCAAACTCCTCTTGATAAAAACTATGGAAAAGTATTTTCTATACCCTGTAAAATACTAATTTACTGTCTCATTTCCAGATTATGTAAGTAGGAGATTCTCATTACGTAAAAAAAAAAAAAAAAAAAAAAAAAAAAAATCTAAAATATGAAGAAAATGTAAACATCAAAAGAAACAAACAAGCTATCAAAAAAGTAAACTGTAGTACTGACTAAAGCAATGGTTGAATTGAGTATTAAGAAATGCCAAAGAAATAATATATATAAATTTTTTTACTTTAAATTTTAAAAAAATTTTCTTGAGACAATAGCAACTTAGATGGTATGAAATGAGTTAGTGTTCTCATTTTAGAGATCTTTAGTAATCTTATAGATAAATAATGGGGAGCACTGTTGAAAGGAACATAAAGAGGGATGTTCAAGGCCAAGAATATGGTCTATTTGGAAAACAGATGGCTTGTAAAAAACAAGCTTTATGAACAAAGATTTGCGGGAATTTTGCTGGTTGGTTTTAAGAAGGTTTTTTCCCCCTGCTCTGAGTATTTCCATTTGATCAGAGAACGCTTTGTGGTGATATTTCTGAAGCTAGTGATTCTGATGCTGCCAGCCAAGGAGTTTCAATGGTTTACTCTGAAAAGTAGTTTCATACTTCCTTTTCCAAGACCGTAAATTACCCAAACAAAAGTAACATGTGTAGTTTGCTGGAGGCCATATAAAGAAAGAGAGAAATGTGTTTGCGCAGCAACAAAAGACTGTGGCTTTATTGGCAACACCATCAAAGCTAATCCATTTGCTTGCCAAGGCAGTGTGAATCCATTGCAAGATGTGTCAAATCTGTTAGAGAAATGATTTTCCTGGAGCACCCACTTGCGGTTTGTAGCTCTTTCTTCAAGCCCCCTGATCGAGAGGGAAGATTTCCTAGGATAGTACAGAGCTGCTTTCCTCTTTTGGGTTTTCCTCCTTTCAGAAATTATATCTGTAAGTAACAATTTTGATTCTCATTGGTCAGCAATTTTTCTGGCAAATCACTGAAAAGATTTACTCTGGAAATTCTCTCCTGTCCGATTAACAATGACTTTTGATCTTAATGAGTTAGAATCGCTTAAGATGTGATTCCAAAAATTATTCTGCACCATTTTGATCTACTGATTGGAAGTGCTCATTGACTGTTGTAACATATTTTGGAGAATTAATAGGGACGATTCCAAGTTAGAGAAATTTCACTTCTGTCTTACAGTACAAGATACTGAATTTACAAATATGGGGCAATACAAATCCACAAAATCTTATTTAGCTTCAACCCAAACATTTTGCTCTATTTCTTAAATTCCATTTAAAGACAATGAGTATTTTAAGCTGAAGCCCTTTTGCTTGTGAAGATAAACATTCACACTTGCAAATCACTGAACACTGTTATCTGGTTGAGCCCTCAGCCAGTTGGAATGACACAAACCAGCAAAATCAATCAATCGATCAATCGATCAGTCACGGAATCCTGCTTCAAATATCCTTGACTTTAAAGCCTAATATAGTGGTTTAGATATCATAAATAATGCTGTGCTGTAATTTATGCAATGTAAAAAAAAATGTTATTCACTTTACCTTAAGTAGTGTAGAAATGGTTTTAAATGGATTTGTAAAACTAATATACTTATGTTTAGGAATTAACAGTAGGTTTCAGTTTACATACAATTTATTTATTATGTATGATGTGAAAATATTTTAATATAATATAGAATATTTTTTATGATATTGACGTGTTTATAATTTGTTATCAGGTAAGAACTTACCACATTTGCTAGCATATGACAGTACTGGCTTATATGTCGTATCTGATTTATAAAATCTAGACAGAATATGAAACTGTATTTGGCCATGGTGCCTGGTGCTACTGGATTCTATCACTGGGAGATGACATATGAAAGCAAGAGTGGAAACTGCTCTTAAAGACATAAAGACAGAAGCAGAACTCTTGGGCCAGAAAGGAAGTCAGAGAGTCATTTATTCCTTTTCACCTCCTTTCCTTTTTAGCCTTCTGGGCTAGGAGAACAGAAGATAGAAGTACAGGGAAATGTTAGTCTTTAATTTATAAAAAAAAAGTAAAAAGACTAACATTTCTCCGTACTTCCTATTTTTTAAAAATAGATTTCACTGTGTAGTGTTTTTTGTTTTTGTTTTTTAAGTTTATTTACTTATCTTGAGGGGGTAGAGGGGGCAGAGAGAAAGAGAATCCCAACTAGGCTCCACACTGTAAGTGCAGAGCTCGATGCAGGGCTCAAACTCAGGAACCCTGAGATCATGACCTTGACCAAAGTCAGTTGCTTAACTGACTGAGCCACCCAGGCACCCCAAAATGTGAGTCTTATTTATATTTATCTTTTAAAAAATATTCATTCATAATACTTTAAAAATGTATAATATAGTATTAATATCTATAATCAGCTTATAAAAATATATGTATCTTGCAAAGTACCATATAAAATGTTTGGAAACCACTTCTTTTTTTTAATATGAAGTTTATTATCAAATTGGTTTCCATACACAACCCAGTGCTCATCCCAACAGGTGCCCTCTTCAATGCCCATCACCCACTTTCCCCTCCTTCCCACCCCCCATCAATGCTCAGTTTATTCTAGTTTTTAAGAGTCTCTTATGGTTTGGCTCCCTCACTCTCTTTTTTTTTTTTTTTTCCCCTTCCCCTCTCTGGAGACCACTTCTATAGGCAATACTGAAATCAAATAATCCTGAAAAAAGGGTGAGGAGAGTGTATTGAAGATGTGTTTTATAGCCGATGTATATTTCACTGCTTACATAATATTCTCTTCATATTCTCAATTTCTGTTTTTAAAAGTCATTCAGCTTTATGAGAAGGTAGATAAGCTTATTTTTTGGGAGGAAGCAACTGAGAGACAGAGAGAGAGAATGTATATATCTTTGGGAAGAAAATGTTCACCAGATTCGATAATATTCTACCTGGAATTTTTTGTTGCTATATATAATGTCTGAGGTTTTTACATTTCAATTTTATTTTTAAGTTTATTAATTTGAGAGAGAGAGAGAGAGACAGAGTGTGAGTGGGGGGAGGGGCGGAGAGAGGGAGACCGAATTCAAAGCAGGCTCCAGGCTCTGAGCTGTCAGCACACAGCCTGATGTGAGGCTTGAACCCACGAACCGTGAGATCATGACCAGAGCTGAAGTTGGATGTTTAACTGAATTGAACCATCCAGGTACCCCTCACATTTAAACATGATCAGAGAAATGATAGACATTTTTTAATCTATGTAAAATTTGTGAAAGTTAAAGATATATGATTCTAGATTATCTAATTACTTACAAAAGATATACTCCAATATATTTTCTATTGGAAGTTTGCTATGATAATCAACAATATCTATTTATTCTTGTCATCCAAATTCAGCATAAAACGTTACTATTGTTTTATTTTAAGTGCCCTGGTTCAGTAATTCACTTTTTTTTTTTTTTTTTCACTATTTGGAATTATTCCCAACGCAGTTACTAGAGCAACATGTTGGTTTTTATACTATACAGTAGGTTGGTTAATTAATACCACATTGCTAATTGAAGTAAAAAGAATAGCAACATATTAATAATGTGTCACTTTGACTCTTACATTTAATATTTATAAGAACACTGTAAGGCAACTACTATTAATCTTGTTTTATATGTAAGGAAATGAATTCAGAGAGTTAAATAACTTCCTCACATTGCTGGTAAGGTGAAAGTCAGGTGTGAACCCCAAACTGCATGGCTCCCAAGTCCATCACAGAGAACCCTTTTTCTACAGCTGTAGTTCAGGCCTTGGCATTAATCATATGCTTTATATATACGCCTATTTTTGGTGATAAAGTTGAGGATATAAGATCATTATTCCCGGAAAAACGGTTTCAATCATACGTTCAAGATGGTGATTTAGTGTATCATCTACCTATTTCAAAAGCCAGGTGTTGTGGTTTAAACCAGACCACTGCTTTAAGGTGAAGTAAAATTAATTCCAGTAACAGTCTCCACAACAACAACAAATTATTATTATTATTAATTGATTGTAATAACATTTACAGGTTTCTTTCCTTTGAGAAAACACTGCTTCCCCCTCAAATGTGATTTCCTAGTGCTATAGATAAAATTTTTGAACGCTGAAGCTTAAACGTTGAAAAGAAAATATTTTTCAAAACTAGATTTTAAGGAATGAGTCTTTGATAGCAAATGCAACTATTTAATAATTTCTTGCAAAGCCACTTTAATTTCTTGCATAGCTACCACAACTGTTTTGGGTGCAGGGATAAACAACACTTTGCTCTTCAGTGACAGACATGTTCATAATTAATTATAACAACATGAGAAGTGCTAGAGCAATTGAGGTGTTCAGCAGATGCCATGGGTATACTAGAAAAGGAGTAATGAAGAATTCTGGGGGAAACGAGAGACAGGAAGATACACACGTTTTGAAAAAATTTTGCTAAGTAGTGAAGACAAGGGGGAAACATTTATTATCCCATTTTTTAGTGACTTAGTTCTAACATAATATGGTTAAATGATTATAGAATAAGCATATTTACTATTTTGACCACTGAAGAGGATTCTGGGAATATGGCTACCTGGATATATCTTACTTTTCTTTATTGCATAGCTCCAATCAACCTGTGTCTCCTGAAGCAAGTGGTTTCTGGGATTGTGGACAAATGAGTATTAGTCAAAGGAGATTTAGTAGGGAGAAGCAGTAGTGACTTTCTCTCCCTTGAGTCAAGCAATAAGCTGGAATCTAGAATCAGAAAGCCTCAAGTCAAGACTTGGTATAAAAAAATTCTGGTAAAAACTTAGTCTCAGAATCTAGAAGACATAAACTTCAGTAACAGACCCACAGGAATTAAACTGGTCTTGTTGGTTGAGATGAATCTGAAAAGTTGCTGAGTGGTGAGGCTGTTATTACCCTATTCCTGAGGCAAGGAATATGTGAGGAGAATGGATACCAAGGAGATTTCATTCCAATATCTTAGAGAATGGCAACCTGTCTGCTACTCCCTTCCTTGCCCATGGTGGAATAGAATGTTTTAATTCCATCTCTTTTAGGACTGCTATGACTTAGAATACAGACTTGAGCCACAGTGAGCTGGAAAAGTTGGCTTGGAAATCACAGTGAACATGGATAAGAGTGGTACCCAATGAAAAGGACTTGTATAACAAAAGTTGAGAATACTTATGAAGATAAATGTACACTGCAAAAGACTTTCTGAAAGAAAAAAGTCCTCATTTTCAAACGAAAATGAAAGTTAACAGATGAACTGAAGATGAGTTTGGTTACCAATGAGACCTGAATTAGTCACCTGGAAGACAACTGGAAGTAATACCTTAAAGTGAAGAGCAGGAATAGAAAAAGATTAAAATCATAAGAAAACCAAAACATAAATTTGGAGAATATACTAAATATTAATATTTACTATTAGGAATTCCAGAAGGAATTAAGTAAAAATGAGGGCACATAATAATAAACAACATAAAATATTTCTTAAGGACAGGGATTGCATACTGAAAGGGTACACTGGTTCTAGACAAACTTAATGAGATAAAACATACACCTAGACATATCCTGATAAATTTTCAAAAAATCCAACAGTAAGAAAAGGAATTTGTATATTGCTACAAATAAAGAATATATTAGCTGAAAAAAAGAGCTAAACAAAATATACCTCTCATAGGCATCACTAGAAACTAGAAAACAACTGTATAATGTCTGTGAAACTAAAAGCAGAGAACTATAACCCCAAAATTTTATACCTAGCCAAAATAGCACTTCCTTTTTAGAGTTAAAGATAGATATTTGTATTTACACAAGAATGAAAGTTTTCTATAGGTTTCATCTTATTGGCATTTGGGAGAAATGTCTGTATGGAAAAAAAAAAGAGTGTCTTGGCAGGAAAAGTAACTCGTATTTCCTTTCTAATAATTGTAGAGAAATACATATTTTAACAGAAGTACCAAGAAAAAAGGTAACTAAATATTGAAAAGGCAGAACTTCCTAATTAACTGAGGAAAAAAGAGAATCAAACTTTACCAGGAGAGAAGAACAACATAAACATGGACAGTGACCTTGTACAGTCATGCAGTCGAAAATCTCCATGCAGTCGAAAATCTGTGTGTAACTTTTGACTTCCCACAAACTTTACTACTAACAGCCTAATGTTGTCTGGAAGCCTTACCAATAACATAGTCAATAACACATATTTTGTACATAAAATATATTACATACTATATATTTTTTAAAAGACAGAGAAAAGAAAATGGTAATAGGAAAATCATAAGGAAGACAAAACACATTTACAGTATTGTACTGTATTGATAAAAAACAAAAAATCTGTATAAGTGGACTTATGCAGTTCAAACCTCTACTGTTTAACAGGCATATATGTATGTAAAATAGAATAAAATCAAATACATTCTTTATTTCATCAGATGTGAACAGACTAAATGGTTTATTAAAAATGGGACTCTAGGGGCGCCTGGGTGGCGCAGTCGGTTAAGCGTCCGACTTCAGCCAGGTCACGATCTCACGGTCCGCGAGTTCGAGCCCCGCGTCGGGCTCTGGGCTGATGGCTCGGAGCCTGGAGCCTGTTTCCGATTCTGTGTCTCCCTCTCTCTCTGTCCCTCCCCCATTCATGCTCTGTCTCTCTCTGTCCCAAAAATAAAATAAACGTTGAAAAAAAAATTTTAAAAATGGGACTCTAATATTAGAAAATATTAGAAAAACACCTAAAATACTAAAAAGTAGAAAATAAAAATATGGGTTAAAAATCATACAACTATATACAAAAGAATATAGAAGTGATATATTAATAGATACAGTAGAATTAAATGGCCCAAAATTTAAATAAACCAAGAAGAGATATAATTCAATCAAATACCCCTTTCAAAACTGAATGCGCATATTAGACAAAAATATGAAAAGATATATAGAGAATTTGATTACTATAATCAATATACTCATTTTAATACAACTTACATTCTTCAAAAGAATATATATATCTTCTTTATTTGTCCATAGAATATTTAAAAAAGCTTGATGAGATACCTGACCATTAAGAAAACCTCAACAAGTAAGAACAAATTAGACCACATCCAATTAAAGATCACATCCTTTAACCAAAGAAATTAAGCAATAAGTGCAGGAACTCAATTCAACTACTTAAAAATTTAAAAACGTACTCCTCAATTATTCTTCTATCAAAGAGGAGATAAAAATTGACATTACCAACTCAAGAAAGCAGGGAATATAGAACTGCATATTATTTCTTTGCATCACTGAAATGAGAAGGAAATGTACCCCCTTCATCACAACCCATATTAAACATGACAAGAATATCAACTATATGAAATAACAAATACTTATCTTTTTTTTTTTTTTTTTTAACATTTTTTTTTTTATTCATTTTTGGGACAGAGAGAGACAGAGCATGAACGGGGGAGGGGCAGAGAGAGAGGGAGACACAGAATCGGAAACAGGCTCCAGGCTCCGAGCCATCAGCCCAGAGCCTGACGCGGGGCTCGAACTCACGGACCGCGAGATCGTGACCTGGCTGAAGTCGGACGCTTAACCGACTGCGCCACCCAGGCGCCCCAACAAATACTTATCTTAAGAAACTGGCAAAAGAAAAGAAAAATAAAAAAGAAGTGAAAAATGAATTAGAAAAAGAGATGAATCTGAAATTGCTAAAGTAGAAAAAATTAGTGGGAGCCATAAAATTCATTTAAAAAGCTGATTTCATGAAATGAGCAATTAAAGAGATCAAAGTGTTCCAATTTTGAAACTGATGAAGGAAAAATAAAGAGGAAATATATCAAAATTAGTGTGGGAAAGAAGTTGAATGACAAGAAAAATGAAAAGAATTATAGAAGAAACTGCCATTATTTGGCTAAAACTTTGAAAACTTTGAACAAATTACTTTATATAAAAATATAAAGTAATAAAAGTAATTCAAAAGGAATACTAAGTCCATTTACCACTGAACAGTTTGAACAGGTGATCATAGAGCTATCATTAAAAATCTCACCAAGACCAGATGGATTCATAGATGAATTCTATCTACCTGTTTAACAATTTAACTTTCTCATGCTATCTAACTGTTTCATGTATGGGGAAAATAAAAAACTTCATTAACAATTTTTTGAGCTGGTATAAATTTAATCCCAAACCTGGTACAGATTATATGGAACAAATATATAGTCTAATCCTACTTAAAAACAGAGATACAAATATGCCAAATTAATTATTGGCAAAGAGAATCCAACAATATGTAAAATAAATAATGCACTAACATGAGGCAGAGTTTATTCCAGGAATACAAGGCTGATTAAATATCAAAAATCTAGCAGGATAATCCATTACATAAACAAATTAAAGAAATAACATAATTACAAAAATAGAAGAGAAAAATAGTTTGTTTAAACTTGGCATCCAGCTTTTGAAAACCAATAAATCAAATTTTGTAATAAAAGAAACCTACTTAAAGATAATAAAGATCTTTTATTAAAAACAAAAATCAGTATATTTCTAAGTGGCAAAACAATTACAATTAAAATCAAGAATGAGACAAAGATATCTGTATTATTATTATTACTCATAAGAGTCTTGGAAGCTTTAGCTAAAACATTAAGACAATAAAATTAAATGACTGGTAGAAATATTGAAAAGGTAGAAACAAATCTTACTATATCCAAAGAACTCTGGTTTAGAAAAATCCATTAGAATTAATAAGAGTATGTGATAAATTGTTTGGATAAAAGACAAAACACAAAACTCTGAACTTTTTATATATTAACAATAAGCTCCTGGAAATGTATATAACAAAAATATCTTATTAACAATACTATGAAAAAATCATAAAACTCTCAGTAATTAAGTTAATTGGAAAGAAATAAGATCTATATAAAGAAAATAATGAAATCTTATTAAAGGACATAGGAGATAAAGAACATGTCTACAAAGGGAAGGTTATTTAATTAGATTTAAAAAAACTTGATATGAAAAATAAATTGCACTCAATAATTTTTTTCAATTGGATAAATTATATTAAATTTTACATGAAAGAAGACATGTCTTAAGATAATCAAGAAAATTATGAAAGAAACTAATAATAAAGGAGACTTACTCTATAAAAAAAAAAAAGTCATAGCATAGAATACCTCAACTCCAAACAATATGGTATTGGTATAGGTATGTATGAGATAGAACAGAATAGTAAATCCAGGAAAAGATCCTAATGTATACGAAAAGTTAATACAGAATGTAACAGCATTTCAATTCAGAGTTAAAAGAGTGGTTCTTGGGGCGCCTGGGTGGCGCAGTCGGTTAAGCCTCCGACTTCAGCCAGGTCACGATCTCGCGGTCCGTGAGTTCGAGCCCCGCATCGGGCTCTGGGCCGATGGCTCGGAGCCTGGAGCCTGTTTCCGATTCTGTGTCTCCCTCTCTCTCTGCCCCTCCCCCGTTCATGCTCTGTCTCTCTCTGTCCCAAAAATAAATAAAAAAATGTTGAAAAAAAAAAAAATTAAAAGAGTGGTTCTTGCTCAATTAGCCATCTCTCTGGAAGACAGTAGCATAAATTAGGATCACCAATTTACAGAATACAATAACTAAATTCCAGCTGGGGTAAAAACTGAAATGTAAAGAGTAAAACATAAAAAACATACAAAAAATCTGGGGAAATTATTTTAATCTAGGAAATGTGGCAAAAAGAAAATCTTTTAACCTAAAAAAAAAAACAAGGAATTATAAAACTAAAGATGGCTACCGTAGACCACATAATATTACACAGAGATACAATATACAAACAACAGGCTAACGATATGGTAAAAAAATTGAATGTAGAAGATAAATGCCGAATATGCTGCATTTATGCATATCTTGAAAGTTTATTACAAAATTGTATTTGAAAACCACAAAAGGGAATGTAAACTCACTAATATTCGGCAAATTTGATAATGGAAGAAGGCTTTATATTTACTTCTTGACAAAGAAAAATGAACACCAGTTATTACTTATGGTGTAGTGACTGGAGTAAAGGGTTATTGATAAAAATGTAAAATGTTTTAACCATTTTGGACAGCAGTCTGGAAACACTATTCAAATCTATCTATTTCCTTCCATCTGTCATCTATCATTTATCTATCTCCTTCTAACTTTAACAATCCTACTCCTTTGCATCTATGCCACTCAAAGAAAAATGCCCATATATATGAATGTATCCAGAAGGAAATGAACTTATCTCTGAATTCATTTTCACAACAAAACACTAGAAACATACTAAGTCATGGTGGAATAATTTATGGTACATCAAGGTCCTGGACTCTGACAGAGCCATACCACAGAATGACAAAGAGCCACAAGGGTTGATTTGAACTAATTTCATGAGGCGTTTTTCACAGAAAGCAAGATGGAGACAAGTATGTATACCATATGCCATTTTTGAAAACAAACATGACTAACCCCATATATATGTGTATATATGTTTATGCCCATGTATATTCATTTATGGTTATATGCTATGAGAATAGTACAAAAGTATGCATAGGAAGTAGTTAATATTCTATACCTTACAGGTAAGAGAAGCTAGGAGGAAGTAAGTGGGGAAAAAAAGAAGCGAAAATACTGTACTAATAAAGTCCCAACATATATAATCCCATTTATGTATTAATAAGAAACCATATATATGTATCTAGAATTTTAAAGAAAATTAATAAAAACAAAAAAAAAGTTATGACAGGTATCTATATTATTATGAGTGTCAAAGTAGAGGACAAAATATATTTTGAGCATCTTAATTTCATCATAGAGGTTCTATGTCACATATACCTTGTTATTCATTTTTCACTGTGTTGGCAGAGATAACTTTAAATATGTTAAATACCTTTAAAATACTTGTATGGATATTTAAAGGAAATTAGCACGTACTGGAGCTTTGCTAAAACTCCATCTTTGGAATTTATACTGTAGGAATAGACTTCAAGAAGGCTTGAAGCCCAGATACACTAAAAATGAGAGATGGAAGGGGTGCCTAGCTGGCTCAGTTGGTTGAGTCTCTGACTTGATTTCATGCTCAGGTCATGATCCCAGGGTTTTGGGATTGAGCTCCAAATTGGGCTCTGCACTAGGAATGAAGCCTGCTTAAGATTCTCTTTTTCTCTCCCTCTGTCCCTCTCTCCTGCTCATATACTCTCTCTTTCTCTCTAAAATAAATTAAAATTAAGAAATTAAGAAAAAATTGGAGATGGTTAAGTTGAAGAATACTTCCTTGGATTCTTTTATTCAGTAAATGATCTGGAATGCACCAAGGTTGTTATCAGTCACTGGTATTTGGTAAGCAGGCATACACACCAACCGGGACTCTACAAGGGGTGAAAGCCATCAGGAGGTTATTAGGCCCCTTAAGAATGGAAGGAAACAAGTTTTCAGAAAACCTAATGGAATTTTAACCTGCAATCTCACTGGTGGCTGGGCTCCCAAAGGACATGGAAGTGTGTCCCTCCAATTTGAAATATGCTTCTTGTCCCCCAGCTCTAATTACATGAAAATCCAGTATTATTTCCTTATCTACATCAGTGGAACTTGTATCCTTTACCTGTGTCTGTTAGTGTCTTACCTTTGTGTCATCATCACACTTGTTAGAAACCTGCCTTCATTCATTTATTCAGCAAATATCTGTTGAATGCCTACCTTAGACTAGGCACTGTGCTAGGTATACTATGTGTAAACTTGTGTTAGGACAGCTTTTTTTGTTTTTGTTTTTGTTACTTCAGTACATCTACCCTCTGGAAAAACTTCAAGACATCATTGCCTATCTCTGTAATATTAACAGCTTCCTATAAAGAGTTCCTACAATGGATGTGCTAGAGAAAGTGCTACTTATTGTAGTGTGGTGGAGTGCCTTACACTGCATTCTGTACAACAATAAATACTATAGAAAGGTTCGAGTGCATTTGATGATATCTGGCCAGCTTACCCATAATAACTCTGACTTCATTGTGGAAGAAGGGCCTTCTATGCAAGGCATAAAATCCAATTGATTTTTATGAAATAAGATGCTATGAAGAAGAAATGCATTAAGTGTACCATATCACAATAATTCCACTTTGTAAGCTAAATGGCTTTTGGAACATTGTTGAAAATGCTGTCACTATTCTGAGCATACATAAAAGAGCAAGATAAGGCCAATAATTTAAAAGTCAATGCTATTCCTATTCAAAGATTTCTTTCCTCAATTAATAAAGCATTTTCTCCTCTGTGTCAGTTAAAAATAAAATCCAAAATAGCTTTATATGATATGATCAGACACAGAGCGATATGTAAGTTATGTTGATTCTATAAAGTTTCTTTATTGAATTCTGAGGTTGCTGCTATCTTTAACTTCCATTTAAGGTATCTAATAAAGTCTATTATGTATATTTTAAATGATACATTTTTACATACGATGCATTTATCAAATTGTTTTAAAGTTAGTTTATTTCAGAAAATCTGATTACATAAATTCTGTAAACATTTCTAAGATAATGGTATATGAATGCAGAAAGGAAAAGCAATAGATCTAATTTCTGGGACAAAAATGCTCTGTAGCTCTTAAAATCAGACAATAATTTGCAGTGAGTTTTGGTTAGGTGGATTAATGCCTGCAACACTGGTTCTTAATCTTTGTTTCTGCCCAACACACCTGAAGAATTCGGTACACTTCTATCAATAACGGGGACATGGTGACAGTGATGCTGTGAGTTGGTAGAGTAGACTGAAAACCAACCAACCAGCCACTCAACCACTTGACATGAACAGATGATTCTCACAAATGCTCTTCTGAAGGATATATTTGACAGTCACTGGAAAGTATCTGAAACTAGGTAGAAGATTCTTGGATTTAGGCATATTAATTTTTATTTCTGGTGATCCTAAGTGAATTCATACACTGGTTTTGTACCTGGCATCTACATACTCACTGAATATATTAAACGAAAAAAAGAATGAGAGAGAGAAAAAAATGCTTTAAAAATTGTTTTTAACGTTTATTTGGGGGGGGGGGGAGAGCGAGCGAGTGAGCATGAGCAGGGGAAGGGTAGAGAGAGAGAGGGAGACACAGAATCCGAAGTAGGCTCCAGGCTCTGAGATGTCAGCACAGAGCCTGATATGGAGCTCAAACTCATGGACTGTGAGATCACAACCTGAGCTGAAGTTGGACGCTTAACCAACTGAGCCACCTAGGCACCCCAGAGATGCATTTTAATATCCCTTAATTCCTATTATGGCAAGGCAGTATATATTGCTTTATTATTTAATACACTCATGTTAAATGAAACTTCTTGCAGGGTTTTAGAAAAGCTATCTGCTACTATCTACTATAATTAACATATACATGGATCTTTTGGTTTCATATTCTACTTCTGAAAATCTATCTAAAGTAAGACGCTTATGTATGTAAAACAGAGAGGTCCACAGATATTCATTTAAATGCTCTTTAGAAAACAGAAACACACTAAGTGGACCATCATTTGGAAATAAAACATTGTATAACCAATTTAATTTTTGTGAAATAAACAGTTGCAAAATTTCCACATATCACTGCAAATGATTACATAATGAGACAAATATGGAAAAGAGAAAAAGTTCCTAATATGAACTACCTAGGACTGACAGTAAGGGGCAGTTAATGTGGATGCAGGCAGGAGGTTAACAAAAGTAAAAGCATTCAAAACAAAACCACTACATGCATGCTATCATTCTATTTATGTAAAATTCTTTCTTTCTTTCCTACTCTTTTTCTCCTTTCTTTCTTTCCTTCTTTCTTTTTCTTTTCCTTCCTTTTTTTCCCTCTCTCTCTTCCTCTTTCTCTCTCTCTATCTTTCTATCTAGTCCATCACACATGAAGTCATGTGCAAGAAAGTTTGGTCATCAGAATGTTAATGATGGTTATCATAGAGTGGTATAATGACAGTATATATTTTACTTGCTTTCACTTTTATGTATTGTTTGACATTTTACACTGTTGAGATTGTTTAAATTACCAAGGAAAAATATTAAAAGTGTATTCATTCTGAAAATCAAATGCTTAGGGTGAATTCCTTACTGGCTTTCAAGAATAATAAAAATCTCCTACCTACTGACCAATCAAACACTGAAGAACTAAACCAATTAATCTATTAACTATCCAATTAAAAAAAACCAGATATATATTCTGTAAGAAACATTTGTCTTTTGAAAACTTGTTTTTCCATTCTAGGGATGGGCTATTTTTTTCTTTGAAGGTCAAAGTTTTTAAATGCTAAAGAGGCAGAAATAATTAAATAATAGCAGCTTAAACTATTTCCTAAAAGCTATTCTCAACACAGAAAGAAGTTTGCGGCCAATTGTTCTCATAACTCCCTTTCCCTGGATTTCAAGCTGAGGGAAGAAATCTGCTTTTTCCCCTTAAAAGTCTCTCAAGGAAATCCTTTTAACCTAACCTAAAGAGTATATTCCCAACTTTATTCACCTTCCCTCACTGATGAACATTCGGTTCTCTTCTAGTCTGGGAAGATTTTTGCCTGCAAATTTGCTAAAGTGTAGAATAAATGAACATCAGCTATGACAAGGTTATTTGAAGGCTCTGACTCAAGCCAACCACCCAGTTCACACCCTTTCAAGCAATATGAAGGTGGCATCACAGTATAGTAGAATTCCCTGGGTCCCGTACCACTCTCATGAGCTGTGAAACTTGGTAAGTTATTCACTGTCTGGGGTCTGTTTCTTCAGACCTACTCTCAGAGATGCAGAAAAGCCTCAATGAACTGTAACTTATAACCACTCAGCCCAGTACCTGGTACTTCATAACCAAACAATAAATACTGGTATTATTTTTACAGGTTTCTGTCTATTCTCAGAATGTGTTGGTATCACAGAAAATTATTGCTTCTCTAGGTATGTATATGAGCATTATTTATTTCAAAGGAAGGGCTATCCCTGTTTTTTAGCTATTTAAAGAAATGCCACGCATCATAATATATTAATACACTATTCTACTTTCCATGAATTGGGGGAAGCAGAGCTGATTCAGGAAGATGAAATACTTATATTTAAATGCATTCTCTATCTCTATGCCATGTGATTTTTAGCGGGATCTTGCCCTTCCTTTTACATATATGAATTTGAAGAAGAGAAATAGATAGGATATATTTTTTAAACCAAACCTTCAGTGAAAATTATCATGATACTGTTGAACACTGAATCATTAATCATCACTTGCACAGCCGAGAAAATGCTTCAGTTCTTGCCAAACGCACTGTTTACTGAAAAGAGGCCAGCATTTACTGCTGAAAAGATAATGTACTTGGACTCAAAGAAACACAGAAGTAATCTTGGGTATATTAAATATGTTTCTGGAAGCCATTTAATTTGTGATTTGAACCTTAGAACTCCTAAATTAAGGCAATGTACATAAAGAATTGTCTTCCTTACTAAACTGCACTTGTTACACATTTGGACTTTTTTCTACAGAAACAACCACTAAAACACATCAGACTAAGGTGGTTCTCACATTTCTTGAAAAGCATCAGTAAAAAATGAAATTATTATTATTTTTAATTATTATTTTTTTTTTTTAGCGTTTATTTATTTTTGAGACAGAGAGAGACAAAGCATGAACGGGGGAGGGTCAGAGAGAGGGAGACACAGAACCTGAAACAGGCTCCAGGCTCTGAGCTGTTAGCACAGAGCCCGACACGAGGCTCGAACTCACGGACCACGAGATCATGACCTGGGCCGAAGTCAGCCGCTTAACCGACTGAGCCACCCAGGCGCCCCAAAATTATTTTTTAAGAAGAAATGTCTTAATTAAAATATTTGCAGGGGCACGTGGGTGGCTTAGTCGGTTAAGCTTCTGACTTCGGCTCAGGTCATGATCTCACAACTCGTGGTTTTGACCCCTGCATCAGCTCTGTGCTGACAGCTTGGAGCCTGGAGCCTGCTTCGGATTCTGTCCCTCCCTGTCTCTCTGTCCCTCCCCAACTCGTACTCTGTCTCTTTCTCTCTCTCTCAAAAATAAACATTTAAAAATTACTTACAATAATATACATTTTCTTTAAAATAATTCCTATTTATCAAGATGAAAGTACAGCAAAATAAGAGAAACAAAATCAATGAGAATTTTGCTACTCAAACTTAGCTAATAACTTGGTGCATTTTCTTCTACTCTTATTCTACTCTTATTTAACCTTGTAAGGTTAAATTTGTCTATGTAGTTGTAATCCTGTTTGTTGTATGTGCACGTTGTGTTTGTAACCTCCTTAAAATTTTTGTATTGAGTAGTTAATTAAAATAGACAAAGCATTAACTCGGTGACTTTATATTTCCTCTACTCTTTGTGATTCAATGTTCTGTTTTCTGTTAGGCTTCAAAAATAATGTCTGAGTTTAAAAAATCATTTAGTCAGATGTGAAAATAATTTACTCATACTATGTAAACTAATTTGACCTTTTCTCTATAAATTTGACAACCTCTCACGCAGTTCCTGAATTCAATGTTGAATTTGATTAATAACCATATTCAGGATCCAATATTTTATATAGGAAATTTCCCATCACCATGCTTTTAAAGAAGATTAAAGAACTACTGTGTTAAATCTGTTTATTCTGTGGCAATGCAAAAGGTTACGAGGGAAAAAACGTCTAGGTTAATTCTCTTATGTTCCTCTTCAGTTATGGTTTCTTTTCATTAACCATCCTGTAATGAAACATTTGGTCACTGTCACTGGTAGGCATTAATTACCAGGAAATACATATTTAAATAGCTCATATTTTAGAGCACTTTAGTGATCACAGGATGTTAAACACTATCTACTTTAGATTAAGATGTCAGAGGTATCAAAACTTGTGAAGTGTGATGTGAAATAGTCCATATGCTAGACAAAAATAATCTCAATAGAAAGCCATTACATAATCATCACTGCTTTCCCCATGTTTGAGTGACAGTTCCTAATATTCAATTAAGAAACTTACTTACTAGGCTCAGATGGTGATCCAAATCTCAAAGAAAATTTAATTTGTTTGACCCTTGTAACCTGACAGCTTTTATTTTATTTGAGCTTGTGTTTAATCCAATTGCTGCAATGAGGAAAACTAACCTACACCACCACCATCATCATCATTATTTACCACTGAGAGATGGTCAGGTCTTATAAAAGTCGAGTTAAGTTTCTTTGGAATATTTATTTAAAATGTGTTTAATGTTTATTTATTTGTGAGAGACAGAGAGAGAGCAACAGAGAGAGAGAGAGAAAGAGAGAGAGAGAGAGAGGCACAGAAAGAGGGAGACACAGAATCTGAAGCAGGCTCCAGGCTCCAAGATGTCAGCACAGAGCCCAACACAGGGCTCGAACTCACTAACCATGAGATCATGACCTAAGCCGAAGTCAGATGCTTGACAGACTAAGCCACCCAGGTGCCCCATGGAATACCGATTTTTCTTTTTTTAAAGGGAAATAAGTTCAGAGAACCTGTAACATATTTTTTTTATTTGCCAACACAAACAGAAATTGAACAAAGCCACAAGATCTAATTAATTTTCCAGTTTCTTAGACATTGCCTTAAAGTAAGATGGGGCTAAATTTGGCCGCTCCTTTAATATAATGATTCTTACTACAAACAGTTCCCTCCACAACTGCATCTCTTTGGTTGGTATAGTGTTCACTTTGTGTATGTTATTCCTCCAACTGTTTTTTTTTTTAATATATATTTTATATCTTTTCAATTGTTTCTATCCTACACTGTAACATACCAGTGAACACATGACGATTTATACAGCATCTCCTTTATGTATCTAATAATCTTCTCTTTGGTTCAGTTTCAAAAAGAAAAAAAAAAAGATCCAATTCACCTACTGCAGTTGGAGATATAGTGAAGCGGATAGACATATAAGAAGCTAACTTAGTCCAATTTATGCAACCCTTCAGAATATTTCCCAGGAATTTTCTCTTTATTTTCATTTTTTGTTAAGGAAAAAAAAACCCTATAAAATCTTTGAATATTACCATTACATTGACATTCTTACTATACCTCTATTTCAGGGAAAATATTCAGCATTGTAGTATATTTATGTTGAAATAAAATTCATACGTTGGCTCTGAGAATGCTGTCAAAAACATAGCACCATGTTTTAAATCATCTGTTTTTCCATCTTTCAGAAGACAATGACAACATAAATATGACCCCAACAAAAAAGGACCCAAAAGAATAAAAAATACTAATGTATAAGTAATGACCTCATCTCCATTTGTGTTTAATTTTGACACCTACCTCCTTGCTGTGCTGTCTGATTTCAAAATGATATTAAAAAAAAATTCTGGGGTGATTATTTAAAATACCAAAATGGCTATGTTTGCAAGTGAGCTCATGTATCAGACTATTTACAGATGTTCTCCTAATAGAGTATTCAAAAATTTAAGTACAGTTTAGAAATTCCCAGGGATATAATTTAGGTGCTCTTTGACAATTTACCAAGTTCAGAGCAAATCTTGCTTAAACAAACACTGCCCCCAAAACATTCCACTATTAAGAACAAAAGAAATAAAAGCCATATTACAAAATGTTTTATATATACGTGTTATATATTCCCTTTTTATTTTAGAATGAATAGCCATCAAATGAGAAAAATTCAGGAATTACATGTGTGTGCATACATAATTGATATATATTTTTAGATAAAAATATAATATTATATATATTTTATATTTTTTCCTTTCAGTGTAGTGGGAAAAACATCTCTTTTCACATAATTGTGCCATACACAAGAAACCCAGAAGTTATTATAACTTTGGTATGCTATCACTGACTAAAAAAGAGAGAGGGAGAGAGAAAGAGAGGGAAGAAAAAGGAAATATACACTTCATTAATCATTTTAACACAGACATGCTAAATAGTATTTAACAGTATCTTCCACAGTGCTAAGAAAAATACTATCAAATTTCTGTTTGGTGGCATCTGGCCTGTTTTCGAGACATCGGCTTGGTTAACAAATTCCCTTTTAGTAAGTGCTTAAAGAAGATGGCTGTATTTAGTCAAGGGAAAGGTACAAATGCCCCTAGTTTGACATTTTTCTATATAGGTTATTTAAAAAGAAAAGTTGGCAGCTGTTCTTACTTTTCCATAGAACAATGGAGATACTCCTACAATTTACTTCCCACAGGAAATTATTCCCCAGAGACTGTACTTGCAATGAGGAGAGTATGTGAAACTCTTCAGCTGAAGTTCACTTAGCTTCTTTCAAATAAGATATGAAATGTGTTAGCTGAGGAAATAGGCTAAAATTCAATCCTAAAATTTATGTTTAAAAATGCTAGTAGTATAATAAAGTGGTTATTAACAAAATACAAGGAATGGTTTTGGCTAAGGACAGATGGAGAGAAACAGTATATACAAGAGTCCTATAAATTTGTGACTTTCTTATAAAAACTTACACAGCCAACTTTATAGGCATTTGTGAATTTAAAAGCTGTGCTTTCTGGCATGATTAGATTTATTTTCTGAAATGAATGTAAGTTCTAAGAAAAGAATCTTATGCTTAAAAGGAGCTAACCTTAAAACTTTGTGAATTTTAGAATGACATATGTTCAAAATGTCATATGATTGATGGGTGTTTTTGTATTACAAGAGAATAGCTGTACACCTTTTGTGATTAAAAATAGTCATCAGCTTTAGTCTGGTATTTGGTGACTCTGTCATTGAGTAGGAGCTAGATGAGGAGCTAATAGGTGAGATGAGACTCACAGGGTAGTTGGGGGCCCACATGTTATCAGAAGTGATCTGGTACCCAGAAAAAGCAATCAAGTTTGCCTTTGTCTTCCTGTTTGAAGTGAATGTGGTTAACTGTTCAGAATACTGCATTTGCTTATTGAGCTATTAGCTCCTTAGGCCAAAGCAGTTTCTCAGTGACAGAAAGGATATATTCCAGGTTTCCATAGGAGAAAAAGGGTAGTACTATCTTTTAATTTGAATACCAACAAAATGGAAACGGATGTTCGCTTTATTAGTGGTTATCACCAGTTACTGTAGAAGTGTTGAGTGAATGAGTTATCAGTTAAAGAAAAGGACAAAAAAAAAGGGTATATGCCTTTAACTGTCCAGTCATTTTGCTGAGAAACTGAAATAATCCTCAGGTGAATATATCTGTTGTAAGTCACTCTGTTAAATCAGCTGCTTTCACCAACTGTGACACTATTCAGGAGTTTAGAGGAAAAGGCCTTGCTTTGCCTCAGGCCACGCTTCTATTCTTTTTGCTTAATGTGGAGATGAGAGAAGAGATGGAAATCTCAGGTGAAACCTCCAGGAGCAAATGCCCTTGTGCATTACAACTTATTTTTCTGGTCTCCGAGAATCTAAAATAGATTAGTTTTGGTGTCCTCCTGATTTCAGCTTGGTTGGCCAGCTCCTTGTGAGCAAGGGGGCTGCGTTAGCTTCTGAATTGAAGCATTTATGCTGTGATACACAGTTTTCTCTATGAACAATTTGCTAAGCTGTTTAAAAATCACAAAAGAAGAAAGGGACATAAAATGTACCATTAAGTCATTCCCCGAGATTTACAAAGGCTTTAATGAGTTAGAGATGGATGAAAAAGCCTTTTTTGATTCATTAAAGATATCCATCTGATTAGAAGAGATTTTCATCACCTTATCAGCTAATCCAATAAACTGACTATCCATTTCAAAATGACTCCAATTGGATTCATGTCCATCAGAAGGATTTTCTGAAAACCCCAGAGTACTGTATAAAATTGAAAATTATTATCAAATTGCCACTGGAAAAAAATTTTACTAGATCCTGATAAATCTAGAGGATTAGGGGAAAAATGCCCTGAGCTGAAAGGTTACCACAAATCAAAGTTCAGCCTGCATAGTACTCTTCAAGATTATTATTTATCAGTGAAAAAAATCCCTAGGAGAAAATCAGTTTTTGGTAGCTAAAGTAGAACTGTTTCTTAAGGAGGTTGTTTGGTATATTTTTTGCTAACCCCATACAGACCTTGAAAAAATGAACATGACTTTGTATATCTGGAAAATATTTTAAAATGCCATACCAATGAGATAGCTAATGCATGGGACCAGCTAATCAAATTTCCAGTTTTTGGCTGGTGTGTGCCCCAGTCTAACAAAGTAAGATTAATGGGGTGTTAAAAGTCTGTATGGACTTGTCAGGTTTATGCTACAAATAGGGTTAATTTCATCCAAATGTAGGAATTTAAAAAATTAATGTAGATGAACTAAAGCTTTAATAGCCTTTGCTTTTAAGAAACCTATGTTTGCAGGACCAGGCCTATCCACATTGCTTAGCTAATGGGAAAAGCCAAGGGAGGAAAGAAATGCCTTTCAGGTAATAGAGTATCATAAGGTCAGCTACAATGGAGGAATGCCAGATGTTGAAATTTGGAAGCAGATAATTTTACCTATCAGAGTAGCCAAAAGCATTTATTCTGGGCCAGTATCTGATACTACACAGGAAGACAGGCCCCCTTTATCTTTTCTCAAAATCACTTTTTTATATAGTCTCCACAGAAAACCTAGGGTGCAGATTTTTGCCCTTTGTGGAATATTATGGGTAATGAGAAGAAGTCTTCATAAACCATCTCCAGCATTAAAACAAAACAAAACAAAACAAAACTGGCCATCATTTGTCTACATAATGCCAAACGCTTGGATACTTGGAAACATCCACATGTCTGATTGTGTTTTTAACGTGCCATTCAAATGCTATAGACCCAGGAGATGTCTATGTCTAGTTTGAATTGGGTGGTAGTTGAAGAGGCAAGGGCTAACAGAATTTCAACAACACTTTTTTTATTGTTCCATATACTTTGTTTCCCCTGAGATAATTTCAGCTTAAATCATGGAAGAATACATTTTTAGGATCCCCAAAAGAAGTCAAATGCTTACACTGAAGCAGAAACTAATGGTGTTAAAAAATGACATCTACTCAGCACGATGTAGGGGACTGTATGCCACACTTAGATGATTTATGGATCTTCCACATTTGGCACTTAGCTTTGGCACGCTGAGGAGAAAAGGCAACAGACAAAAGGCTGGCCCTGTAAGATCAAACTTTATAGTGGTGTGATTTAAAGAGTACCAAGGATTGTACCTCTCATCAACTATCTCCCACATCTGGACTAAGTATTTTTTCTCGGTTTTGCCTTATTTTCTATACGTTATCATTAAGAATTCTTAATTTGTAGTAGTAAATGTCATCTTTTAAAGTATAATCCCCTCCCCTCCGATGGAGTGGTTAGAAATTACATATTTGTTAAGCATGCACTTAATAAGACTCTATGTCCTTCTATCTGAGACCTTACATCGGGGAAGGGGGCATGGAAAGTGCAAGAGATTGCGGCGAAGCACTTTGCAAGACAGGCCAGACCAGAGCCAGGGACTACCCGGAGAAAGGCAAGGCTGTGAGGAAGGAGCTGGGGCACACACAGGTGCAAACATGGGGAAGACGCTGCACCTCCTTCACACCTCCTCTGCAGTCTGTCTTTGAAGCAATCTTAATCTCTACAGGAGCACTACAGGTCAGGGGTCTTGTCTTACTGCATTGTGCTGATCACTGGGTACCCCAGTGCTTCTCACAGGACCAAGCGTATAGTAGATGCACAGCAAATGTTTTTTGAGTAAATCAACAAATGAAGAAAAGAACTGTGTGGTCTGAAAGCTCCAGGTTAAATTTCAAAGACTCTAGACTCAGAGGAATTTCAGGAAGTCCTACAGTTCAACTTGTCTTCGGCTAGCACTTAAACCACACCAAGAGATAGCTTTCAATAATTTTCTTTTTAGAAATTCCCACATCCTTTTCCTCAAAGCATATTTCAGCATCATTTAAAAAAATCTATCTTAAAACCTTCCTTCTATGACTCAAGATCATTTTCCTTCTTAATAGAAACAAACTTTTACATACTAATACATCTTTTAACTTTTCCGAGGGTTTGTGCACACATTCCCCTCTTTCTCTCCAGAACAAACTACTCAGGAAACAGGGCAGGGCTTACTGTCTTTATTTTAGCTTAACTTACTTGAAATTTCTGCATTTTTTAAAAAGGAGGAATTGTAAAATGAGAATGGTCTGAAGAAGCTATAAACAAAGTTCGGGAAGCAGTCTCCCAATTCTTCCATTTAAAATGGAAGAAAGCTACGGTGCTCAGAGGTTTCTCAGGAGCCTGCAGTGAAGGCAGACCTGAGACCAGAATTCCATTCACTACAATTAATAACAATGTCTTAGTCACTCCATGAAGTATCTGTCACTCATGCCTGCTCACCCAGACATCGGCTTCGCCAAGAGACCCTCATCTCTTTTAAATACGACACAGGCTTTCTATACAGAGATGGATTTTCTTTTATTACCTTGATTCTTAATGATATATACTTGGTTCTCTTTTTCCAAACTGGCTTGGTTGTGGGATAAACCTTGAGGCTAAACCCATTCTGAGAATAAAACCAAGAGTATCCAATGGCTTTGGTAGGGTTATGTAACTGTTAACCCTATTTGAAAATGATGAATTTGAAGGAAATTATCAAGTAAATGTGGATAAATCCTTTTTTTTTTTTTCTTTTCTTTCTAAGATCTAACAAAGAGTACTTTCCACCCCATGTGACATTCCAAGCTCAGGCCATACCTCAGTCCTTGGCTCAGCCTCAACAAGAGTTACAGCCTTAGAAAGAATAACAGAAGCCCAAGTTTATTATTTTCCTAATTTGTCCCAACCACCGTTGAGGCACTCTTCCTATATGTCCCTAATTACGACAACCATGAAAGGTTGTGCTAATTTTCTTTGTACTTTGACGAGAACATTGGAATTCAGGTATGTTAATGTGTTTCTAGATACCCAGTTGAAAAGTGGCAGGATTTATAACCTGATCTTTCTAGCTCCACTGGACCGCATGTTCTGAGAATGATAAGACTCTTCCCCTTAATCTGAGGTAAACGTGGCAGCACCAGAGACACAAGTTCACTGAGCAGAAGCAGCAGTTATGCCAACCTGTGTCTGCTTACCTTATATGGACACTGCCCTCTGTTTGCTTAAAACTGATTATCTTTGTACTCAGAATAAACAAATAATTTGGTTTCCTATTTTTCTAGTTTTTATGAGCTAAGTACGTTAACCCCCAAAGACAATCCTATCTATACATGTCTACAGAATGAAAGAAAAGCTCAAGCTTTGTAGCTTGAGCTACATGTTATGCTACATGTTATGCTACATCAGGCAGATGTAGATCTGGAACTCCACCTTGACAAGTAACATTGGGCTAGTTACCTGCTCTCTTCATATTCTGGTTCCCTCATTTATATAAGAATATGCTGACACCTTCCGCATGGGATGGTTCTGAGAAACAAGAACATTAAAGGAGAAGGTCCAAAGTGTGGCCAATAGGAGAAACCAAAAAATTGTAATTTTTTATGATTATAAGTTGACTATTAATTTGTATTGACGGTAGCAGTAATAATAATTCTTATTACTTTGCCATAAGCTTTTCTTCCCCCTACAGCATAAGATTTCCTAAGAGCACAATAACAGGTTAATTTGTTATTTGTAATAATAATTATGTTTGCTTGTGGGGCCAGGTATTTAAAATAACTTGGGGTGCTGGGGCGCCTGGGTGGCTCAATTGGTTGATCATCTGACTTCGGCTCAGGTCATGATCTCATGGTTCGTAAGTTCGAGCCCCGCATTGGGCTCTGTGCTGACAGCTCAGGGCCTTGAGCCTTCTACGAATTCTGTGTCTCCCTCTCTCTCTGCTCCTCCCCTGCTCACACTGTGTCTCTCTCTCAAAAATAAAGATTAAAAAATAAAATAAAATAACTTGGGGAGCTTTAGTAGCTGAGTAGGGTAAGCACTGGACTCTTGATGTAGGCTCAGGTCATGATCTCAGGGTCATGAGACGAGCTCCGTGTTGAGCTCAGCACAGAGCCTGCTTAAGATTCTCCCTCCCTCTCTCTCTACCCCTTCCCACTCTCTATCTAAAATAAAAAAATAAAAACAAAAATAAAAAGTAGGCTTAGGCTTCCAACCTGTCCTGTGATGGGTTTTGTGTATCTTTTAAAATCTTATCAGTCAGAATGTTAATTCATGATGACAATACAAAATGTGCTTGCAAAATAGCAACAGTGCAACTTAGTGAACATAAGTTGTTAGCTACATTGGATTACAGAGTTTGTTGATATTTAGTAATATTTGGAGAATGATTCTCAATGACTGCTTTTTACTACTCTAATATTTGACTAATGTTATGCCAACTTTTTAAATATCAACCTGGTGAAAAAATATAAATGAAATGACTTACAGACAATAGGGGACAATAATGTCATGACATTAAAATGATGTTTCTGCTACTACTACTGTGGTTCGACTGATGTCACACCAGCATCTTGTTTCTGTTTGTTAGTGGGCCCTGCTTTCCCTGTGGCATTCCCTAATGTGTACCGGCCTCATGCTGTTTTGGCTGTGCAGCCATCTTGATGGGAAACCATGTCAAGCCTTGGAGGTATGCAGGTTGGTCTATATCTACTCTTAAAAATCTCAATACTGAAAAGTATTTTTCTAATGCTTGCTTGCGAATGCTCATAAAATGATTTGCTGTTTCAGCAACTTGTAGACTAGTCAGAAAGTGGTATAAAACCATCAGTTATCACATGGTAATATCCTTTTATTAACTACTGAAATACATCAAGACATTTCATGACAACCGACAATGCCAGATGCTGTTATTGGCCTAAAGGTTAATACACATGCACATTTTCCTACTGAGCTTTTTCTGCAAACTTTTCCTTCATGTAAAATGTTTTTAAAATGTGTGGGAGCATCCCATTTTTTCAACACTCACTTTAATATACATATATTTATGGGCACTCAATTGGCTTTTAAAGTTTCCTGCATAGACATTATTCCTTAAAGTACAGGTACTCCCCACTCCTGATTTGCAAACATGTTATACTTGCAGTTGGGTGTGTGGCAGAGCCCTTCTCCTCTGCCCTTCAAATACCAACCCACTCATCCTCAGCATGCTTCTGACCTCCAAAAGAAATTTTCTTTAGCAGATATTGTTTTCTTATAGCTGGTGCTTGGAATGATTTGAATCAATCTTTGCTAGTTCACAGTTATTTTGGAGTATTTGGAGTTATTTTGGTATATTTTTCTTTTTGTCCATTTCAGATCACAGTCAACCTACTTAGACATTTTTTTCACCTTATACAACCAAATATTCATTTTAACTCATCTTTTACCTTGTCTTGCAATGTTTGCCTCTGTCCTTCCATAGTCTCTGCTTTCCCCTCTTCTCTTTCCTGTGTGTCTCAATCGTGAGCCCTCCCAAATGACTCTAATCAAAACTAAAAGTGAGTGGGCACACCACCATCAAGGGAATGTGGACCTTTCATTAAAAAAAAAAAAAAAAAATAGAATTAACAAATCCTCGAAAGCCCTGAAAACTATCTTGAAATTTCTCTCAGAACTTAAAAAAAAAACAAAAACAAAAACAAAAAACTGCCTCTCCTCTTTATTTAAAAAAAAAAAAAATTTTAACGTTTATTTATTTTTGAGACAGAGAGAGACAGAGCATGAACAGGGAAGGTCAGAGAGAGAGGGAGACACAGAATCTGAAACAGGCTCCAGGCTCTGAGCTGTCAGCACAGAGTCCGAAGCGGGGCTCGAACTCACAGATCGTGAGATCATGACCTGAGCCGAAGTCGGACGCTTAACCAACCAAGCCACCCAGGTGCCCCAGCCTCTCCTCTTTAAATAAACCTCATTCCTTCAAGATCCACGATACAGTTAATTTATTTTTGTTTTATCCAACTTTGTGTTAACTGCCTGGACTATTTTCTCTAATTTTCATCTTATGTCTAGTCTTGCAGGTAAACATTTACTTTTTAGGCTTGTGTGGAGCCCAAAACATTACTTACTCTGCTGTTACTATGGGCAAATGATTTTGAGGTTGTAAATAAATGGCTTCCTAATGAAACTCGGGAAAATAAGAAGCTCAGTCTATTTTGTTGGTTGGTGGGCAGAAAGCAGCCCACACCAAATGATGCTAACTACAGGGAAGCAAACAATGATGGCGGGGCAGCATTCTCCCGTGAAGCATGCTGGGCAATTCTTGAATGTTGCACTGAGATTGTGTCTATACTTGGGAGGTAATGATGACTGAGAAATGGACAACTGACAGAGGTCTGAATTCAGCAGCATCTCTCTTTTCCCCTCACTTCCCTAAGTGAAGCTACCCTAACTCGGTCTGTAGGTATTGCTGGCACTGCTTTAACATTACAGGGTTTCTACATCAGGCTGGCAGTTGCAGGGCTTCACAGGTCTATCCTGTCCACAGCAGCAAATCTCTACAGAATTTTTTTTCCCAAAGAGGAATTTTCCTTTGACTTGAGGACATGAGAGTGGGAAGGATGTAGGTCTCGTAGTTTGATTTACTAAAATGTAAAGGGTTTTTGGATGGGGTGGATGGGGTTCTGATCTCAAAAGAAGAAAAGAGAAAAAATAAGGTAATAAAATAAGTAGAATAGCATATTACAAGCAACAATTTACACTTCACCATTAAGTTTCACATGGATAATGTCATGTAATTTTCCTCAACTTGCTATGATACGGCAGAAAATATCCTAGTCATGTTAGAGATGGAAACACCCGGAATAGAGGAAGTTACACTTTTCCTCAAGGTTACACAGCTAGTAAGGTCCAACAGAGGGAGGAACCGAGGGAGTTTGTGGGCTGGAAACGTGACGAGAAGAATGAAGAATCTAACTCAAATATGTGTAAATTGTTTAGTCTTTAGTAAAACTTCATTGAGCTTTGCCAACAACTATGAAAACCCATATTTCTGATATTTAATTTGCAAGAGCCCCATGAAAGTTCTTCAAGACGTACTTAAGTTGCTTTTGATAATATTTGAAATTCCCTAAGTTGAAAGTGAGACACAGGCCTCCAAGTTTAAGAGTTATCTTAAATGTAGAACCTGAAAGATCTGAGGTAAATTTAGAGCCCTAGAGACTGAGACATCCCCACAAAGTGCTACTTTCATGTCTGGAAGAGAAAAGCTATTTTTGGAATATAAATGGTTAGAAATCAAACATGATGGAGAACCCTCTCTGCTAAATGTTAAATATTCAGGTCCTCTTGATGACCCGTAATTCACAGTAAGACCCAAATGCCTAATGTCTTTTTAGTGAGTCCAATGATAAACTAAAAGCATGGTTCCAGGTGAATTAAAAAATATACTTTTTGTAAAGAACTAAAGTCTTTTGATAATCAGAAAAAAAAATTCAGACAGAGGGGTAAAATGACATCTTTTGTGAATCTTTCCTAGTGTCTGTTCGGTCTCCTTGATGAATTCCATTATCACAAAAATGACCTTTCCAGTTCATATCTCTTTTGAGGCTAATGCAATTCTTCTCCATTCTGTTATAATGAAAGTATTACATGGATAACTATCCAGCATTATCTTCCAGAAGGAGAACTAATTTGGGAAAGAAATGAAGTACTTTAATATAATATCAAATCTCTCTCCTTATTTTTTTTTATCCTTGTAGAGACCTGGTGGGTAGAACTAAGCAAGTTCATGCACATGGTAAATACACTGAGCTCCCTACCTAATGTAGAAGTAATTTTTATTACCACATTGGTGAGCAGTTATATGAATGCTTAAAAAACAGAGCCTCAGATAAATTCAGACGCATAAGTTGCTGAACATGCTGCAGACACCTTTCTGTTGAATTTTCTTTTCAGAGATGTGTAAATGAAAAATATTAAGATCTGTGGCACACTTCCTAGACGCACGGCAAGTTTTGAATGTGTACTGCCTGTCTCTACCTGTGAGAAGCGTCAAGATGTGCTGGATATGGTATAAACATTAATTATGTACTCTTGTTAATTGTATATTCCTTTGAAGTGGTAGCAAACTGCAAGGTAGCGTATGGTGGAAAGAGCTAGGGATAATGATGGGAAGCTTCCTTAGACAGGTTCGTGCATGCACAAATGTAAAGTTTTTGGTGAGCTAATGTATCTTCCCCCTGAGAAACTGACCCTGATTTTCAGTCCTTTCTGAAGAAATGGCTTCTCAAGCAATGCAATTACTGACAGTATACTGATCAGTTCAGTTAGCATATAGCACACAGATCCAAACCATGATGCATATCCCTAGTCAGGTCACATGGTTTTAGGTCAGGCCTGTCACACCCTTTGCAGGGGTCCAATTAAATGAGTATATAAATCCCTGCTTGTTCCACATGATAATGAACGTCTCCGTGTAATTCCTCAGAACAGGTAAAACACTTTGTTAAAATGCCTTTACTATTACACTCCCTATGAGACAATTAGCTGGCAGCGATTTTAATTGCTATGTTGTGGATGTGGAAATTGAGGCTCAGAGATTTTAAGGAGTTTACCTAGGTCATAAGTGTGGGCTACAACAATGTGAATTATGTTAAAAATTTGGGAAGTAGAAGGCAATTGGGTAGAATAAGGAGCCAATTTACTCACACCTATATTGATTCTGAAATTAATGTCTCCCAACACTTAATATGTCCCCAATTTTGCTGAATTTAGATATCAGTTAAATTAACCTCATGGAATTAAACAAGAGTTTTCAATATTTTAAAAACTGAACGTAATATTAAGAAAGTGGAAAGTAAAAGTCTCATTTTGCTTTATATAACTGGTAAAATAGCAAAGATATCTCAGAGATTTTTCTTCTAATCTGCCACCGTGTTAACATTCTGGGGTTACACTGTTTATGATCCAGTGAATAAGAGCATTATTAAAAGGTAAATATTCATTTCTCAGTTTATTTTCCCCTCTTTTATGCAATTCTGAATCTAATTTTGTTTTCTGTCTGCATATCCTTCTGCACTTTCCACTACTGTGGTATTTTTCTCTTTTTTCTTTTTTTAACTTCTGCTTATACATTTTAGTTCTGGTCAAGTATGGTGACATTAAACTCTAACCCCCCAGTAGCACTGTCTCTATGACTACCTTTCACATCCCTTTCAAAGTGGCATATTTCCTTTGGCTGGGATGCTGCAGGTTTGGGATTTGTAGATCAGAGCCTGACTCTTAACTCAGTCCTCCAGCTCTTAATATACACTTTTCATCTATACCGTCCTTGACACCACACAGACATCCTATGTTGAAATCTTTTTTAGAACCTCGATCTGTCTGCTAGACTAAACAGAGACAAGGAAACAGGTAATGACAGGATTGAAACATGGTTTGGGGATCTTGGGAGGAAAAAAGAAAGTAAAAAAAAGTTTTTTGATGAACAACATAGTCACCCAAGCTTGTGGTGTCTCATCAGAACCTCTCAATGTTTGGAAGTTTTCCCAAGCCTTGCCCTAGTGAGACAGCAAAGACTTATTAGATCATTGTGTCTGCTTCCCCACCTGGGCAGGAAAGAGTCTCCCATACGGAGAACATATGGCTTGGTCTTAGATTAGCAACAAAGAATGTCAGTTGGCAGACAGATGGAGGAGAAGCAGAGGATCGTGTGAGCTTTACTAGTCTGGACCTCAGAAATGAATTAAAAAAAAAATCATATCCAGTTAGTTCAGTTATGAAAATAAACACTGACCAACCTACGCAGAGGAAGAAGAGCTAACATTTACTGAACACATAGTAAAATCTACCCAGTATCCTGCAGAGCTTCTTTTCTAATCCTCGCCTTAATTGTTTTTATTGTCTCCATTTTACAGATGAAGAAAGTGAGGTTCAGAAGGTGGGGTCATTTTGTCCAAGTTCACACAGTTAGTCAGCTGGCAAAGCTCAGAGTCATGTTTCCTGGAGGTAATAGTTCAGAGAACATAAAAATGACTTTATATAACTTTCTAGTTACTTTTTTCACTTTTTTTTTTAAAACGTGGATGAAGGGCAGCTCCCTCTCTCTTTTCAATTGTAAAACTCAATGAATTTGCTACAGCCTGATGCTTATGCTGCTTAATGACACTGGGAATAAAGAAGTGGACTTTGGGGAATAGAAACGAGAAAGAGGTTACATAAATAGGACAGGTATAAAATATTAAATTATAAATGTTTGTAGCCTCTCTACATTCCTGCCAAGAAGGGAAGATTCTTATATGCTGGTTCAGATTGAGAGCTGTCCTTTGTTGACCAGAATCTGAGTGCAGGCAGGGGGCAGGTATCTTTTCCTAAAGTAAAAGAAACAAGAATGCAATATTTATCTTTATCATGAAGGGAGGGGGTCTAAAGGAGGTGCAGTTGTGAATGTTTTGTTTTCCTTTTTCTTCTGTACTTCTAATATGGTATTTTTGTTTTATTCTATCTGTTCATATATTATTTAACTTCTGTTCCTAATTCATGACCTCAAAAGGTGAAGTTGTTAGAGAGATGGTCTGGAAGTTGGAGAGTGGGAAGAGTCCCAGCATAGTGGTGGACTGTTTGGGAGAGGTCAAAGGGAGAGGGATGGACACTTTAAAAGAAGAATAATGACCAACTTAGAAATTTTTACTCAGAGGACCTGACTTTCAGAAATAAAAATGAACCCTCATACACTGTCAGTGGGAATGTACAGCCATTACCGAAAACAGTGTGGAGACTCTGCAAAAATTAAATACGGCACATCTGTATGACCCAGCAATTCCACTTCTGAGTATTTATTCTAAGGAACTGAAATCAGAATCTTGAAGAGGTACCACACTCCTGTTTTCACTGTGGCATTATTCACTATAGCCAACATATGGAAACAAATGCCCATTGATTGATAAAGGAATAAAGAAAATGTGGTATATACATACAATGTAAAGAAAGAAAGAAATCCTGTCATTTTCACCAGTATGGATGGGTCTGGAGAACATTATACTAAGTGAGATAAGTCAGACACAGAAAGACATACACTGTATGATTTCACTTTTAGGTGGAATCTAAAACAGTCAAAGTCATAGAAGCAGAGTAGAGTGGTGGTTGCCAGGAGGTGGTGGAAGAGGAAAAAAGGAGGTGATAGTCAAATGGTACAAAGTTTAATTTATACAAAATAAATACGTTCTGGAGATGTACAATATGGCACAGTGCCTATAGCTGACAATACTGTATAATATACTAAAAACTGCTATGAAGGTAGATCTAATGTTAAATGTGTTTACCACAAAAACATTATTATAATAAAGGGTATGGGAGAAAAATTTGGGAGGTAATAGATGGGTTTATGGCTTTGATGATGGTGACAGTATGATGGGTATAATTTATTCCCAAATTCATTGAATTGAACACGTTAAATATGAAAAGCTTTTTACACATCAGTTATTATTTCTCCATTAAGTGGGTTTATTAAAAAAAATTATAAAAGGAAAGAAAGATGAATTGAAGTCATTTTCTGACAAACTAAAGCTAAGAAAATTCACTGTAGGAGACCTGACTGAAAGAGATACTAAAGGGAACTCTTCAGGATAAAAGCAGATTGAAGCACAGGTAATACAGGAAAGAAAGAAGATCATCAGAAAGGGTAAATGTGTAAGTAAATCTAAATGAAACCTTGACTATTTAAAATAATAACACTACTGTATGTAGTTTAAATTACAGAGATAATTAAAATATTTGAGGACAATATCACAAAAGGCCAAAGGTGGGAGTAGTAATAAATGGACTTAAAGTGTCCTGGGTCCTCTACATGTCCACAAAGTAAAAAAATATATATATTACTTAAAGTAGATTCTAATAGTTCAAGGATGTCTGGGGTAAACTCAGTGGTAACCACTAAAATAATAATAAAAGAATTCTAATAGGAGGGTAAAATAGAATAAGGGGCGGGGGGAAACCTGATTAAACAAAGAGAAGGAAAGAAAAGAAGGGAAATGGAACAAAAACAGATGAGATATATATTTAAATTTTTTTTTTTTTAATGTTTATTTATTTTTGAGACAGAGAGCATGAGCAGGGGAGGGGCAGAGAGGGAGACAAAGAATTAGAAGCAGGCTCCAGGCTCTGAGCTGTCAGCACAGAGCCTGCCACGGGGCTCAAACTCACAGAATCATGAGATCATGACCAGAGCTGAAGTTGGACGCCTCACCAACCGAGTCACCCAGGCACTCTCACATAAGATATATATTTAAATGAGAGATTTAGCTCCAGGTGTTACTGGACTCCCTTGAAAAATACCAAATGATTTCCAATTCATAATCCCAGTAAACTCCTTACTGTTGTCTTTTCACCTCTCCCACACAGCCTACCACTGTGGGCTTTAAATATAGTTTTCCTATCTTCTGTCTTCCATAGTTTCTAGCTTTAAAGGTGATATTGCCCTCCACTAACTGCTTATAAGTTTTCCTTCATCTTTGTTTTTCAAACGGTTTTACTGTTTTATCAGTTTTAGTATTATTTGCCTAGAGGTGGTTTATCTTCCTTGTTTGCGGTTAGCAGAATTTCTAATCTACTGCTTGATACTACCTCTTTAATAATAATTGTTAGTAATATCTCTTCAAATATCTCATTTAATCCATTCTCTTTCTCTTCTTCTGGTCACCAAAATCATTCATGCTGAAGTTTTTCTCTATGTAATGTATGTCCCTTTGAACTTTTCTGTATTTTCATATTTTTCCTGGTGTACTTCAACGTGGATGTTTTCTGTTCACCCCTCCCTCCTCCAGTTTAGGAACCCTACTTCTATGTATAGTCTTCTATCAAACCTATCAAATTAATTTCAGTTACTGTATGATTCATTTCTAGAATGTCCATGTGACTATCTCATACAGATAACCCTCCATCTGTTTGTCTATTCTGTTAGAGTATAATCATTAGTTGTTTTAAAGTTTTTATCTAATAACTCCAATAACTATATTTTTTCTTATTTTTTCTCTTGGTTTTCAGTCGTCTCAGGTCTTACTTTTCTGCCTTCCTGATTTTTTTTTTCAACTGATTGACAGACATTGTCTAGGACAAATCATAAAGGCTCTTCAATGACTCTTCCTCCAGAGTACTTGACTTTTTTTCTGGCAGGCATGTACAGTATGGGTGTATCACACTGATTCAGGAGGAGCTGGGTTTGGGGACTTGTCTATTTCTGATTTCCTTTTATTGATAGTGCTTAGCTCTTCAGGGTCTCTTTGGAGAGCCTGTGCTGATTACAAGAGCCCCTCCTTCTTGACTGCACTGAACTTGAGTTTTTGTCTCCCTAGCTTTGTGAAAATGCCAAGATCTCTGTTTAGCTTTTTAGCTTCTTATTAGCCACATGTGGCTTGGTTTGTTGACTCTTTCTGAAGATTCACAGCTTAGGATCTGGCAAGCGATCTGAGCAAAATTGCATGTAGAAGTTCAGGTTTACTTCTCTAGAGTTCAGTTTTTCCTGGAACACTGACTTATTGAATATTGCTCCCTTGATAGCCCCAAAACTCCCAACTTTTGTCTCTCTAGCAAGTAAGTATGCCACCAACTTCCTGTTTGATTTCTATGTCTTATGCCTTGATTCAACAAATGCCTGAAGAGAAAAGACTGCAGTGAATTTGGGCTCACCCCAATACATTTTCCTTCTCTCTAGGATCTTGGCTCTGTAAGTCCTGACTACATTCATCTCTAATGCCTTCAAACTGCTATTTTTAAATTCTTATCTAGCTAGTATAATCCTTTGCAGGAGGGTAATCTGATCCATGTTACTTATTATAGATGGAAACAGAGGTATCCAGTAAAAACTGAATTACCTGTTTCATTATTTTTGGATATTAATGGCTTACTCACACTCTCTCTGTTTCTCTTATTCTCTCTCCCTCCCTGTGTATGTGTTGAAAAGAAGCACTATACAATAGCTGGTCCATGTAGTATCCCCAATTTATGTGGGTTTATGAAATTTAAACATCTCATAACTGCCTACATTGTTGTACGGTTATTTACCAAGATGGGAAGGAATGTCTCAGATATGGGGTAGTGAAATGAGGAGTTGATTTTGAGTATGTTAAGGTTAGGTGCCTATTAAAAAAGTAAAATGAAAAATAGAATTTGGCTGAACCTATGTGTTTAGGGTTCAGATGAGAGTTCTAGGCTGAGAATATATTTCTGCGAGTTGTCCAGGTATTGCTATTATTTGAAGCTTTAGGATTAGTTGAGAGTTCCTGTGATATAAGAGATAGAGATAGGAAGAGTGTGGAGTACCTTAACATTTGGACATTGAAAAGAAAAAAAGGGACTGGGCAAATGCAACTGAAAACAAGGTGGCCCTAAAGTAGGAGAAAAAGCAAGAAATGGTTTTGTCTTGGAAGCTCATTAAAGAAACAGTTTCAAGGAGAGGGTAATCAGCAATGTCAAATGCTGTTGACAAAGTGAAAAAAAGACAAAGACTTGACCACTGGATTAGGTAACTTGGAGCAGCACAATGATCTTGATGAATGCAGCTTGAGAAGAGTTTTGGGTGTGAGAGACATTTCAGAGTGAAGAGAGAAAGAGAACTGAGAAAGTTGAGACAGGAGACAGAGTAACAGATAAAGCTTTTAAGGATTTTAAAGGAGTTTTGCAAATAAAAGTGACTGATAAATGAATGGTGCCCAGGCTCTGCAGTCAGCCCTCCCACTCTCCTTTTTTAAGATGGAATTATTTCAGCTTGCCTACATATTAATGGGAATGATCTGCGACAGAGAGATGAAAATTATGATGCTTCAGGAGAGACAGGATAATTAAAGGAGATAATTAAATAGAGGAAAGAGAATGGGATCCAATGGGCATGTACAGGAACTGCACTTAGGTAAAAGTATAAACAATCTACCCATTGGAACAGGAAGGACCCATATGATTAGGATACAGCTATATATTAGTAAATTTGGTAATGCAAATATATGCCATACAGCTTCTGATTGTTGATAAACATGTTGGAGGATAAGAGAGGATAATGTGACCAGGGAAATGCAATGTTGGAGAGTCTCTGTGAAATCTGTGATCATAAATTTAAAGTATGATCAATCAGCCTGGCATGGCTATGGTTTTGGCCAGTAATGTTCAGCTGCATGGGCAGGTAAAGAATAAACGGTGAGATGAGGCCTCCCACAATTGCTTATTGTCAGATGTGTAAGCTAGAGGGAGAGGGAAGGAAGGAGTGGAGAGTATATACGGGAAAAGAATCACGATTAAATGTTGGAGCCTGGGATTTCAGGCTATGTTAGCATGGCTGTAAGGACAAGAGGGAGTGAATGAGGGGGATGATTAGGACGATGAAAGATGACTACAGCTGGGGGGAGAAGGAGGCTATACTCAGATAGTTTGAGCTTCAGCATAGCTAGATGATTTGATTTGATTTTTTTGAGAAAGGAGGAATAATGATCTATCTGTCAGGAGTAGAAAGGAGTAAAAATGTTGTCAGCCAAGTTAGTAGTTAGAAGGAACACGTGATACTGTGATTTGTAAGAAATATACTTTTGGTGATTCAAATGACCAAAATATATTTCTTGTATACAGCTGGGCCTTGAACAATGTGGAGGTTATGGGCACTGACTCCCCGGGCAGTCAAAAATCCATGTATAGCTTTTGATTCCCTAAAAACATAACTACTAATAGTCTACTGTTGAATAGAAGCCTTATTGATAACATAAAGTCAATTAACACACATTTTGTATGTGTATTATATAGTGTATTCCTACAACAAAGTAAGCTGGAGAAAAGAAAATGCTATTAAGTAATAAGAAAAAGCAAATACATTTACAGTAATGTATTTGTTGAAAAAAATCTACATGTAAGTGGACCCCCATATAAGTGGGTCCATGGTGTTCAAGGATGTTGTATATTTGGCCTTCATCCAGTTCCTGGCTCACAGCTCCCCAAACCCCTGGAATTTTCTAAGTAATGAGAGCAATAAAGGTGTCTTCTGTTATGTTAATGGGATGACTTTTGCAAAGCACCTAAGCCTGAGAGAAGGTTGCCAGTGCAGCCCACCAAGTGATTAGAAGGTTGGGACTTTCAGTCCTAGTCAATGACCTCTGACCACTGGGAGGGGAGAGGGGATGGCGTCTGAATAAGTTGCCAATAGCCAATGGTTTAATCATTCATGCCTATGTATGAGATCTCCCTAGAAACCCAAAAGGACAGGGTTCGGAGAGCTTCCAGGTCAGTGAACACATGAAGATGTGGGGAGAGTGGCAAGCCTAGAGAGGGCGCGGAAGCTCCAGACCCTTTCCCACAGACGTATACCATTGCCCTATGCATGTCTTCAATCTGGCTGTTTCTGAATTTTATTCTTTTATAATAAATGCGTAATCTAGTAAGTAAAGTGTTTCTCTGAGTTCTGTGAGACACTCTACCAAATTTATCGCACCCTAGGAGAGGGTCTTGGAAACCTCTGATTTATAACCAGTTGGTAAGAAATACAGGTAACAACCTGGACTTGCAACTGGCAACTTGCAACCTGGACTTGCATCTTAAGTCCAAGGAGGAGGTTGTGGGAACCTCCAATCTTTAGCAGATCATTTTGAAGCATAGGTAACAGCTGTGCTTGTGAGTGGCATCTGAAGGAGGTGGTGGGGGCAGTCTTCTAAGACTGAACTTTTTGTTTTTAATATTTATTTTTGACAGAGGGAAAGAGACAGAGCATGAGCAGGGGAGGGGCAGAGAGAGAAGGAGACAAAGAATCCAAAGCAGGCTCCAGGCTCTGTGCCGTCAGCACAGAGCCCAATGCAGGTCTTGAACTCACGAACTGCGAGATCATGACCAGAGCCGAAGTGGGATGCTTAACTGACTGAGCCCCCCAGAACTGACCCTTTAACCTGTGGAACCTGATGCTATCTCCAGGTGGACAGTGTCAGCATTGAGTTGAATGGGAGGACACCCAGCTAGCTGCTGTCCTGAGCATTGGTTGGTAGTGTGTGGGGAGCCCTTCCCCCCCCTGCCCTTTCCCACTTGCATTGAAATTGGGTCCAGGAACCACCAAAAAGGAAGGAACTTTGGTGGAGTGATTTAGGAGAGAGGTCATTTTACTAATGGCAGACTGAGTTCCAGACATTACAACGAAAGGTTTCTGTAGTCATGGAGTAGTCAACAATTAGGCCAGATCAGAAGCTATCAAGAGCATTATAAAGAGGAAAATCTGAGGCATACAGGAAGGTCTGAGTTTTAGTGTTTCTTGTGATCACTGAGACACACCGGAGGAAGTCCAGGGTAATAGTCACAGTATTTTTCTAATCACCACTATGGCATGGGCCCTTACAAGTCAGAAATTGCACTAAACCTATCACAAGAGCTTAGTTATAGACAACTGTTACTGTGTTTTCAGTGCTTTTGAATCGGATCCCAGAGTTGGGTAATGGGGCTTGTCTCATGGCATTAGGGTGAGGTGAAGAATCTGTCCAAGTTTCCTCCTTGGGTTTGATTTTTAGGGCAGTGCAGTTTGTCCTGACAAGGCTGATAATGTGATGGGAGAATACTGGGAGCTCTGTGGCCCTCACCTTCAATGCTCCTAGGGCACTGTTAATTATTAATATCTATAACACATAGTTGAAATGATTTCTAGAACAAATGGACATGGAGTTCAAGATATAAAAGTAATTCTCGTTCTGTATTTACTAATTGATCTTTTGAAAATAATACAACTGCTTTGGGCCTCAGTTTCCTTTCCTAGAATACAAATTACATTGGATTAAAACATTTTTTTTTGTCTCTTTTGGTGGTAAGGACTTGAAATACAACTTACAACTTGCTTACAGTGAAACTTTTCATTCATCTATATGTTTCAGCTGAGGTGCTATTTCTACTTTGTCATTTGTACTCAGTCTTTTGATAAACGTTCTCTACATCAAAATGTCCCCAACATCAAACAAACTATTTTCAGCCTATTATGCAGTGATTTTTTGATTCTGTAAGAAAAAGAAGAAAAAAAAAAAAACACCTTAATTTCCATTTTCTACCTCTAAAATTTGTTCAGTCTTTCTCCTACTCACTCTTTCAATACTCCTTACAGAAAAATAATGTGGGTTGTTTTTTTGTTTTTTTTTTCCACTCTTCTGGGAAAATTTTTCATCTTTGCTAGTTCCTACATATTTTGTAGAAAGTTTTTAAAGTACTTAACGTTTAAGTGCATTTTAAGCTATTCCTAAACTCTTTTTAGACTTTTTGTGTTTAAAGATGATCTCCTTTGTGGTTCAAGTGAAGAACACAGTAAAAAGTCCTCTGTTAAAGAATTCATGTTATGTCACTTGTTTAGACAATTACAGGGCCACTGCGTGTGTTTCTGAAAATTCATCTTTTCTTAATGCTGCTGAATCCTGCGGCTACTTTCTTCACAGAAAATATTTCCCATGTTAGCTGTCAGGAATCTCTTGGATGCCAGAGCTGTAAATCCAATCGCAAATGACTAAAATGGATTGTTTTAGTTATCTATCGCTATGTAATACACTGCCACAAAACTTACCTTTGTAAAAGGATGCTCATTTATTATCGGGGTTTCTGTGGGTTGGGTTCTGGAGACAGCTTACCTGAGTCGCCTGCTTCCTGATCTCTCACAGGGCTGCAATCAAGGTGTTAGCTCAGGGTACGCAGTCGGAGGATCTGTGTGTGCGTGAAGTAAGCCCAGGTGGACAGAGCAAGTCAGGAAGACGACGGGCTGCCATGAGCTGGAGTCAGGATCCACAAAGACGAAGGCGGAGGCAGGCGGGAGTCGCCTCAGTACACGCTGTTCCGGAAGAACGCGGGATCTCGTGGGATCTCGTGGGATCTCAGGATCTCGGTAGTTCTGTGGGGGCGGAGGGAGCTTTCTGGGATGAGAAACATCTGGGTATCCTGGCTCCTGTAGGCTCCCTTGCTACCGGGTCCGTCTGGTGCCATCTTTCGAGCAAATCTCAATCCTCACCAGAGCTTCCCCGGTGTCTTCAGCCCCAGTGACAGTCTCACTAGGTGGTGACTCTTTCCACGAGCACTGCCAGGTGTAGGAGACCCAGCTGTAGCCCAAAGGCTGAGGAAAGGTGGTGCTGCCTGAGGCAGCATCCTGAGATCACTCAGTAGTTGATGGCAATATTCAGCTCCTTGAATGCTTGCCCTGGTTTCTTATTTCTTGGCCTCACCCACATAGCAAGTCGTTTCTTCAAAGCCTAGATGGCAGTAAAGACGCCATGCCAGTAAGTCAGAAGTCACGGTCTTTTGTAACCTAATCACAAAATGGGCATCCCATTCCTGCAGCCCTACTCTGCTTTTTAGAAGTAAGTTATTAGCTCACACGCTAAGGGAAAACATAAAGGAATGGATACCTGAAAGTTGAATTATTGCTAACTTCCTAAAGTTAGATTGCTAAAATTGGATTATTGAGAGCCATTTAAAAAGTTGTCTGCCACAAAGCCTCACACACATAATTTAAAAAATTGAGGTATGGCTTGTCTTCACACACAACTGGATCCTGAAACTTAACCATGCCATCAAATATCGGTTTGTCTCCATTACCTTTACTCCTTTAGTTTCATTGTAAGATAAGTTCTCCTTTTATGGTAGCCCATAATGGCTCCATGTTTTCATCCCACCGGTCTAACAACACAGTGGAAAGAGTGTTTCCTTCCTATTAGTTCTAGCAAAAGTCCTGAGTTTACAATCACTGATCCAGTTATGGTTGCATGGTCATTCTTAATAATCACGTAATTCATATTGGCTATTTTCGGTCACGTGACCCATGTGGCCATACTTCTTTTGAAGATAGAAGTGGACATCCTATCTGAACAGTACAGACCCTGCGCGGTAGACCGATATTGCCTCAAAAAACATTAATGTGCTGGTCCCAAAGAAGAGGCAGAGGATTCTGACATAAAGAAAACATCACATGAGTCAGACTGTCCTACTTTAACAGAGAGTAGATTTAAATGGAACATGAAAGGCATAGTGGCATAGTAGCATTTGGGTTCTGGTGCTTAATGATAGTTCAGACATTCTGAATGTGCCACCATTGCCACACAAGAACAAATCAGAAACTGTCATGATCCAGTGTCTGCTATGTGTTAGACACTGCTAGGTACTTTGTATATGTGGCCTCATGCAATAATGGTAGCAACCTTATAAAGTTAGCATTGTTTCATTTTTATACAGAAGAAAATAGGTTTTGACACTTGATTTTGAATCAAAGCCATAATGGCTCCAAAAATCATGTTCACATCATACCATAATATACCTGCCAGAATTTACAAATATTTTTATCCTGTTGTATTTTACCCTCATAGGAATTGTAAATTTATGTTTTATTTGTATCTTTTATACAAAATATAATTTAGTATCTTGCATAGTTTATAGTTTAATATCTTGCATATTTCATAGTATATAATGTCTCAAATCCTTTTAGGTTTTGAGGCACTGAAGTATACATATATACTAAGTTTTAAAAACTTGGAGGGGCTTCTGGATGGCTCAGCTGACTAAGCACCTGACTCTTGATATCAGCTCAGGTCATGATCTCATGGTTTGTGACCTCGAGACCTGCATTGGGCTCTGCACTGGCAGTATGGAGTCTGCTTGGGATTCTCTGTCTCACCCTCTCCTGCCCCTGCCGTGCATTCTTGTGCTCGCTCTCTTTCTATAAATAAATAAATAAATAAATAAATAAATAATAGATAAATAAACTTTAGAAAAATTGGAATAAAAATGGAAAAACTAGAGTCAAGGAAAATAAAGAAACAAAATTTCAAAAAATGCTCTAATTCATTTGATCTTACTGACTAACTGTATTTTATTTTTCTCTCTTTCCAGTTACCTTTATACTTTTTGTGTACCCCATTGATATGGTAAATATGGGAAAAATCTGGTGAAGAAGGAAAAATCATGCTTGCATCTGATAACACACAATAAGTTCCAGGTAAATTACTAATTGTAGTACAGAAATTACAATTCCATATGGCAATTATTTTTATCTCCTTCAACCTCAGTTTTCTCATCCATAAAGCAGAGATAATAAAACCAGAAGGACTGTGCAAAGAATAGAAATAATGTATATAAAGCAAATATTGGAAAATTTATTGGAAATAGTACCCAATAAGTTTTTCCTGCCACTATAAAAGGAAATTAAATTATTGTCTAATACAGACTCACAAAGTAACCAATTTACTCGAGAGAAGAATTTAAATGGATCTAATCTAACTTTCTACATATTTTAAAAGCACAAACTATTATATGCAGGGAAAGAATCAAAAGAATAAGACCTGAGTTGTATAAAAGCCACATGACTTCTTGGATGTCAAGAATCTTCCCTTGATTTGTATTTCCCTAATGAGGAGTGACGTTGAGCATCTTTTCATGTGCCTGTTGGCCATCTGGATGTCTTCTTTAGAGAAGTGTCTATTCATGTTTTCTACCCATTTCTTCACTGGATTATTTGTTTTTCAGGTGTGGAGTTTGGTGAGCTCTTTATAGATTTTGGATACTAGCCCTTTGTCCGATATGTCATTTGCAAATATCTTTTCCCATTCCGTTGGTTACTTTTTAGTTTTGTTGATTGTTTCTTTTGCAGTGCAGAAGCCTTTTATATTCATGAGGTCCCAATAGTTCATTTTTGCTTTTAATTCCCTTGCCTTTGGGAATGTGTCAAATAAGAAATTCCTGGAACAATAGCCAAATTATGGAAAGAGCCTAAATGTCCATCAACTGATGAATGGATAAAGAAATTGTGGTTTATATACACAATGGAGTACTACATGGCAATGAGAAAGAATGAAATATGGCCTTTTGTAGCAACGTGGATGGAACTGGAGAGTGTTATGCTGAGTGAAATAAGTCATACAGAGAAAGACAGATACCATATGTTTTCATTCTTATGTGGATCCTGAGAAACTTCACATAAGTCCATGGGGGAGGGGAAGAAAAAAAAAAGAGTTTAGAGAAAGAGGGAGCCAAAACATAAGAGACTTTTAAAAACTGAGAACAAACTGAGGGTTGATGGGGGGTGGGAGGGTGGGGAAGGTGGGTGATGAGTATTGAGGAGGGCACCTATTGGCATGAGCACTGCTATTGTATGGAAACCAATTTGACAATAAATTTCATGTTAAAAAAAATAATCTGCCCTTGAAACTTATGTCTTCCTGGCCACTATAAATTCTTCTTATGATTGACTAGAGCAATACTCTGGGAAGACAGTAATTTTCAAGATCTTTTAACTGATTCTTCTATTTTCTTAAGTTTTTATTATTTTTTGGATGTGTCCTGATGGACCATTACTCATTTCTTAGAAATTTCTGAATTTGCCCATCACGTTGAGTGGTAATGGGAGATTTTGCAGTGTCTTAAACCTATGGTGGAAGTTTGTTAATATTCTCTGCTCAAGGAAATTCTGCATCTTTCAGATCTTGAAAGGAGGCAGAGCCAGTCCATCATATGAAAGGTGGAGACACTGGCTACCTGCTTTTCCAGCTTCCCATGGATTTGAGGCATGAGCATGTGGGAATATTAAGCCAAATTTGAAGGAAGAGAGGCAGTTGTCTATATGAAGACTGGGGAAAAAATGTTCCAGGAAATAGGAAGAGCTTCTCCAGAGGCCCCAGGTAGAGGTGCTTAGTGTTTTTGAGGAACAGAAAGGAGATCAGAGTGGCTGGGGCACTCTGCACAAGGGGCTGAGTAACAGGTTTATAGATGTATGTTATACACATTATCCCAAGAACTATTTAAAAGATAAAGAAATTGGGATCAAGAAAGGTTGTGACTTGTCCAACATTGCACAGTTAAACCAGAATTCAGTAGCTCCTCTTATCCCAAGTCTTGTGTTTTTATCAAGATGCCATTTTGTGTTCATCTCTATATTGCCTTAACATTTTCTTTATACTATTGATGTGTATTTTTTTGTCAAAGCTACCAGATGTCAGGAATCACACCTTCTCATGTTGCACTGAATGCAGTACAAAGTTCAAATAGATGTTTCTACATGCCTTTGGTAAGTCATTCTAACAATAGATTCTTCTTTCCACTTTATTGTGGTAAACTTGGCTGAATTTCTTAATTTAGTGGGAATATTTTACAGTAGACTTATCTGATTATCTAGCAGTTTGGCAAGTGTATTTTATACTTGCATTATATTATTTATTTTTAAAGCCATTTAAAATTTTACATGGAATATAAAATTTCTCTTATATTAAAATATCCAACTAAGGAGACAAAGATTAAAATCGTATTCAGTGGTTGAAATCATTCATAGCACACTGTGATACAGATACACACACACATGCACATGTATACACACACACACACACACACACACACACACACACACACCCATGTATTACCCATAACTAAATGAGTGCTCAAACCAAAAATATTTTTAAAATCCCTAATGAAGAATTAAATGGGTCTTTACTGATAGTGTAGTATTATAACAGACAGGTGATTTAATTTGTGTTATTTTAAAAAATGTAATTATTAAATATTCATGACATACTATACTTTATGAGACTGAAATACTCATACCAAAATCATATGGTGAAGATAAAATGCAGACAAAGAGTCTGGGTTCCCACAGCCACCGACCCCCAAATGACCTGCTAATAAATGCCAGATCCTCATCTTGTAAAACTCCTACGGGAGAATAATAAAGGATGAACATTTGGCCCAACATTTATTTTTATAAGACAAGTACCTTTAGTTTTCTTTCAAAAGAATCATTTCCTTGTTCTATAGAAGTCTGTGGTCCTTTATGAAAATGTGTACCTCATATCACATAGCTATAGCCATAAATTTGGGCAGGTTACATACGGAAGTTCAGACATTCAGCCTAGCCAATCTAGATGATTTAAATTAAAGTTGATATTTATGCTTATATTTTCCTAGTTCCTAGTACATTTACCAGCTAATTATATAATCCTTCATTTTTCTTGTACCATGGCTTTGGTTGTGAAATTTTAGGGAATAAATTTATGTAGATTTAAAGCAGAAATACAATGAATATAGTTAGTCTTGTGGTCAGTAATTGTTATTGGCCAGAAATTTCTAAACTTCTTTATCTAGAGAAACTACAGAATAGATGAGTAAACCCACAGCACTAAAGAGGATAATGATATTGTGACTAATACAAATATAAACTAAAACACATGTATCAAATATACTCAGAGGTGAATCAAAATTAAGAGGTCAGGGATAGGTATGTCAAGTGGTATCTACAAAACTCTGAGTGTTTGCCACACTTCATAGCTCTTCCTTAAGAAAAGCAACTCCTGGAAACTCTATCATTAAAAGGTATTATGGCTCATGCCATATAAGTCTACTCCAACTTTGGTTCTTACTCAGAACAAGAGTTTGTCCAGGAACCAAAGGCCTAGCCCACTTATAGATATTTAATCTTCTCTAAGGAGATGTGGTAAGAAAATCTTGCCCCATAAATTAGATATTCCAATCGGATATAGCATATCTACTCAAATACATCCTATCTGGGGGGAAATGAGTGCTAATTACATTTTATAAGTCAAATAATTAGCATTCTCACATTTCCCTAGTTTTCAGATTCTTCATGTGGTTTGCTGTGCATCTTAGTTTTGAAGCTTTAGGACACAAATGTGTATGGGCAATGAGAGGTTCCCCAAGCTATTTTGTTTCTAATATAATCTTACTATAAGGTCACCATAGCTACTCAGTGAGAGTCTCTTCTTTATAGAAGAGAAGGCCTAGTCTTGATGGTAAAAGTGATGGGCAGATTAGGGGTTGGGAAGGTAGAGAGAAAAAGGGAGTAGGATGAAGGGAGAGGGGAGAGAGAGAGAGAGGAAGAGAGTGAGGATAAAAGGAATGTTGCAAAAGCAAAAATACTTCCGAGGTGATTTTACCTAAAAAAACAAAAACTCAAAAACCCATGAAGAAAGCTAACTTCAAAGAGAGATCCAATATCAAGATTAACAATTGGAGGATGAATTTACAGCAGAGAAAAATTTTTAAAAATTATAGAATTACATAACTTTGAAATTAAGTATAATTGGGACTCTCAAAGAAATAAAAGAAGGAAAAACATGAAATAGGCAGAAATATTGAAAAGAAAGGTAGGTGAGAAATAAAATCAAAAATGAAATGTTAAATTGAAAAAAAATTACATATAGGATAAACTCTAAAATGAAGTTGGTTATATATCCCTTGTACTGGAAGGCTTAATGGCAGAGTAAGGAGTGTGGGTACTGCTGACAGAGAGCCTACATTTAAATGTGAGCTCTGCAATTCCAACTGTGTACATTTTTGCAAATGACTATCCTATATGTCCTGGTTTCTTCATCTATTAACGTAAATACAAATATTTTCTTTAAAATTTTTATTTATTTCATTTCATTTCATTTCATTTCATTTCATTTCATTTCATTTCATTTCATTTCATTTTATATATGGAGAGGGAGAACGCTAGCAGAGAAGGGCAGAAGGAGGATAAAAGGGAATCTTACAGGCTCCTTGCTTGACATGAGGAAATACAAATGTGTTCTATCCCAAAAAATTATCCCAAAGTTATTAAGTAAGTTAATTATTTTCAGGTACTTAAGAGTACTGGCTGGTTCATTATAATTGCTCAGTAAGTGTAAGCTGTATGTTTGAAATCGTTCAGAGTAAAGTATTTTTAAGAAAGATATGGATATGGAGGGGCACCTGGGTTGTTCAGTTGATTGAGCATCTGACTTCAGCTCAGGTCATGATGTCACAGTTTGTGGGTTCAAGGCCCTCGCCGGGCTCTGTGCTGACAGCTCAGAGCCTGGAGCCTGCTTCAGAGTCTGTATCTCCCTGTTTCTCTGCCCCTCCCCTGTTCATTCTCTCTCTCTCTCACAAATAAACAAACATTAAAAAATAATGAAAAAAAAAGATGGGGCACCTGGGTGGCTCAGTTGGTTAAGTGACCGACTTCGGCTTGGGTCATGATCTCACAATTTGTGAGTTCGAGCCCACCGTCGGGCTCTGTGCTGACAGGTGAGAGCCTGGAGCCTGCTTCGGATTCTGTGTCTCCTCTCTCTGACCCTCCCCTGCTCATGCTCTGTGTCTCTCTGTCTCTCAATAATAAATAAACATTAAAAAAAAATTTTTTTTAATAATTAAAAAAAAGAAAGATATGGAGATGGAATAAAAACAATATAAAAAGTGTAATTAGCAGAGAGTATGGCTATAAATAAATACAAATTTCAAAAGTGGTTCACAGAAGACAATGTGAAGTATTAATTTTAACAAAACTTGAGCCTCAAAAAATCATATTTTATTAATTAAAAACTATGAGTGAAGCATCAAAGAAGTAAAAGTAATCTCTATTTATGTTAGAAGAAATCAAGAGATACCATGTTGAATTAGGAACTGTTTAGAGAAATAGAAAATGCAGAAAAATGGAAAAAGTAAAGTAATGCATACATGATAATATGGAAAGCAATAGGAAAAGCAAACAATGCTAGAAATATAAAATTTAGAAAATAAGATGTCAAATATAAGAATAGACATATGTAATCTAAAAATATATATAAACTGATTAAATGATATTATGTAAAATTAAAACCTCAAGTGTTGGATTAAATAACAATATGCCAATACATGCTATTTAAACTAGAAAACTAAAACTAAATTACATACCTGTCTGAAATATAAAATAATGTAGGGGAACCTGGGTGGCTCGGTCAGTTAGACATCTGACTTGATTTCGGTTCAGGTCATGATCTCACGGTGCATGAGATGGGGCCCCATGGCGGGCTCTGTGCTCACAGAGCAGAGCCTGCTTGAGGGTTTTTCCCTCCCTTTCTCTCTGCTCTTCCTTGCATGTGTGCTCTCTCAAAATAAATAAACATTTAGAAATAAATAAATAAAATATAAAATAATGTAGAAGACACAACAGGCTAATTGATAAAAAATACAATTGTTACAAAAGACATTAACAATCTTCTCTTACTCTTTGATAGGTGATGGTATAAAAAAATAGAGTAAGAGAAAGCTTATGTAACCATATGTAAGTTTTGATATTTCATATAAACACACATAACTATATAAATACAAGAATAATATGTATATGTACAAATTATGTAGCTTACAATCCTGTTCAAATAGATTATTTGGCATGTTTATAATGGCTGAACAGAGGCTTTAAAAGTCTTCAATTTGTCTAGAAAATAGTATTTATTTAGTCAATATTTTCTGCTCATAATGTGATACAAATGACCTTTATTAGCAAAAGCTTAAATGACCAAGAAAATAACTTTTTTGTCCATCTGAGCTTTTGCTAATTGATTTCTATTTAAAACCTCTATGAAATTTAAAATCACTTTTCTAAATAACTCTTGGATCAAAGAGAAGATCAAAACTGTGTTTGAGGAGTATTAAGGAAATATTATCCATGTCAAAAGACAGAAAAAAGGTGGATAGTTAGCCAATTAATATTATGAATCTACCATAACCTTGTTACCAAAACCAAAAAAAGGAAGACAGTACAAGAAAAAAAATTAAAGAATAATTTTGCATATTAATGTAGACACAAAAATTCCAAATGGAATATGAGGAAACATTGGCAGAATTATTTATTCAGAACAAATAGGCTTTATTCCAAAAATGCAATTAATTTTTAGCTTTCTTAGGTGTGATAATTTTATCAACAGTACAAGCAAAACAAACCATACAAGAATTTTAATAGATTTCTCTTTAATAGAGTTTAAATAGATTAATAGAATTTTAATAGACACATAACCTCTGTATACTTAGTTTGTTCATATGTAAAATGTGCATAATAATAATATGTACCTTAGAGCTTTGTTGTGGGGATTAAAAAGGTAATTTAGGTAATATGTTAACAGTGCCAGAAAGTGTCATATAAATATTAGCTACTATTTTTAAGACCTATTTCCCCTAAAATTTAGGAAACTAGGGCTATATTCATCAATATAATAAAGACTACCTCTTCTGTGCCCAGAGCCAGCACAATGAGTAACTGCAAAATAGAGTAGGAATTGCCATTGAAATGAACAAAAGTGTGGCATGCATATAATTATTCCTTTTTGATAGTTTTTCATAATTTGGACCAATTTTATTTAAAACATAAATAAAAGGTATAATGATTGGCTGAAGAAGACAAAATTATTATTATGTAATTTTTATATAATTTGATTATATTTGCTGAAAACTTTATAACTATAACTCATAGAATTCTGTAAAATTGCAAGATGCTAAAAGAAGTTTTTCTAAACCAAAAATAGATGATAATATTTCATATAAGATTCCTTTCTCATTAATCTAAGTGTCATTAAAAAATTAGAAGTGAATTTTATGCTTAGTAAGAGGGAGATTTATAAAATTTGTGGTGTAATCATACAATAGAATATTCTATATATATATTAAGACTGAGGTTTGGCAGAATTTTTAATTAGTTGGAAATGCTTCTGTAATGGTTGTATGATACAAGCAGTAATATGCTGCAAATTTGTGGTCTCCATCTCGTAGTATAGAGATGTACAATGAGGAATTATAAAATATTGTTAAAGAATGTTCATCCACATTTGCTGACATTCACTTTGCTTCTTGTTTTCTTACTTCTTTCTTACTTTCTTGTGTATTTGTTTACTTTCTTACTTACTTGTTTCTTACTTTCCTACTTTGTATTTTCTAAATTTTCTGCATGATTATTATATGTCTTTTGTAATTTGACAAAACATTTAAATATTATAATAACTAACATCTAGGTATAATTTAAAAAGCTTCGTTGACTCTACCATAAACCTCCAACCTTTTATATTTAAGGAACAATTTATATATAATCTATACTTGTGTGTTCTGAGACTTTGGGACTATGTATTGAAATAAATTTTCATGATGGATTTGAATAATATTTGAGATGTCATTCAAAGCTGTACTAGAAATTTCTGATTTGAGTAATGTTTAGGAACTATAGTAAACATATCTAAGAAATGGCACTCTCACTGTTGGTCCACTGCCAAGAAGGAACAAATAGAGGACATTGGCATACTCTTAGAATAGAGGGAGGATACTTGCCTATCCTATGGTCCATGGTAGCATATGAGAAGTTGACAGTACTCAGAAGGGTTCACTTTGCATAAGGGCCTTCCTATTTGCTATCCCTCATGCATTAAATGCTTCAGCAAAATGTTTACATAAGTCTACCTTCTCATCATGCAGCTTTTAGCTCAGATATAACCTTTCCACATTCATCTTTCCTGTTCACGTTGCATAAGGGCCTTCATATTTGCTATCCCTGATGCATAGAAGTATATGGTGAATGAAAGAATGAATGAAGGAATACATGAATGAAGGAATGAAGGAATGAAGGAATACAGGTTGTAGTAAACTTGAAACTTGAGATTATGCCAGAGGTTTTAAATACTGGTAAGGAATCTTCCTCCTCTTGCAACAATCTATAGCCACTTTCTTTTAATATATAAACATTATACAAAATGTTTTTATTTTATATTTTGGTTACTTGATCTATAGGATGTTTTCAGGGAAGATATTATCTGGAGACCTGGCTGGGTGTCAGAGTACTAACAGCTTCTACCACCAGCATGCTGTTCAAGACGCCAACATAGGCAAGAGGAATGAAACATTTTGTTGTTGAAATTCTTTAAAAAGAAATTAACGTTTATTTATTTTTGGGAGACAAAGAGAGACAGACTGTGAGCAGGGGAGGGAGAGAGACAGAGGGAGACACAGAATCCGAGGCAGGCTTAGAGCTGACAGCTCTGTGCTGACAGCTCAGAGCCTGATGCGGGGCTCAAACCCACAAACCGCAAGGTTATGACGTGAGCTGAAGTTGGACACTTAACCAACTGAGCCACCCAGACGCCCCTATTGTTGAAATTCTTTTAGGTTTGACATATTATCCGTGTATATATGAGTCGTTGTTCTTTACATTTTGATTTTCCTTTTAACGTGTGCAAACTCCATGATAAAAATCATAAATTGGGGTGTTTGAATATGTGATTGTTATTCTTTTATCCATTTTCTTGTATTACAGCTCAGTAATTAATTTTGAAAGAAGTTGAAGTTGGCATAGTAAGTGTTCTCAGATCAAGTTAGCCATATATCTACTATTTATAAAAACACATAGTTTGAGGTATCTTCTTTGGCTGTATTATTCCATATATATATCAATATATATCAATATATATATATATATATATGGATATATGGAATATATATATATATGGATATATGGAATATATATATATATATGGATATATGGAATATATATATATATATATGTATTCCATATATATATATATGGAATATATATATGGAATATATATATATATATATATATATATGCTGTTGAATCTTTTTTTTTTTTTTTAATTTTTTTTTTCAACGTTTTTTATTTATTTTTGGGACAGAGAGAGACAGAGCATGAACGGGGGAGGGGCAGAGAGAGAGGGAGACACAGAATCGGAAACAGGCTCCAGGCTCTGAGCCATCAGCCCAGAGCCTGACGGGGGCTCGAACCCACGGACCGTGAGATCGTGACCTGGCTGAAGTTGGACGCTTAACCGACTGCGCCACCCAGGCGCCCTATGCTGTTGAATCTTTAAAGGAATGTAGATAAATTAAAAAAAAATCTGGATGAGTTATTTATGTCACATATTCAATTATTTCTAACATATGATCCATAAAATATTTGGATTTCTTGTCTTATAGTTCATGATACAAATGATTAAACATGACTAAAGCAAGTAATTAAACTTGAATATTAATACTAATATTTTTTTGATCTTTTGGGGTTTTTAGATCCAAGAGCAGAAAGTAGTTTAATTTTTAATTTTTCATTTGCATAATATATCCTGTACACAATTTTACTACTAAGAAAATTACTTATACAAGACTAAGATTTTTTTTCTACTTGGAATTCCAGAATTTACTTCTTTTAGTTGTTATGTAACAATTAAAGACAAGAGATTATTTATGCTTTAGTGTTAATTAAAATATTTATTATAATCAATCATTTTTATTTAGTAGTTTATAGTATGTGATATATTAAACTCCTGTTCAAAAAGATAAAAGGATTATACTTGTGATCAAAATATACTTTTGCCCAGCACCTGGGTGTCTCCGTTGGGACTTCAGCTCAGGTCATGATCTCCCTTCACGAGTTTGAGCCCCACCTCAGGTTCCCCACTGACAGCACAGAGTCTGCTTTGGATCCTCTTTCTCCCTCTATCTCCGCCCCTCCCCTGCATTTGTATTAACCTTTTCAATATATATTACAATCTTTGTGTATGTGTATATTACAAAAATAGATAAATATAAGTAAATTAGATTTTATATTGGTGAGCGCACGTGCTATTCTAAAATATAAGCATCCTTTTTGAAAGAAAATAAGAGATTTGTTGCAAAAGAGGAAGGCTGCTTAACTACATTGCTGATGCTTAAAACCTGTTGGAAAATGAGGCAAAACCAAGGGAAAAGGCCCTGCAGGGGTTATGAAGCCAGTTAAGCTTCATACATATGTTTGCTGACAGTTGGAAGAATGAACATTTCTCATCCCCCTTTGACTGCATTAAAAAGCGTTGGAAAAGCTTGTGGATTCAGGTTTCATGCTCTTTGCAACTGAATTCCTTTCCTTTTCATATTTTAAATTTGTAACATGTTCTATATAGTCCTTAAGTGAACATCCTGTTTTCAGGACTTCTAAAACTCCGTTGCTTTGAACAGTGTGCCACATGGCAATACTACAAACATAAAGAGTCCAGCTGTTAAGATGGAAAATACCATATAAATCACTGTAAAAGCATCTTGTCTTACTACTTTGGAGAGCTCACTGAAGTATTTTAAAGGAAAGGGATACCAACTTTAAAAGCCTCCAAAAAGCACTGTCATGATTCTTTGGATTTTCGATTATAATCTCAGGCTGTTTTGTGAAGGGAAGGTTTACATAGCTGTTCCCTGAGTAAAGAAATGTATTTCTTCCACTAAATTTCTCAAGTGAGCTCTTGTCCCTGACCTTCTCAATGTGGTTTGTGAAATTTGAAACTGTATCATAATTAATTCTATTTAAATGACAATCTTTTAAATAGAAAGTTCTTTGAAATAAACTTCTGGCTATTTCCACCTCATCCTTACAAATAAAAATAAACTCCTGGGCAAGACTTCCAAACTGAAAATGGTTCCGGGGAATGGAGCACCCTCAACTAGGACAGTCCTAGAATTTGGAGCATCTTGGAAAAATACTGAGGCAGTATTTTTATTCCAAGGGTACTTTATGTTCTGAATGTTATACATTTTTAAGTTGAACAGATGTTTGACACACTGACAGAGGGAATTATGGTGAGAAAAGCAGAAAATGTCTAAATGCTATATGAGCAAGGGCTTGGAATTAGCTTGTTGAATCATATTAAATGTTGAAGAAATATTACTTCCCTCTCCTGTTTCTGTCCAAAATTCTAATGTGTCATGCCCATTAAGATGCCCCTATTCTCTCACTTCAGTTGACTCTTCACTTTTAAAAAAATGCTTATGTATTTATTTTGAGAGACAGAGCAGGGGAGGGGCAGAGTGAGAGGGAGAGAGAGAATCCCAAGCAGGTTCTACACTGTCAGCACAGAGCCCGACACTGGATTTGATCCCACAAACCCTGAGATCAGAACCTGATGAAACCAAGAGCCCCATGCTCGACTGACTGAGCCACCCAGGCGCCCCACCCCCTCACTTTTCATGTGACCATGGCGTCACCAATCTAGGAAATCTCCAGGTAGTAAAAAACAAAAACAAAAACAAAAACAAAACTCTGTTACTATGGGAAACAATTCAAAGTAAAAGTCTTAATCTAAATCAGTGTGCCCTGATTTTTGTGGAATCAGTTTTGCTTTCTTGACTTCCAAATAAGATTATTAATCACTTTGTTTCCTAATTGGGCTATTTCAAAGATTTTGGGTGAGCTTTCTCTTCCTTGGAAGAATTGTTTTTGTTTTGTTTTCTATCTGATTAGGAGGCAGCACAGAATGGAGTTATTATGTATTCAATGGTTTGTGCCAAACTATTTAACTTTTCTAACTTTCCTCATCTGTAAAATGGTAGGGAGAATGATAATAGCTTTCTCATGAAGTGGTTATAAAAAATAAATAAATAAATAAATAAATAAATAAATAAATAAATAAATAGTTAAGAATTTGTCACAGTGCCTGGCACACAATAAATGTTTGGTCAGGGATGGATAATATATAGACCCTAACCATACTGGAATTTATAATCTGTTGATTACCTTTGTGGTTAATAGCAGCTTAGAATAATTTAGAAATATAGAGTGGTAGAGATGGGAGGGCTGTAGAGATTAATCAGTCAATTTCATTTTACAAATGAAGAGTTGAAATCTAACTTTTAAATATGACTTGTCCAAGGCCACTGAAAGAAGAATCTGAAACAAGGTCCTCTACCTCCATTTTCTAAGCTCTATATCTCCTTGTCACATCACATTCCTATTACACATCTCTCTATTTTTATTTTTGGCAGTTTCTCAGTGGGTTGAAACATATGCTTGACAACTTAGCTGCTGTTAAGATACTTGAGAGTTTGTTTTCTCATTGAACCTTTTAGGATATGCCATGTTGATTGAGTAAAATGGGGTGTATGGGGCAAAGTATGGAGGAGATTGTTTCTGATGTTTCCATTATGTAGACATGACCATGATATATTTCAGTAACCATATTTTAATAGAATGGATTCATTGAACTTAATATTCAAACAAGAAGGTCATCTATTTATTTAACTCATAAGAATGAAACATAGAAGCAGGATCTGGATGCACATTTGTAACGTCATTTTGCAATGAAATATAAAGACAGACTATATAATGCCTTTTATGGGATCAGGTTAATGCTTACTATGCCTGGAGCTTCCCCGTTTGACAAAAAAGAATTTAGATTTATCAAATGTTAAACACATGGCTTTAACGGTTCATATTAGGAACATTCCTGAGGGATTTGCACTAGTTGTGAGGTTGTATTCACTTCACTTTATTTCTTTCCTGTGGCTCTCCCATTTCCCTTTGGGATGTGTTTCATGTGTCTGTTATTGCTTTGAAGATTTTTCATTTCTATCTCATGCTTAACACTTGCCATTGACTCCTTGTATAACTTATGAGAAATGAATGGCATTCTTCCCCCTGGGTACCAGTCTCTATAAGGTAAAGACATCGTGCTGATTTAGAAAAAAATATAAATTTTACCCCTTTTGTACTAAATTGATATTTTATTTTTTGGTGTTGATAAATTTTTTGAAACTTCATATTTTATTTTTTATCTCTGTATTACTAGTTACATTGTGGAATAAAGAAAAATAACAGATATTTTGTGATTTGTTTTCAGCCAATATCTGCATGAGAATACCCCAGAAAATTCTTTCTCTTAGAGGATCATTTTATTCCCAGTTACCTTTAGATTTTTGACCTTAGTTTTATGGTGATAAATACCTTGTAGCAATTTGAACCTGAAAACATAGCAATGTTATAGAAAGTTTTATCCAGGGCAATGTTCAGGACACATTCATGAATGTTTGACTGTTAATCATACACAGAGATCATCTATACTTTAAGTGTATGTCTGTCGATGTGTAGGTGTAGGTGGTCAGAACAGTACATTTCGAGTATAAATTGATCATCATTGAAATGAATAACAGAAAGGGATGCCTGGGTGGCTCAGTTGGTTAAGCATCTGACTACAGCTCAGGTCAGGATATCATGGTATGTGGGTTCAAGCCCCACATTGAGCTCTATGCTGACAGCTCAGACCCTGGAACCTGCTTTCGATTCTGTGTCTTCCTTTCTACCCCTCCCCTGCTCACGCTCTGTCTCTCTCAAAAATAAATAAACATTAAAAAAATTTTAAAAAAGAAATGAATATCAGAAAAATATATTTGTGAATGTGCTTACAGAGTGAATCACTGGAAAACATTCAGTCTGTATTTATGTGGTTGTATCTGTTATTTTTCTGTTTTTATTAGATTTGAACGATTAAATAGAAATCAGCTTTGAAGAAAAAAAAACCTATTGTGGTTTGAGCATAACTTACATTTAAAGGAATACTTCTTATTTTTTTAAATGAAATCTTTGGATTTGCCCTTCTGGCAGAGTTATTCATTGTCATAATTCTCTAAGCTTTTCTCAGCTGGGACCAGTACCATATAACCAGTACCATATAATCATGGGAATTACAGTTTCCCTTATATTTAAGCCTTCATAATTTAAGCCTTTTTAGTTTAGAAAGAAGGAAGAACACACATCTCTTAATCTAATCAGAACTATGTTTTAATTATAAACAGATCATTTAATAAGTAAATATAATGTTCTTCAGAGACTTGAGTAGAAATTATGTCAAGTGGCAAGCATATGGGTTTCAGCAGTGATGACTATTTTCAAAAAGTAATCTGAGGCCAGTTTCTAGAAGTCCTATTCTTGATTCTCCTTCAAAATGAATTTATAGTTTTGTACAATCATATTAAGAGCAAATTTAGGTTGCATTCTTTGGATAAAGAAAATTTATAAAACTCATTCTTTCCAAGATAGGATGCCCATGATTAGATGTGTTAAGATGAGGAAGAAGTCTTGTATTTTAACAATTTTCATGTACCTTAAGTATTATTTCCTGTCCACAAAATAGACTAAAATCAGCCATAGCTCCCACTTACTTACATTCGCTAAGACATGAAGGAAAATTTTAAGTTATTTAATCGTGAGCTTAATATCATTATAATCACATTTTCATCTTCTCTATAACTTTTTGCCTATTATGAAATGGATTCTTTCACCATTTTGCCTGCGAATTCTAGATAAATGGTTGAGAGTATAGGAATTAGAATTGACCAAAATTTCTCTAGTTTGATTTGACAAATATCTCTTGCTATAATATCTCTTTGTATCAGATTGACTTAATGATTTCCCACTGTTCTCTAAATTTTGCTTACATCAGTGGTAATGTAAACCAATTTATTGATTCTTTCCCTCTCTTTGGCCTTGGTCTTCTTTCTTTTTTCTCATTTCTTTGCTTATGGTGTATAGTATATATATAGTATATAAAGTATATATTTAGTGTATATATCTCTGAAGCTTACAACTTTAGCCTGAGTTTATTTCCTGAATTGTAGATTCATACATCTAACTGCCTACTCAACACCTTCACTTGGCTATCAAATATGAATTTCAAAGACTATACATCTAAAATTAAACACTTTATCTCCCCCCAACCCCACCCACACCCACCTCCACAAGCAGACTGACACATCCTAGTTACTAGCAACCCCATTCTTCTAGGGTATCAGACCTAAGGCCTTCAGATCATCCCTGACTCCCTTCTTTCTCTTGCACTTCATATTCCATTTATCATCAAATTCTATTGACTCCACCTTTTAAATATATTCAGAATCGAACTATTCTCACTACCTTCTCTGCTAATCTCTTGACTCAAGCCACTGTCATCTTTGCCCTGGTTATTGCAGGAGCTTTCTAACATTAATTTCTCTGCTCTTGCCCTTTTCCCCTCTCCACTTCCTTCCACCTGAATCAGTTCATCAATAGTCATCATATTGTCATCCTTTTGAAACATTGTCATTTCATGTCCCTCTTCTGCATAGAATTCTTTGTTTGGTTCCCAGCTCACTTGGGAAAATAACCAAGTTTTACAATGACCTACAAGACCATAAATGATCTGGCTTCCCATTATCTTGGTGATTAATCTCTTACTTCACTCCTTACTCCTTTGGCTTTAGTTCATTGGTGTCCTTAAAAATGCCAGACCCTCTCCTATGTGGGTTCACTCTTAACCTGGAATGAACTTCCTCAAGGTATCTACCTATCTTACAAGCCTATTTTTAAGTATATAGCCCTTTTATTGACCCCCTCTATTGAGCATTTTCAAGTTGTGACATTCTCACCTCCCTGGAACACCTCAGCTCCATCTTCTACTTTACTTGAATCTGCATAGCATTTACCACCATCTAAAGCCTCCATATTTGACTTATCTTTAGCGTCTGTCTCCTGCACTAGGTTGTATAGTTGCAAGTTCTACTAGGACAAGGAACTTTGACTTAAAACAAAACAAAACAAAACAAAACAAAACAAAACAAAACAAAACAAAACTATTGTATCTCCTGTGCATAGTATAATGCCCAGTACATCTGTAGGTGTTCAATAAATATTTATTGAAAGAATAAAATAATATGAAACTAAAATATAATTCTTATTCATTTTCCTCAGTGAATCAGAAGGAGATATAAAGTGTTAAGAAATAATACCTGACTACAAATTGAATGGCATCAGGATTTATTAAAAATGGGGTCATTAGAAAATCCCATAAACATTTTAAATTTCAGTCATCGTAAGTGTATTTATGAAGTTTAAATGTGATAATGTATGTGAGAGTGCTTGTCAACTATTAAGCATTTTACTAATGCTATCAGTATTCTTTTCCCTTAAGGATCAATTAACTTAATCTTATAAGTGGGTTAATTTTATCAGTAATAGATTAACTCTATAGTTGTCATTTTTTCTTAAGTTTTCACCATCCCTTTTCCTTATTACTATAAACACTTATGATTTGTTAGGCATTAAGCTTTTACCAAATGTTTACCATTGGTGTGTGTGATAAAAAAGTTATAGTCTAATGGTAATAGACACATTTAATGCAATTTAAAAAATAGGTTTATATATAGTTACTTAATTTCTATTGCTTACTATATACAATAGTCTCTTTTATGTGCTCTAATAGTTTGAACTTATTTAATACTTGTAACAGCCTTTTTCCCCCATCCATCCCTCCCCCCACCTCCCCTCTGGTAACCACCAGTTTGTTCTCTATATTTAAGAGTCTGTTTTTTGGTCTCTTTTTTTCTTTGTTTGATCATTTGTTTTACTTCTTAAATTCTACATATGAGTGAAATCATGTGGTATTTGTCTTTTTGTGTTTAGCTTTTTTCACTTAGCATTATACCCTCTAGGTCCATCCATGTTTATGCAAATGGCAGAATCTCATAATTCCACTGTGTATATATGTATATACACCACATCTTCATCCATTCATCTATTGATAGATACTTAGGTTGGTTTCATACCTTGGTTATTATAAATAATGCTGCAATAAGCACAGGTGTCTTTTCAAATTAGTGTTTTTTGTTTTCTTTGGGTAAATACCCAGGAGTGGAATTGCTGGATCATATGGTAATTCTATTTTTTAAAAATTTTTTGAGGAACCTCCATACTATTTTCAACATTGGCTGCACCAGTTTGCACCCCCACAGTGCACAAGAGTTCCTTTTTCTCCACATCCTCACCAACACTTGTTATTTCTTGTCCTTTTAATTTTAGTCATTCTGACAGGGGTAAGGTGATATCTCACTGTGGTTTTGATTTTCATTTCCTGATGATTAGTGATGTTAAGCATCTTTTCATGTGTCTGATGACCATCTGTATGTCTTCTTTGGAAAAATGTCTATTCAGGCCCTCTGCCTAATTTTAAATCAGATTGTTTTTCTGGTATTGAATTCTATAAGTTCTTTATATATTTTGGATATTAACCCCTCATTGAAAATATCATTTGCAAATATCTTCCCTCATTCAGTAGGTTGCCTTATTATTTTGTTGATAGTTTCCTTTGCTGTGTAAAACCTTTTTATTTTAGTGTACTTCCACTAGTTTAATTTTGCTTTTATTTACCTTGTTTGAAGAGACATTTCTAGAAAAATGTTACTATGGACACTGTCATGTCAAAGAAATAACTGCCTATGTTTTCTTCTATGAGTTTTATGATTTTAGGTTTCTCACTTCAGTCTTTAATCCTTTTTATTTTTGTGTATGGTATAAGAAAATGGCCCAATTCCATTCTTTTCCATGTAGTTGTTCAGTTTTCCCAGCACCATTTATTAAAAAGATTATCCTTTCTCCATTGTATATTCTTGCCTCCTTTGTCATAGATTAAGTGACCTTATCTTCCCCCTGCCCCCCAGGCTCTTTATTCTATTCTATTGATTTATGTGTCTATTTTTGTGCCTGTATCATATTGTTTTGATTACTATACCTTTGTAGTATATCTTGAAACCTGGGATTGTGATACTTCCAGCTTTGTTCTTTCTCAAGATTGTTTGGCCATCTGAAGTTTTTTGTGGTTCCATACAAATTTTGGTATTATTTATTCTACTTTTCATGAAAAATGTTGGTGTTTTGATAAGGATTGCATTAAATCTCTAGATTGCTTTGGGTAGTATGGACATTTTAACAATATTTGTTCTTCCAATCCATGAACATGGAATATCATTCCATTTTGCGTCACCTTCAATTTCTTTTATCATGTTTGATAGTTTTAGTTTATAGTTTATATAATGTTTTATAGTTTTTGGAGTACAGGTGTTTCACCTCCTTGGTTGCAACAACTTTTTGAAGTCAGTATCATTGTCTCCATTTTCCTGAGAAGATACAGACAGGTTAACTTGCTTGAGGTCATAATTTATATTACATGTGTATGTGCATGCATTTATATGTTTAAAAATAAGCTAATTTTAAGGCTAATAATACTATTTAAAAATATAAATGTGATACTTGCACACTAAAATAGGAGCATGACTAAACTAGATTTTGAGAACTCAAGTGTTGGCTGACCTTTACTCTTTCAAATAATATGGCCTATGTATGCATCAAGCCACTAAGATCTTAGGATTCTTTCTGCAGTATCATTGTATTAGTCCTTAGTACTATTTTTTAAGACTAGAATATTGTATAATTTCCATATCTAAGAAGATATTGGTTTATGTAAATGTTTCCACTTCTCATCTATACGTCCATTGGATCCTAAAATATGATTAGCCGTAGAGGGCTTTTTGTTTTCTAGTCATGTTCCTACCATGGTCTTGGCCTTGTTTCTTCTAGGCTTCATTCCCAAATATTTTTTTCATAGTTAGGAATTTTGTCTTGCACTTACAATATGAGACTATTTCTCAAAATTAATCAGAAGAGTTTCTTATTCAGATCTCTTCTTTTTACCAAGGTTTTTCAATTATATACTTGGGTAAGTCTTTATTAAAAGCATTTTTGGATTTCTATGTTGGACCCAATCTGAGGCTGACATGATCTGATTTTTAAGTCCAAGCTGGTGGACTCTGGCCGATTTCAGAGACGGTGGGGCAAAAAAGAGATGCTGGAAGTGTGGACTCTCCTGACTGAGAGGCTGAGGAGCCAGGATCCCTGAGAGGCTTCCCAGTGCCTCCAGGGGCAGTGGGAGAGCAGTGAGCTCAGGGGCTCAGTGGGGCTACTTCAAAGAACAAATCAAAGCACACCTGGTGGAGGGTCCAAAACATCACTATGAGTAGGAAGATTAAGCAACTAGAGTCACAACAACAGAGAGCAAGTAACACACTCTAAAAAACACCTTCTGAAGGGCCAGGCCCTGGACAGTGTATGAACCCTCTTTACTATAGCAGTGCTCACAGGTACAGGACACATAACAAGCTTTTAAAACACATAAGGGACAGAAAACTAGTCAAAATGATGAACCAGAAGAATTCTCCTCAAAAGAAATTCCAGGAAGAAAAGACAGCTAAAGAATTGATCTAAACAGATATAAACAATATAACTGAACAAGAATTTAGAATAATAGTCATAAGGTTAATCACTGGGCTTGAGAAAAGCATAGAAGACAGCAGAGAATCTATAGCTGCAGAGATCAAGGAACTAAAAATAGTCATGATGAATTTAAAAATTCTGTAAATGAGGTGCAAAATAAACTAGAGGTAGTGACAGCAAGGATTGAAGAGGCAGAGGGGAGAATAAGTAACATAGAAGACAAAATTTTGGAAAAAGATGAAGCTGAGAAAAAGAAATAAAAAAATTCTGCACCATGAGGGGAAAATTAGAGAACTAAGCGATTCAATGAAACGTAGTAATATCCATGTAATAGGAGTTCTGAAAGCATTTTCTGAGAAATTTGATGAATATTAATTGGTCATTATATATGACAGGACAAATATGATCTGAGAACTTACTATGTGCCAAGAGTTAGCTAAGACAGGCAAAATCCTCATTCTCAAAATCTTGCTCTGGTGGGAGGTACTGGACATCAGATAATGAATTTTCAGTTGGTGTTAAGTCTAGGAAGAAAATCAGAGAAGATTATAGGATAGTGACTGGGTGGCTTATGGGATTGGCCCTTAGCTGTGCAAGATCTAATCATATTTCAGATCAGAAAACCTAATGTGGCCATTACACAGTGATTGAAGAGGAAGGTAGTACAAAATAAACTGAGAATCAGAGGCAAGAGTCAGATATATTGGTCCTCTCCACACTAAAATATAAAGAAGTTGCATTTGCTTTTAATTTGAGTATATTAAGCCAGGAAATAACATGACTTAAATCATCTTTTGAAAATCTATTCTGGCCTCAGTGGGGAGAATGGTAAGCAGGTCCAGTGGAAAGAACGTGTGTGCTCCATGGGTTCACTGAGTTGACCTGTAGTGCGTACATACTAGTGAATACCTTTACCTGAATCCATCCCTTCCTGTGAAAGAATAGAACATTTTTCAGAAATCTTTGACGCATATATCATGTTAATTACATTTTACAAATATATAGATAAAATTAAAACTTATTTTTGCCCACTTAGAGTTAGAAATATTTGGATTTTGGGGTGTCTGGGTGGCCTAGTCAGTTGAGCATTCAACTCTTGATTTCAGCTCAGGTCATGATCCCAGAGGCATGAGATCGAGCCCCACTTCAGGCTCTGTGCTGAGTGTGAAGCCTGCTTAAGATTCTCTCTTCCTCGTTCTCCCTCTCCCTCTGCCCCTCTCTCCCACTCACATGCTCTCTCTTTCTCTAAAATAAAAAGAAAAAGAAGTAGTTGGGTTTGACAAATATTTGTTAGATTCATACTGAAATGACTTTTTTTTCAATACATCTACTGTTATATGACATAATAGCAAACTATTTTTCAGGGGGCATTTTGATATGGGAAAGTGGTTGAACCTCTTCAACGTAACACGTGTTTGAATTGTTACATTGTTCCTAATAATAGTATACAGTGGTACCATGGGACAGGGCAATTTCCTGCCATCTTATGCCGCATTGTACTGGTGGAATATGAGGTCATGTCATGAAATTCAGGAATGTGATTTACAAGACCTTCTGGTCAATTTTGCCTGATGTCATATAGTAGACTTGCCTAAAGAACTGTGTAGTGAATGAGGTATGATTTCTCTAACCTCAATTTGTTTCTATTTATTTTAATTAAAATAGAGTAAGAAAATATTTTTGTCTAATCTGAAAGTGGCCTTCCACTTTACTTGATCTTGTTTTCTTTTAAGAAATCTGTTTTCCTTTAGGGGTATTATTACTGACATAACTCTTTAGTTTCATGAAAATGTTTTAGTAACGTTGTGTTTTTTTCCATACCCTCTTTTCATAGTAGTCATAGTAAGGAATAAAACAGCCATAGTTTTTAAGGTTCAGTAGGAACATATTTATTGATAGGAAAAAAATTGAAAAGGACAGCATGCAGAAATTTTTATAAAGTAGTCCCAAGTAATATTGCTAGAAATTATTTTTAATATCTTATGTTTCAAAATATGCTGTAGAAAAACAGAAAAAAATGATGCAATGGAACTATTTTTACATGCATCACAGAATATCACTTTGGCCTGTTCTGTTCATTACAATGGAAAATAGAGTATTTGCACCACAGAAACGCAGGCTTCATAATTAAGTGACATCTATTTATTTTCTACACCCATGTTTAAGGGGTAGGAAATTTTTTCTGTAAACTTTATTTTTAAAAATGGGTTATGAAAAGGTATCATATTTTTTCCTCAACTTATACATCTGAGCTCAGTCAGAAAATGGAAAAGAAGTATATCTGTTATCTAAGTTTCATTCTAAAGAAGACTAAGATTTGGTGCAATGACTAGGTTATTGTCTAAAGAAGACACCAGACTTTTTGCATTTGATGTCTGTACCTAGAACTTAGTACAAGGATGCCTCATGCTGTCATGGGTCACACATATATAGGCAAGGCCAGGACAACTGCTGATCTCCTTTCTCGCTCTTGCAGTTTCAACACGAGCAGAAATGATGCCAGTGCAAGTCTGTTTAGAGTCCGTGTATTGGTCCCTTTTGGAAAAATGGCTCATGACTGCCACTGCAGTGTGACTCTGTGATGGCAGTTTTCACTTACTGATTGGATCTACAGAGCACCACTAGTATTCCCCAATATTCCTCTGTGTGCTACAAACAAGACAGAGGAAATCAGGGGGCCTGAGCCTAGACAACAGGGCTCCCAAGTCATAAGCTTGACAATGGTAATAACACACAGGAATGGAGAGACTACAGGGAATATCTAGAGCAAATCTTACACATGACAGATGCCATTTGATAAATGTGGTTTAAAAAGAACATACTAAAACCGTGTGCATGTACAGCTGTTAAACTATTTCTTTGCATTAGACAAATTCTAAAAGGGATACATTTATATAGGTTCTGAAAAAACATAAGACTTCAGAAAAAATAAAAACCATCCACAATATCAACATTTAGGAAAATAACTATTAATTACTTGGTGCATTTATGACCAGTAGATTCCATAAATGTATGAATATGAAGAACATATGTACAGTTACAAATATAGAATTATATTTATTTATGTAATTAAGAAATAACAAAGTGGGCAATATTCTAAATGCTGTACAAATATTAATCCTCATAAAACCCCTGAAAGATGAGGAATACTACAATGTCCATTAAACATATCAACCTTAATGTTCACCAACAGATAAATGGATAAATAAATTTTAATATAACCATACCATGGAATTTGATGCAGCCATAAAAAGGAATGAAGTACTGATGTATGTTACAACATGGATGGATGGACGGACCTTTTTTTTTTTTAAGTTTACTTATTTTGAGAGAGAGTCAGAGAGTGGGGTAAAGGCAGAGAGAGAGAAGGAGAGAGAGAAAACCAAGTAGGCTCCACACTGTCAGCACAAGAGCCCAATGTAGAGCTTGATCTCACAAACTGTGAGATCATGACCTGAGCTGAAATATAGAGTCAGGAACTTAACTGGCTGAACCACCCAGGTGCCCCAACATGGATGAACTTTAAAATACAATGCTAAGTAAAACAATCCAGGCAAAAAAGGGCACATATTATAAGACTCTTTTTATATAAAGTGCCCAGAATAAGCAAAACGAGAAAGAAAGCAGGTACATGATTGTTACGAGTTGAGGGTAGGGGTGGATGGGGAATGATGACTTGATGGATATGCAGTGTTTCTCTAGGGTAATGAAAATGTTTTCAAACTAGAAAGAAGTGATGGTTGCAGAACATTGTGAAAGCACTAAATACCACTGAATTGTACACTTTAAAATAGCTAATTTTATGTTACATGAATTTCACCTCAAGAAAGCAAGAAAGAAAGAAAAGAAGAAAAGAAAAGGAAAGGAAAGGAAAGAAAAGAAAAGAAAAGAAAAGAAAAGAAAAGAAAAGAAAACTGAAGCCCAGAGAGGTTAAGTAATTTGCCTAAGGTCACAAGGCTAGTAAGTTGTAGATTCAGGATTGAAACTCAGGCAAGCTATGTCCATATACTATGTGTTAAATCAGCTACTGAAAATAGAATTGTTATTTCATACTTTTAACTTGATATTATTATAAGCAGTTTTCCTTAACATTGAGCAAATATTCCTAAAATTTTCATTTTTTAAAATATAAAATAAATGTAACTAGCAAGATTCTGCACTTAAACTCTGAGTCCTAATATGTAACTACTTTTTATTCAGTATGTCTCTCTCCCTAAAGATCTGGCATGATGAGGCCTGGGCAGAGGCAGCCTTTCCTGGAATTGTAACTTCTTGTTTTGAGGGAGGAAGATAGAGACAGAGGGAAGAACACCCAGCTTCCCTTACTGTTCCTTTTTCTGGCAGAAGAACTCTTCTTGTTAAGAGAATGCAATTAGGCCAGGATCTCTTACATACCAGGTAGAAGAGTTTGGGGCATATTGTAGAGATCTGGTTGATTGTACAAGAGTGGGGTGTTCAAATCAACCATGGCTTTTCCTAACAGAAGAATGGGTGTATCAAGAAATTAGGCAATTGCCTTTCCATCCTCCATTGTTGGACACCATGGTCTTGGCAGTGGGGGTGGGTCTGGGTGAGGAGAAAGTATAGGAGGCACTAGGATGAAGGATTATTTCTTTAAATTCCAAATTTCTCCAAGTTATTTGCAGTTAAATTAATGATTTGGAAATATCATTAGTTAATGAAAATGATTTTTTGTTTTTTATAAACATTTACCATATTGAAAAAAATTATTACACTGTTAGAAGAAATGGGAAGAATGCATAATTGCATATAATGTGATTTTTAAAAATAGGGGGGGAAAGGCAGAAAAATTTAAATATTACAGTTTCCCAAGAGTATGTAATAAATGTTAGTCACAGTTATTCTTTGCGAGGTAACATTGGATTGTTTTTCACCACTTTATGCCCCTGCTTTTGTACCTTTTAAGATTTCTACAAATGATGTCATATTGCTTGTTCAATAGATGGTAGGACTGAAGATTAATTACAAAAGAATAAGACAGAGTCTCCATTTCGCAAGGTTTTCAAAATTTGGAAAAAATTCATTGGTTCATTTATGAATACATATTCAGGGTGTGTCAGGCATTGTTCTAGGCTGTAAGTGTTCAATGATGGGAAAAATGGATAAGGCCCAGTACTATGCAAACTACTACTTGGGAAACAAACAGGACACAGATATTCCCTATTTCTCCCTCATATCTTCTCTTACTTAGTGACTCCTTTCATCTTTTCATTCTCCTTGTCCTCCTCACCTCCTTCATTTTTTTTCTCTTTGAGGAACCACCCCTGTCCTCTGCCCCCTGCAAAAAAGAGGAACACAGAGACACAGGGAGGGATGGGATATAAGGAGGTTGAAAGAGAGGCAGGGGCCAACCTATATATATTATATCCTTCCTATGATCAAATAAAGGATATAAGGACAATGGGGAAGTACTAAAGGTTTTAAGTAGATAAAATTTATATTTTGCACAGGTAATTGTAATTCCAGGGGAATAATGAATTAGAAGGGGGATAGTTTGGAGGCAGGGAGACAGAGAAGAGACAATTGCTGTGGTCCAGGAAGTGGATAGGAGGACACAAGGGTGACAACAGAGAAGAAGAGAATAGGGCAGTTCTCTAGAAGTTTTCATGATTTAGGGTAAGATGGGTTAAGTTTTCCATGACTCATTCTCTGACTTTAGAAACAGCACCCTCATGACAGAAATTCATCCTGGGAAGAAAGAACTGGGACAAAGATTTGGGCTTTCTTGGATCTCCATTTTTTCTGACTAGAGGTAAAGTTTGTTTCTTATGACATTTTATTGATAGAATAACAATAATGTTATTGCTGTTGTATTTTTGTCCAAATATATTATTTCCCCTTGCTTTTTCTAATACTGCTAAGTCTAGCAATCAATAGCTAAGATGCTCATAGACACATGCTATCCTTTTTCCTGTAGTAATATTCCTAAAATTTAAATTACTGCAAATTTTTCTCTTCTGTTATTAAACTGCAGATATATTAAACATTTCCTATTCTTTCTTATGGCCAGTGAGAATTCTAGCACCCAAATTAAAAAAAAATGAGATATTTAAATAATTTCCACCTATGTATAAATATATTTGAGATTATCGATGCTTATAATGGTCTTGAATTGGTGGATTTCTCACTGGAAATAGTGAGAACAAAACACTACTTTAAACCAGTTAATGCTATGTGTATCCAGCCATTTTATTTAATTAGAAATCTTTTGACAAAGCCATGTAATTAACAAGAAATTCTTTTCACATGGATTTCACCCAAGGCTTGATTTTATTTTCTGCCTTGATTACATCAGTCCTGCAGCACACACCACATCAAAGGTCAAAGGTCAGTAATCTATTTTTGTTGAATTCCATAAATTTATTATAAAAGTTTTAAAGTAATGAATAAGTAAAATAATATATTTAGTTTTTCATATTATTAATGATGAATATAATGAAATATATACCTGTGTCTGGAGAGCTCTCACTTTTTTTCTTCTTAGTTTCCTTTTTAGCTCTTTGACTGTTTTTCCCCCCCATGAACCCTGGACTGTTTAACACTTGACACCGAACATTTCCCCGTTCCCGCCAGCAGAGGCAGACTTTGGAGATATTTGATTTTCTACTTGAAATGAGCTGAGCTTTGGAAAAGCTAAAAGGAATCATGCCTTTTGTTCACTGTATCTCAGAATGCTGAAAGAATGAAATAGGCACATGTCAGCCCAAAGACAGAAAGCAGATGGGAAGCCACTTCATGTGCAGGAGCATGTTTAGAAGACAGCTGCTAATGACAAGTGGAAATTAAAAACAACAACAACAAAAAGTTGGTGGGGGGGACTTCAAAGCAAATGAAAACAAAGCAAAACAAAAAAAAACAAAAAAACAGAACACCAACCAGACAGTTCTTCAAAACAAGAGAAGAAACTGGAAAAAGAATATTTGGGAAGGAAAAAGCATGTGAATGTTTTCTGAAAAGAAGCTACAAACCCAACATCTAGAAGTAAGAATATAAAGGAGGAGATGGCATGAGATGAAAATTATTACAGGCATAAGGAACAGCAAGTGCAAAGAGCTAAAGAGAGAAAGTATCCTGTGATACAGAAAATGAGAAGGCACGTGGACCAAGAAAGGGTAGAGAGGAGGCTGGTGCCAGATCATGTACAGTAGAATTTCTCTAACTATTTATTAAAAAAATATATTTTTGGGTCACCTGGCTGGCAGTTAAGTGTCAGTCTTCAACTCAGGTCGTGATCTCGCAATTAGTGAGTTGGAGCCCTGTGTCAGGCTCTGTGCTGACAGCTCAGAGCCTGGAGCCTACTTCACATTCTGAGTCTCCCTCTCTCTTTTCCCCTCCCCCACTCATGCTCTGTCTGTCTCTCTCTCTCTCTCTCTCAAAAATAAATAAACATAAAAAAAAATAAAAAAAATATTTCTAATTCATAATGGACCAACATAGGGTCCTACTGTCTAAAACTCATATGTGCATTGAGCCACACACAACTCACCATTTCTGGCAACATGAACTGGTTTGTACCTTTGCGACAAAACAAGTTCACTGATCATGTATATAGAGGTCACTGCACTGTCAAAAGAGTATAAACGTTTCTAAATACTTACTCTTACTTTTTGCACTTATGTCACAAACTGGCACGACATTTTAAGTCACACCGATGTAAGGAGTTTTGATTTGATTATAGGCCCAATGGGAAGTGACAGAAGAGTTCTCAAAAGCTGAATAAGATAAGAAGGTTTGCATTTTGAATCAGAAACAACAGCCTGTAAAGGAAACATTGGTCAGGGCAGGGTCAGAAACAGGGAGTGTCTCAGCAATCAAAAAAGAAGGAAATCTTGCCATTTGCAACTACATGGATGGAACTAGAGGGTATTATGCTAAGTGAAATGAGTCAGTCAGAGAAAGACAAATATCATATGACTTTACTCATATGAGGACCTTAAGAGACAAAACAGATAAACATAAGGGAAGGGAAAAAATAATATAAAAACAGGAAAATATAATATAATATAATATAATAATTTAAAATAATTTATATAATAATATAATATTATATTATAATATAAAATAATTTATATTTATTGAAATATAATAAAAAACAGGAAAAAATAATATACAAAACAGAAGAGACTCATAAATATGGAGAACAAACAGAGGGTTACTGGAGGGGGTGTGGGAAGGGGGATGGGCTAAATGGGTAAGGGGCACTAAGGAATCTACTCCTGAAATCATTGTCGCATTATATGCTAACTAACTTGGATGTAAATTTAAAAAAATAAATTAAATTAAAAATTAAAAAAAAAAAAAGAAATAGGGAGTGTGAGAGACTATTGGAATAATGAGGTATAAATGTTAGGTAGTGACCATGAAGATGGATAGACAGATTCAAGACACATTTTGGTGTTGGCACCAATACCATGAAGAGGTTAGTTGTGAAAATTGAGGTTGAAGGAAGAGTTAAGAATGACCTAGGGATTCTATCGGGTGCAACTGGGTGGATACCACACATGGGAATGGAGAAGTCAGGAGGAATGGTTTGGTAGGACATGGAGATGGTAGAATCAAGTTTTGCTAAAGATAAACTTGTTGCAAGAAGAGTCATATGGTTGGAGTGTCATTTGTGTAAAAACTGATGTCTCTCCAGTTAGAGTAAAACAAGATGTTTACATTCCTGATCCTAGGACTCTTGGCAATCATCAACCAGCAGTGCTTTTGACTAATTAATGAAATGGTCTGGTAGTAATACTGCTAAACAATAACTAGGCCTCTGTGCAGTCAACTGTTACCTGTGGGAAGATAATACTGGCTTATAAGCAGAGAGTGTTCCTCATATTTATATACCATCTCAAAAACATCCTGTTAATTCTTTTATGAATCAGTTTCATTTAGGTTTTAGGTTAGAAAAAAATGAATTTGTATTTGGAGTTGTGTTAGAAATGTAGATTTACACTTGAATTTAAATGGTAGAAATGAAAAAAAAAAAAAAAAAAAAGTCTTGTGAAATAATGTACCTTATAGGAAAAAGTGCCAAAAGGGAGAAAGAGAGACAAGTCAGCAACTGCCTTAGATTTCCAGAGAATAACCTTTGAATTCATACTAATTAGCTTCAAAGGTCCTGGAAAATTTGACCCCAGCCACTGCCCTATTGAACTTTGCCAAGCACGAATAGCAGTTTAAATCTCTGATTGGCTGGTGAGGACATGACAAGCCATCTGAAGAATTTCTCATTTACTAAGAAATTTCCGTACGGTACACATGACAGCATTAACTCAATACCTTCAACAAACTCCCTGTTGTATTTTTACCGATCTTTTAAAATATTATCTTTGATGTTACCAAAATAAGAGCCACGGTGCCATGTCATTTGGTGTATTTTAGGGTGAATTCTTGCTTCTGTTAGGGCTTTACTTTATGAGTTTGTTTGCGTTCTGGTAACATGCAAAGTTCATCTTATAAATCTGTCTCTAGCATTATCTTTTCACTCAGACCAGAGGTATAAGCACATTTCTCCAACCTTAAGCTTCAGTGGAAATGAGAACGTAGTACAAATGGTATATCTAATGCCAAAGACAGTAGAAATAATGTCAAGCTATGGTCATCGATTCTTTTATTTTTTAGTTCGTATTACTGCAAGAAAATAAATTTACCTCATTCCTGCTAGTTTCTATTTCCTGCAGAGGTTCTTAGTGCATAAAACAAAGATTAGTTGTTTTATTACGAAAAGACCATTGAAATATATCATTTCTGCTGGCCCATGGATTTTTTCAGAATGTTCAGTAGCAGAAACACATATCCTTGAGGATTGCATTTTGTCATAGTTGAAGAGCTGAAATATGACAAATTCTTAATTTTGAAGACTAAGGGTTGACGAAAGGCCAACTACTACTTCAACTTCAAAGATGATGACAACAGCCAGTATTAATTGCTGCTAAATACATTAGACATATCCTTTATCCCAAGTGAGTCATATCTACCTGGTGGGAGCTTTCCCAGGGATATTGCCATGAACAATGTATTGGATTCTTTATTCTGATTTATCCCAGGGAACACAGTTATAATGATGAGATTTTGATCAGGATTTGAGCTAGCCTCACTAGCTACTAAGTTCTAATGCCCATGGGTAATCCACTTAACAATTGAGATAGTATTTTTTACTCTTATCCAGTGGAACAAATTCCCTCCAAATGTGTATTGTGGATTCTTTATGCCTTTGAAAAACCTTATATACTAAATATAAATATTTCTCTCTGGGCAAGATTAGATTTGGCTGAACTGGTATCTATAACTATCCAGGGTCTGTACAGCTATTATCCCTAATGCACCAAGTGGTAATAACTCAGTCAGCTCTGTGCTTTCTAAACCAATCCTCAAACCCACTCCATCAATTTGTGTGTGTGACTCATGTGAGTTCCTATCGCTTGCTAAAATCCCATGCTTTTCACTGCATATAGGTCCCAAAGCAGTAGGTACTGTTTGTTAAATCTGCAGAAAGATTTAAAGTATTGGTTATCAATACTCCACAGTTGTTATTGCTAAGGAATGAGATTTTTTTATTGTCAGGCTAGTTCGCCTACAGATCTCAACTGGCAAATTTTGAAGGCGTTACTATAGATTTCAGTGCTCTGGGGATTTTTTTTCTCTCTCTCTCTCTAATCAACATAACACTGTATAACCCATCACACCTTCAGAACTCCACCTAATATTTACAATGTGAAAGCGGGCTTTTTACTTTAAAATAGCCCCAGTGGGTTTTTTGATTCTATGATTAACCTAGTGAGGAAACCTCACAGAAATTAAGATAAGATCTTACCCCTGAAACTTTAGTCCTCCTTCTTTATCTTCTCAATAGTAGTAGTTAAGCACATGCAATGAGCTAGGCAGGTAAATTATTGAATCTTCACTGTGTTGTAGGAATTAAAAAGATAAAAAAGATGTCGGGACTTTACAAAATGGAATAATCCATTTTACCCAGGGAGAGTGAAAGGAGGTGTTTGACTTGGACCTCGAAGAGTTATGCCAGATGCAGAAGATGGAGAAAGATTCAAGCCAGAGGTGTAGAGGCTGCTTTTTGGCCAACAAGTTAAACGATAGAATGTAGAAAGGGGCACACAGTGACCCCCTGGCTAAGTACAGACATGCCCATCAGGCAGCCCACCTCAAAATATCCATAGGCCCTACCTAACCAATAGGCTACTTACAACTAGGCACCGTTACCAAAAAAGGGAAAATTCCATTCTTCACCATACCTCCTTACCTTCCCCTTTTATAAACAGTCCTCACCCACTGCCTCCTTGCAGACAGTCTCTGCTCCGCTGTCCTGTCTGCTGGCCCCTTGTGCTATATTCAGTAAACTTCTATCTCCTTTGTCCTGCCTCAGGTGAATTCTTTCACCTCCAGTGCCACTGGCTTCTACCAGATCATGGCCCCACATTCGGGGGCGGGGGGCCATCAGATCAGGAGAGACACCACATTTAGACACGACAAAAGGGAAATTAATTTGAAAAGACACAGAGTCAGGAGAAAGTGTGACCTTTTACCTTCATGTCATCAAAAATTCTCTATCAGTGTGATTTTAATCTTAAGGCAACAAATATCATTCGGAACTCCCTATTAGGTACATGGATTGGGTGATAAATCCGAAGGACACCATTTTTGTGCTAAAAAAAATAAAGAGGCATGATGAGATCGGATTTTATGCCTGAATCATAACTTACTCTGAAGAGTGTTTGTATGCCAGGAAAAATATAGAGCCAATATTTCTGAAGTAAGGGTAGATTTTTGGGGAGGATGAGAGGTCACAACTTCTATTAATGCATACACTAAAAAAAATCAGAATAGTCCTGTTAGTCCAGAAGAAACACTCCCTCAAAAGTTTTCCCCAATATTATTTCTTACAACTACAACAAGGTAGATAAATAATAAATACCCATTCCCTGAAAAACGCAATTGGACTGGACACCATATTGATAACATGTTTGAGACATCCTTTTCTGTCAATATGACAAGAAAAGAAATAACATAAAATAATATCAACTGTTTCATTCTTTTTAATATGAACTGGGTAGTTGAAGGGGTTGGTGCATGGAGAACAATATGGCTATATAAAAGTAATTTTATTATTCATCCTAATTTCTACACCAGTAAGGGAATTGTCATTGCATTGTTGTTATAATTACAGTCTTTTGGAAAAGGCAAGGTATTGAAAAGAAATGTAATGTGGTGAATAAATGCCTGCAAAGGAGCCAAAAGACTATGGTCTTGTACCTTGTGATTATTCCAGAGATTTATGTTTGGAAGAGGTACTTTATAATTGTAACATCAATGCAGTAGTTTCTAGTAGGTTCAAATTTTCAGTGAGGTTAATTACTCAACAAAAATTGTCCTTTTCCTGTTTACAAGCTTGTATCTTCATTTGTGTCCACAAGCCCTTTCTTATTTCTTCCATGTTGTTAAAACTGATTTTCTTTAACATTCTCCTATGACACAGATCAACAAGGGAATCAGTTCTATTAAAGGAGATCTTTAGAATGAAATCAGCTGTGGAATGTTTTACAAATGTGGTTCAATAAACTCCATATAATTTCAAAAGAAAATGATGCATACAAGAGCATCTTGGGAATTAGCATAAAAACACTGCTTCACTTAGACTCATGCAAGAAGGACCTTTGGGAGAATAGGACTACTTTTAAATAGCCTGATTGGAAAAAAAAATCTCTTACTGGGGTTCTAAAGAACACAATTTGCATATTAATAGAAGATTAAAGTGCCCATCAAGTATTCTGAAGCAGTTACTTTCTCTTGTCTATTTTGTTCTTCACATAAACATCTTTCATAATAAAAAGAAACTTGTGCCTTTGCTGCTATTTCAATGAGTCTCCAAGGTTTCCTGTTACAATAGGACAGATTTTTTAAATGTCTAAAACCTTTGAATAAAGCTCTTTAGATTTTTATTTATTAACACAATGAAAGGGTTACTTTTAGGAAAAAATAAAACACTGTAGAAGAAAGGACATATCAGAAAATGTTTTGTAAGGAAAAACTCCCTCCACCAAAAAAAAAAAAAAAAAAACCCAAAAAAAACAACTAATAAATGAATAAATAAAAACTCAAAAACTGTTCTAGTAAATAATATATATTTCAAAAATGAATTTTAGATGTAGCTCCACCAAAAGGGGACAAAAAGTAAAAAAAAAAAAAAAAAAGAGACATTTATGTATGGAAAAAAAGTCCTGCAATTCTAAGAGAGTTCCATTGTGGCCAAAATACAATCGTTGCCTCATATTTCCCACACTACTTCCTAATAATGTTGTGGGGATATTCTTGTAATGAAAGGTAGGTGTTGTTCCTCATTACTCTCCATAAAATTAAAAATTCAGAAATATATTTGAAATAGAAAATGATCAAAATCAATATAGAATTCATAGTTTTAGGCAGGAAACAAACAGGATTTATTTAACAACCTACGTGGGGAGTGAAAATAACATCGTCCCCTTCTCACCCCCCAGCCATTTCTGCTTCTTTTGGTTTTATAGCTAACCTAAAGTTGACAGACCCGAGAGTGCCTTTCTACTGCTTTATCCGGAGTTTGACAAGGAGCAGTTATACTCAGTCATATGGAACACAGATATTTTTTTCATTGATTTTAATATAAACGACTGCTATTTTTCAGATATAGTCTCTAAGCTGAACAATTTATTTTTTAAAGAATAGCATCTTTCTGTCTCTTCAATTAAGAATGTGTGGGATAAAAGTGAATCGTATGTGGATTAGCTTTTCACACTCTCTCAGGGTCTTAAATGTGAAATAACCATTTCCATTATGATTAGGCTGGTATTCCCTCTCTATGAATGTATTATATGTACCCTCGGCTTGAAAATGATACTTTTAACAATGGACTTTTGTATGCCTTTTTGGTCTAGCTTTTCTGCTTTTAGTTCCTAGGCCTCTCTAACCCCAATGACAAAGGAGCACAGAGAAGTGTGGGGATGACAGTGAAGAGAGCTTTGGAAAACTCATCTCACATGACGGGCTCTTTTCTCTCACCCTAAAGATGCTAGCAAATCTCCCTTTCTCACACACAGCCAGAGCCAGAGCATTCCCTGGCCCCTGCCCCAGCAACTTGCTGCCACCTCACATGGTCTGGGGATGTTATGAGCAGCAACTGCCAGTTTGGGCTGAACCTCAGTGTTCCCAATATGATTTTTGTTTCTTTGTGTTTTGTTCCTTTGCTCTTGCTTGTCTGATTTTAGTCCTCGGACTTCCTCTGGATTGGTGATGTGTTTCTCTCACTCAATTCTTTTTTGATGCAAGGTGTTTCCAACCATGTGGCCTTACGAAATAACATAAAATAAAACTTAAGACACCCAGAGAAAGAAGTTTCCTGCAGAGACATGTGTTCTTGTCTCTCTCTCTCTCACCATGAGTTGTGTTGGGAGTTTGATATTGTAGATGCAGTATCAGTATTTTTAAGGGAAGCCTTTTTATAGCAAGTGTGTTCTGGTGAAGAATTCTGAAGACTTTTGGAAACCCTTGTCGGGAAGAGGATCTAGCCAGTAAGTGTTAGATGGACAGGAAATACAGTGACACACCAAAGGTGACCCCTACTCTTTCACAGTTTCTCAGTGGCAATTTGGGTTTATTTTAACATAGTTCTAAATATCATCTTGCTAAAAATTCCCCACTATTTCATTAAGACTTAAGAGTGAATAAGTTACAAAATTAAATGTCAGCAAATAGTGGTAACTTGGAGGGGGTCCAAAGGTACAAAATTCCAGTTATAAATTAAATAAGTCGTAGGGATGTAAAGAACAGCATGGTGACTATAGTTAATAATACCGTACTATACCACATATTTGAAAGTTGCTAAGAAAGTAAATCTTAAAAGTTCTCATCATAAGAAAAAAAATTTGTAACTATGCATGGCAACAAATGTTAACGAGACTTATGGTGGTGATCATTTTGTAATATCAAAAATATGGAATCATTACGTTGTACACCTGAAACAAATATAATGTTATATGTCAATTATACCTCAATTTAAGAATGAAATAGTAGTAACTCTATTTGTTGAGGACACTTATTTAAAAATTTTTTAATGTTTATTTGTTTTTGAAAGAGAGAGAGAGAGAGAGCATGAGCAGGGGAGGGACAGAGAAAGAGGGAGACACAGAACTCCAAGCAGGCCCCAGGCTTTGAGCTGTCAGCACAGAGCCCGACATGGGGCTTGAACTCATGAACTGTGAGATCATGACCTGAGCTGAAGTCGGACGCTCAACCAGCTGAGCTACTCAGGTGTTCCTAGGACACTTTTGTTTTAAAAAGAAAACCATGTCTGATATAATTATTTTGGAAAACATCTCAAATGACCTCCAATCACCAACATCATTGGATTTGGTTTGCATCTTGTTTGGATTCAACTCATGTTGACCACTGTCATTGACTCGTAATACTCATTCTTTGCCTTTCAAGACGTTGTTTGGCCCTATGTTCTTCCTTGCTGATTGCTTTCTATTTTTCCTTACTTTTATATCTATCACCAAGAGGACAATGTCTACTGCTAACATTAGCTACTGCTTATTGAGCACTTTCCACCACTGTCAAGACAACTCTAAAACCTTATGAGGAAAGTATTCTATTACTTGAAAAATGAGAAAACTGCATTATTGACAGTTTGAATAACTTAACAAAGGCCACATGGGTAGTGAGTGACAGACTAGCATTCAGGTCTGTATGACTCCTGAAGTTCACCGTCTTAACTACCATGTAGCAATAAGGCGTCCACCACTTCAGTGGCAGCCTACCTGGTAACTAATGGGGTTCTCTGAGACTCTCTTCTAGCTTTTCTTATTTTCTTATGTTACATTATCCTTAGCTAATTTCGTGCGTTCAGTGATATTAACTCTTCCAAAGATATTGCTGGCTTCCAAATCTAGAGTTTTACCAGGCTTATCATATACACTCTGTGCCAGTTTTCTTGCCCACTGGGCACAGCTATCCAGTTGTTCCCCAGACCTAAAAAAAAATCTCCAGGAGTTTAAAATCCTGTCTTTAAAATTCACGACTCTTCCTGGATCTCTCAATTAAAAAAGTAGCAATAATGTTTATCTAAGTCAGTTCCTTCATTTTCCCCTTCCATTCCCTTTAGTCCAATAGATTACCAAGTCCTGCAAATGCTTCTTACTATTTCCTACTATATATTATCTAGCTCTCCTTTCTGCATCTACTTCTCTGATTCTGGTTCTCTTTGTTGCAAGACTGGTTTTTTAAATAGATTTTTGTTTTTTAAGTGGGCTCCACACCCACCATAAGGCTCGAACTCACCACCCCAAGATCAAGAGTTGCATGCTCTACTGATTGAGCCAGCCAGGCACCCCTTCTTAATAGTTTTAGTGTTATAATATGAAGCAATGTATAATAAATCTGGAAAATGAAAAAATCAAAGAGAAGAAGTCTGAAATTACTTATAACCTTGTTATACAAAGAAAATTACTACACATATTCAGTACATTTCCTTCTAGCACTTGCTGTTGTTGAACATTAAAAATATAGGTTCTTGGGGCGCCTGGGTGGTTCAGTCAGTTAAGCGTCTGATTTCAGCTCAGGTCATGATCTCATGGCTCGTGAGTTGGAGCCCCGCATTGGACTCTGTGCTGACAGCTTGGAGCCTGGAGCCTGCTTCAGATTCTGTGTCTCCCACTCTCTCTGTCTCTCCCCCACTAACACTCTCTCTCTCTCTCTCCCTCAAGAATAAACATTAAAAAGTAAGATAAAATAAATAAAAATATAGGTTCTTTACATACTAGTATATAATTTTTTTTACTTAATATGCCATTAACAACTTCTCAAAAATAATATTTTTCTGCTATATGATATCTAATGTCTGAGATTTCAATATAAGGTTGCTATATAATTTGATCATTCTATGGTCAGAGAAAATGTTGATGCATCGTCATGCATTTGAATCAGAGTGCATGTTTCTTACTGACTTTTTGGGATATGTCTGCTAAGTGATTAGCATGTTTATACTTTGTTGTTTAAAAATAAAATATATTCTTTAAATGTTCTTTTTTTTTTAACGTGTATTTATTTATTTTGAGAAAGAGAGAGAGCATGAGCGAGAGTTGGGGAGGGGTAGAGAGATATGAAGAGAGAGAATCCCAAGCAGCCTCCATGCTGTCAGCACAGAGCTTGATGTGGGGCTGGATTTCACCAACCCTGAGATCATGACCTGAGCCAAAATCAAAAGTCTGATGCTTGACTCAGCCACCCAGGCTCCCCAAATAAAATATATTCTTTTAAAAAAAAGCAATAGATTTTAATTTTGGATAAATCAGAGAATACATACAGGTAAATTTTAAAAAAGAATGCAATTCTAAGGAATTGTATTCTTTTTTTTTTTTAATGTTTATTTATTTTGAGAGAGAGCAAGAGAGAGCGAGAGAGAGAGAGTACACACGAGAGAGTGGAAGAGGGGTAGAGAGGGAGACCGAATCCCAAGTAGGCTCTGAGTGTGATGTGGGGCTTGAACTCATGAACTATGAGATCATGACCTGACTCAGGCATCTCAAGACTACAATTCTTATTATCACATCATCCAAGAAAAACAATTTATATCGGTCACATCTAATTTTATTAATTTTGTATCTGTATATATCACAAATGAAATCATTCTGTATATACTGGTTTTAAAATTCTTTTTCACTTCTCTATATAACTTCATGCAAGAAATATTAGTTTATAGGATGATTTGTAATGACTAAAGAGCACATAATTGTGTAACCTCTTTTTAAATAAATTACCTAGTGCTGAACATTAAGGATATTTGCAGATTCAAATTGCTATAATAACGTTGTTAATACCCAGATCTTTGTAGATAAATTTGTGTTAATTCTCTTCATTATTTCTTTAACATGATTTCTGTACTCAGAATCATTGAGTCATAAGATTAAAATATATTTTTAAGACTTTTGATAAATATTTTCAATTTTACCTCTAAAATATTTTGAATAATTTATTTCAGTAATATGAGGGAGTATTTTTCTGCTCTGTAACAAAACTGATTTATTTCCTTCAAATTTTCTTTTTTGAACCAAGTATATTAAAAAAACATTTCTATAAGTTAAAATTTGAATTGATTTCTTACTAATTCAGTCAAACATTTTCCATATGGAAATTAACTAACAGTATTTTTTCTTTTGTTCTAATGGGTTGTATTTATCCTTTAAAAGTTGTATTTGAAAGTGCTTTTTAAAAATGAAATGAGTGCTATTTAAAATACATATTACAAACACTTTTTCCATGTTTGTCTTTCTGGAGTTCAGGACATGCTACCCCCAAATATGATATGTATGATATCATGATATGTATGATATGGTTTGTTGGATGTTTTAAGCTGAAGGAGTTTGAGAAAATGGCATAAGCAGGAAGGTCATTCTGACTTTTCCCCATCTCTGTCCCTTGAAACAGCTAATAAAACCTCCAAGTGAGAGGTGCCTCCCTTATCCTTATCTTGGAAAACAAAGGGACACCTAGAAAAATCCTAACCAACAGGACTTGCTGTTTCCCTCATATTCCTTAAACTATCATATTTCTATATGACTGCCTATTCTTCATCAAACCTAGCCTAAAATGCTCAGGTCTGTTTCTTTGGGTTTTCATTTTCTTATGAAAACTCATATGTCATGTAAAACTTATATAGAGTGAATGTGTATGCCTTTTTGTTAATTTTTCTTTGTCATTTTATATACCCAGCCAAGGACCTTAGAGGGTACAGAAAAACTTTTTCCCCTGATATAGTCTCAAGTTTCTTAATTTTGTGGGTGTCTTTGATAATGTAGATGAATTAAAAATATTATCAGTCATATAAAAACAGGGAGGGGGACAAAACAGAAGAGACTCATAAATACGGAGAACAAACTGAGAGTTGCTGGAGGGGTTGTGGGAGGGGGCATGGGCTAAATGGGTAAGGGGCATTAAGGAATCTACTCCTGAAATCAGTGTTTTGCTATGTGCTAACTAATTTGGATGTAAATTTTAAAAAATAAAAAAAGAAAATAAACAAAATATTATCAGTCAAATCAATCTATTTTCAATTTGCTTTTTCCTTTGTTTTTTTATCCATGATATCTACTTCCTCCAAACCAAATAAATAAATGCTCACATTTTACCTTTTTACTTTTTACCTTTATGGTTTAAAATGTATAAAATGTTCACAAAAGTGTTATAAGAATGCAAAAGACAGTGAAGACCTTGATATTATTCCCTATTTACAAGCTAACAAGTTAGTCCACCCTACTTTCATGGATGTTCGTGGAAGACCTCTGGGTCAGAGATGAAGAACAATATATTGCTCATAGCAACAGTAGTGGTCAGGGTAGCAGCATTATTTTTGTTCCAGGCAGGTAATCTTCAATGCCCTTAGGGCAACACAAAGAGAGGGAGATGATACCTATGTATGCTATTGGTTGTATTACAGGAAAAGAAATCTGAGTGTAGGGAATACGAATCTTTTATGATGGGCAATAAGTGAGCTTGCCCCTTGCTGTGAACGGAGACATTATATTTTCCCTGGCAGTAAGCAAACCTGCCCTTTAAAGGGGAGATACTATCTATATTCCAAGGCTATTTGTTATACAAACATCTTTTAAAGGATAGTTTGGAACAAAGCTCAGTCAATGCTTGCTTGAAAGATTAGTTGAAACATGAGTGACCCAAGGAAGATTGTCTCCAAGTGAAAGAAAATGTATTAATAATCAACAGCTACATAATGGGTTATAATGAAAAACAAAATCTTCTACCTCTTTTGTCTCCAGATCCCAATCTTCAAATAGAATCATTGTGGCCAGTTTTGTTAACTTTAGTTTTTCTCATAGTTACTTCCATATTGCCAAATAGTATCTTTATATTCTGTATTAATTTGTCAGTAACAAGCTGACAAATCCTAATTGTTTAAAAAAATCAATTTTTCCTTTCTAATATTTTTATGCCTTTTGTTTCTTTTTGTTGCCTTATTGCAATAACTCTGACCTCTACTACAGCGTTAAATAGATGTGGTGGGAATGCATACTTTGTTTTGCCCTCAAATGTAGGATAGAAATATTCAAGATGTAAATATTAATATGAAGCTAACTGCAGCTAATTGGTGTTAAATTTGTCAAATGTTTTTTCTGCATCTGTAGAGATGATAGTGTGATTGCTATTCTTTATTATTATTATTTTAAAGTGTATTTATTTATTTAGAGAAAGAGAGAGAGAGAGCACGCACAAGCAGGGAGGAGCAGAGAGAGAGGAAGAGAGAGAAACCCAAGCAGGCTCCATGCTGTCAGTGCAGAGCCTGATATGAGGCTCTATCCCACAAACTGTGTGATCACGACCTGAGCCGAAATCAAGAGTTGGACACTTAACCAACTGAGGCACCCAGGAGCCCCTTGATTATTTTCTTTTTTTAAAAAAATTTTTTTAACGTTTTATTTATTTTTGAGACAGGGAGAGACAGAGCATGAACAGGGGAGGGTCAGAGAGAGGGAGACACAGAATTGAAACAGGCTCCAGGCTCTGAGCTGTCAGCACAGAGCCCGACATGGGGCTCAAACTCACGGACAGCGAGATCATGACCTGAGCCGAAGTCGGCCGCTTAACCCACTGAGGCACCCAGGCGCCCCTATTTTCTTAAATAATGAAGAATTACATTGATTTTCAAAGGTTGAGCCAATCTTCATTCCAGGGGTAAATCCCACTGTTATTATATTATCACTTATCTATTTCTTGATTGATTTTGTAAACCACTGCTGAGCATTTAACTTTCTTTTCTTGTAATGTACATGTTAGCTGTCGATATCAGGACTAGAACATGTTGAGAACAATTTCTTTCTCATAATTCTTTGATTATTCTTAATAAAGAAGTTATCAATGAAATTATTTGGGCTTGAAGTTTACTTTTAGGAAAGTTTTTTTTTAAAATTACAAATTGAATTTCTTTAATTAGTATAAGGATATTCACACTTTTCATTTCCTTTGATGTCAATTTGGTAAATTGTTTCTAGCAGAACATGATTTATTTCATCTAAGTTTTTAATTTAATTTGCATAAAACTATAACATGTCATTTTTACTCATTCATTTTAATACTGGCAATTTGGGTTTTTTCTGTGCTTTTCCCCTTGTTTATGTTTAGCTGTATCATGTGGTTTGTTTTTCTTTCTCTCTTTGTGTGTGTGTGTGTGTGTGTGTGTGTGTGTGTGTGTGAGAGAGAGAGAGAGAGACAGAGAGAGAGCTATTTTCAGAATGTTTCCCACCTTTGATAGGTTTCTAACATTTAGCAAATGCTAAACCAAAAGCCCAGATAAAGTATAAGTATGTCACATATAAATTTGTCTTTATCTTGGTTTTCTGTTTTAACATGCAATATTCAGAATATATTTACCCATTGTTCATTTAAAATTCACATATAAAACTAAGAATCCTGTATTTTTTCTGGTGAACATGTAGAGTTATCTTGTGAGGCGTGAGTATAAGATGGCCTCACAGAGAAGTTTTTTATTGGATACTGATGGAGATTTATGGTATTCAAAAGTCCCAATCAAATTTTTATCATAATTTCTTATGTTGTAGTTCTGTACAGTGCAGATCCCACAGTCACATTTGACCTTTCTATGGGTTATATTTCTTAGAGGTTTTGTTTGTTTATTTGTTTTTACTTTCCATACATAGTCTTGCCAACTTCCAGAACATTTTCCCTAGGTTGGTCAATACAGTACTATGCTTTGTATATGGTACTTAATCACAGCACCTTGATACACACTTCCACAGTCTATGTCTCCTGTCCTTTGATTGGTTGTTGGATCTCAAGATACCAGTGCTCAGCCTACTGTCTGTGTGGAGACTCACTTAGACTCCTGTGGCATTATCACATAATACATCTTCTACATTATTTCTGTTCTCATTGCTGACTCCTAGGTATTTACCTTTATTTCTTTCAAAAGTTTCTTTTCTCTTAAGTATTTCCTTTTTAAAAAATAATGTTTATTTATTTTTGAGAGAGAGAGAGAGCACGCGAGAGCGGGGCAGTGGGAGAGAGAGAGAGGGAGATGCAGAATCTGAAGTAGCTCCAGGCTTGGATCTGTCAGCACAGAGCCCGATCTGGGACTTGAAATCATAGACTGTGAGATCATGACCTGAGCCAAAGTTGGCTGCTTAACCGACTGAGCTACCCAGGTGCCCCTTCTATTAGGCATTTCTATGTATTAGTAGAAGGAAAAACTCCGTAAATGCCAGACTATTATATGTTCTGGCATTTTTTCCTAAGCTTTGGTTTTTATCATTATTATTAGACATAATAATAGTACTTTCCTTTAAAGTTGTCAATATTAACAGGATAATTCATACAGGGAAGTCATATAATATATTGCCTGGCACAAAAAATGTAACTGATAAATTAATAAGGTTTCTTTTACACTCTTAAGTTTTGTTCAATTCAATTCACTTTTCTCTTTCAATAACTTTAGCAATTTTTAATTCTGCTTGGCATCATTAGTTTTCTTATGTTATTACCACATTTCATTCAGTTTTGTTCAAAAAATTCATTTGCCCTTCAGCTAGTTGTCTTTTTATATTTTATAGTTCATCTTTGTTTCAGAGAGCAAATATTTTCTTGAATTTAAAAGAGCCTGAACAGATGCTATCTGAAATTTGCTTCCTTAGTAAATATTTTCTAAAAGGAGATTCTCTTTCTTGTTAGTGCTATACTTTCCCCGTTTTTTCCTATGTTTTTTATTTGTTATAAAAATTTTCACTCATTTGTGGGTGAATTTAATTTCTCTTCATTTATTCTTGCTTTTGGAAGAGTACATCCATGCCTGGTAAATGCACCAAAAGAGACTGTCTGGATTCTTTGTGGATCACTGTAATGTCCTCCAGGATCTTGTTAGAATGACCTCAGATATTCATAGAACTGCACGCCAGTTCTATGACTCAGCAACATCTGGAGAGAGTGTGAGTTCTCTCAGAAGAATACATTTGCCTCTCTGTTTGAGCTTCTTTCCTAATCATTGAAGCCCTATGGCTGTATATTCATAGTCAGTTTTCTGTTGGCTTGATCTTTTTAGGCTTCTCTTTTCTTGCAACACCAATAAAAACTCCACTGTGTAGCTGCCTCTACCTATCTGTTTAGGCAACCTTGGCTCCACTGCTTTCCCCTATAAAAAATGGGAGACATTGTGTGTTCAAAGTCAACGATTAGAATTTATTAGACTTTCAAGAAGAATAGACCACACAACTAGGTATTAAAGAAATAAAATACATTTTTTCTATTTGTTATATGCTTTCATTTCATTAATGTGTTAAGACAAGTGGATTGATGTAAATATTAACATAAACTACATTTTTTATTGTGTCTACTAATGTGTCTCATCCTATTTGCTTTGACTTTTTATCTACCTAGCTCATAAAACTAAGAGTATCAACAGAACAGGAAAAAAGGGCTGACAGTATGTTAATCACAATGCTATGACTTTCTACTATCTTAAATCAATTCCCATGTGGGAATCTTCAGTCTTTAATTTCCCAAGTAACAGTTCAGATAGAGAAATACCGTACTCTTCTTTTGGCACCTTTTTATATATTTCTTGATTTAACTTTAATTTTTCTCTTTTCTGTCACTTTTTCTAGACATATGTTAAATGATTCCATTAAAGGAGACTAATGCCATTATTGAAACATTTTAAAATTACATTTAAATCAATTCAATATCTGAATTGCGTCAATTTTATTTCACTATTTTGATCATGCCAAATAATATTGCTAATGAGAGAGCTATGGAACTAGAGATATAGAAAGGTTTTACTTCTATAGTTGACATATTTTCTTCACTGAAATTTATTTTTAAAATATCTTAAAAATTTTTTTTTAATGTTTTTATTTATTTTTGAGACAGAGACAGAGCATGAGCAGGGGAGGGGCAGAGAGGGAGGGAGACACAGAATCCAAAGCAGGCTCCAGGCTCTGAGCTGTCAGCACAGAGCCTGATGCGGAGCTCAAACTCATGGACTGTGAGATCATGACCTGAGCTGAAGTCGGACGCTTAACCGACTGAGCCACCCAGGCTCCCCTATTTTTAAGATATCTTGATGTCAATATAACAAGTAAAAATATGTAGAATTTTGAAATATGCAGAATATCACAAAGAAGAAATTTCCATCCATAATTCTTCAAACCAGTGGTTGTCATCTTCAGATAGCCATTTCATCTACTTCCCATGAACAGGGATAAATTTATATTTTTACAAAAATTTAGAGAATCATATAGTATTTTAACATAACCTGGCTATTACACTAATTACATACTATAAATATTTTCTATGTCATTGAGTATTTCTTTTTTGACATTATTTTAAATGGAGGCATGGTATTTCATTTAACTAATTCCATATTGAGGATATTTTAGGCTCTCTCCATATTTTTCCCATTTTAAATGAAACAGTCATGGACATTGTTTTTTAAATACAGATGTTATTTTTCCTTTGGGTAAATTTCTCAAGAAATTTACTCAAGAAATTTCTCAAGAAATTGCTGGATCAAAGAAGATGTACACATATAAAACTTTTTGTATACACTGCTTCATTTCCCTACTGGAAGGGTGCATCAGCCTCTAGTCCTACCAGCAGCCTAGTGCTAATTTTTAAAAGCACACCATGGTCTTTTCAATGTTGACAATGATGCTAAAGAATTTAGAGCTGCTCTTTGGTACATTCACAAGGAAGTATCTGAGTTGGATAAAAAGAAATTCCTCTTTTCCAACCATGTTTCCATTCCTAGTAAGAAGGGGGAAGGGTAACAGTGTTTACTTCTTATTTCATTTTCCTGCTTTGCGTACCTCACAGTACTGTGTTTGAGTGATATCCAGAAGCATATGGTATTGCCCCTTCCCTTATAAGCTCAATCAGTCAAATAAATGTATACATGCAATATGTTGGAGAAAAAATGTACATCAATATTTGATTAAAGCCTAATTTATTTTCTTTTTCTATTTATTTATTTATTTATTTTTAATTTTTTTTTAACATTTATTATTTTTGAGAGAGAGCGTGAACGGGGGGAACGGCAGAGAGAGAGGGAGACAGACTCTGAAGCAGAATCCAGGCTCTGGGCTGTCGGCACAGAGCCCCACGTGCGGCCTGAACCCACGAACTGCGAGATCATGACCTGAGCCTAAGCTGGATGCTTAACTGACTGAGCCACCCAGGCGCCCCTTCTTTTTCTTAAAAAATTTTTTTTTAATTTTTTTTTCTTTTTTAGAGAGAGAGAGACAGAGTGTGAGTGGGGGAGGGTCAGAGGGTCTCACCCACTAACTGTGAGATCACAACCTGAGCCAAAGTCAGATGCTTAACTGACTCGGCCACCTAGGCACCCCAAAGTCTAATTTATTTTCTAACATTAACATTATATGAATTCTAGCATATTAAAAGATTCTTGTGGCACAGGGTGAGTAGAAAAATGCAGAGGGGTTGTGCTATCGGATTTTAATTGGATCTTGAGGGCTGAATTGATTGAATAGGCTTGATGGAAGTGAGCTTAGTATGAGCAAATCTTCAAAAATGGGAAATAAGAAAGGCATATTCAGGAAATGTAGGAAAAGAAAGAAAAACACTAACAATTACAGATTTCCTAATATGTGCTAATATCTACTCCAAGGACTATATTCAAAACAACCATATTAGTATTATTATTCTCATTTTACTGGATCTCAGGGAGGTTTAATTACTTTCTTGCCCAAACATATCTGCTTATGACTCACAAAGGGTTATCTATTCAAATAAAAGTTTTGTCTTAACTTTTGTCCAGTTGGTATGTGATTAGATGTGTGGTTTTCGTGCTGGATTTCTTTTTCAGAGCCATCTGGGTTGAAATTTTCTGTTCATGGCAGACATTAGTAATTCCAATATTGTGAGACTTAAATAAGAAGTCACATCAGTTAAGGTACAAAATATTACAGGAGACATGTCATATCCATTACATAAATGAAAGATACCAGCTGTGGCCTTGGGGATTTTGGGGTTTCTTGGAGCAATTAATGCTTCTTGTGTCACAGCTACATGGTCATCCTGAGTCTGGCATCCAGGCATCTGAATGGTGCCAAGGGTAGGAAATCAGAAATCGGTGCTATAGTGCTAAGGTGACATGTCTCTGTAGAACTGGGACATAACAATGAGGTCCTTTATTTGTATCATATTTACAATTTCAGGAAAACTAGAAGGTTGTCACTTAATATGACCATTGGCAGAGTAAGCATTCACCATTCTAAGTGTGTGATACAGTTATGCCTCACATCAGGAGGAAGAAATGAAGTGGAGGGACAGTCAGCAGTTGGCTTGACTTCAGGCAGCAGGGCAAGTCTAGATTAGTTGTCTTCGTTGCAATGAGAACCAGGATGTTTTCACCCAGTTATAGCATCAAGTGCAGGGTGGATGACTTAGCTAGCTATTAACCAGAACCAAATCCATGTGTATAGAAACAAGCTAGGTTACAATGATGCCAGACTCACTAGAATAAACCAGCATGTTCAAACCCCAGTATATTTATGGTTATGCCATACTCCTACCCACTAGGCTTTCCGTGAGTAGACCAGCCTGACTTTTACAAAATGTCAGAGAATCAAGGGAGATAATGTGGCAAGTTAAGCCAATACTAAATTATGGAGACCTTAACAAGTGAAATTCTCAAGCCAAGACCTTGAAATTTGGCAGAACCCTCTTTTGTATGTCTCCAGTTTAATCTCACACTGCACTATTTCCAACTTGCTTGATCATAAGAATCATATAGAGTGCTTTTTAAATGGATTCCTTGGCTCCTTTCTGCAAATTCTGATTCAGACGGTCTGGGGAGGACCCTGGAGTCTGAATCTTTAATGTGAACTCTGTTATTCCTTGGAGAGTATGTTTGAACAACCTGCTAAGTGTCTCTCTTGCTAGTGAGAATATACTCCCTTTTCTATTCAGATAAGGACTCATTCATTGAACACTTCCTGTGAGGAAGGTGCTATGGGAGATTCAGAGAAGAATAAAGTTGAATCCCCAAGTTAAAGAAGTTTCCTTTGGTAATTGAAAGAGATACTTCTAGCATCAGTCTGAACTACTTGTAATTATACAGCCATCTTATTAAGGGACCTCATTTTGATTTTATTTTTCTGGTTTTACAAAGAAGTACATTTAAAAGTAGTGATTACTATGCACTTGGCTAAAAAAAGATTTATGGTGTCTCTTCTTGGGTTTGTGTGTTTTCTGTATTTAATCTGGAATTATAGTGTTCTGAAAATAAATTACTTTTATTAAATACATAATCATAATATTTATGCTTCTATGTTAGTTTTGGATTTGAGATACATAATTCTCTGAATTATTAAAGAAAGGCTTAATTTCATCCAGAAATGGAAAGTTTCCATTGTTTGTCTGTTCAACCAAGCTACTTGACGTTCAAAACCTCAGTTTGGTAGCTACTTTAGAAAGTGAGAAATATTTGAATTTTAAAATAAAAATCTTGGTACCTAAGCTCTTAATTCTTCATTACATAGAAAACATATAGAATTCAAGTCTCTGTGTTTTCATGCTAGCCCAACCCTATAAATGCATCATAGCCTCGGGTTTCCACAGAGAGTATTCACTGGGGGGCATTCCCACCAAACTAAAAAGAGTGCCCAAATGGAATACAAGTCACCATTAAGATTGTGTCCACACATGCAAAGTTAAATTAAAAATTGTGGTAATTATATGAATATTCCAAGCCCCAAATAGCTTTGCTTGAAATATTCAGATAATTGAGGCAATAAACATAGATTCTAGTAATTAGAAGGGACTCACAAATCCTCTAATCTGCCTCATTTCATAGAGGAAAAGCTGACAGCTCCTTTTTTTTTTAATTATAAGCCAAAAATACGCCTTTGCCTGAATTTATAGCCACCTTATGTAAAACTTCTTTTAAACTTGAATTATCCAGATAATTTTCTCACTTTTTACTTCATTTTGCTTAAGGTCTTGGCCCTAACTCCCACTTTAACATCTGACATCAACAGCTTCTCTTGGGTATCTGCAGCCTGAATTGAGAACACTGCTTTTCTATCTTGAGCAACTCTGAAGCTTAGATTAGACATGACTGAGTACAGTGGGTCATGTGATTCAGATCCCTGGGTGTTAACATCCTACCTTTGAAACTTGTTATGTTCTCAGCATTCACCTTCACTCTCCTGATTTGAGCACCTTCCAGTTTATTCTTCACTATTGGCTTTTCTGTTCAATTTAGTTCAGTCTAATGTTCTTCTGATTTTTTTTCTTTCTAAAGGACAATAACTAATGCTCTAATTTAGAGGACTCAAGTACCATTTTTGCCCATTCTTCATCAGAGATTGCACTATTCAAGTACTTTGCTTTTTTTAGATGAATGCCCTAATTTCTTCCTGTTATACAGACGGGAAAATCTTAGTTCTATATTAAAAGGTCTCATCACCAGCCTCAGACACCTTGGAATATGGAATAGAAAGAAAGCAGCATTGAATGAATAAATGGCCTCTGACTTTGGGAATGAAAGCCCACAAAATAGAAGTTTCAAATTAACGTTCCTGAGTAGATAATCAAAGGGAAACTTAATCATATTTGTGTGTCCAAAGATGGCGAAACTTGAAATTGCAATTTCTTAAAGGAGTATTAAAGGATATGAAGGAGTATTTGAAAGACAAAAGATGTTGATAAGTTAATGTAGTCAAGGTTTAAGGAATGCTTTGTAAACAGAAAACCAAAGAAGTTTGGAAGTACACAAGTTGTATTTTAAATGATTAAAATCTATTTTCCTGGCATCAAATTTAGCATGAGAATGAAATAACCTTTTGTTTAGCATTAGAATATAATGTGAAAATTTGACCATGTTTGACTAAGAACAAATTCAAATGTATTTCACCTGATAACTTAGGCTAGGCTTATTTCATTAAATATACATAGGAACTAAGAAAATTTAGAGCTTTTCTCAGTAATTTCCAGTCTTAGAGGCAGATCACTCAGTTACAATGAAGGATCAATTATATTTCATACTAGAGGAGGAAAATAAAATTTACTATTCTTTTTTGTTTGTTTAACATATTTAGAAGATGTGAGCTATTAAAATCATACGTCTAATATTTCACAGAGCTTATGTTTTTCTTTTTTTAAATTGAGATATATTTGACATAAAGCAAAATGCACAGAACTTAAGTATACAATATAATAAGTTTTTGCAAATACAGACAACGATGTAAGCCACATCTCTGTCAAGGTACAGAATATTTTCATCACCCAAGGAAATCACTATTTTGTCTTACCTCTTTCCTAGTCAATCAACTTATCCAGCCCAAAGAGGCAATCACTGCTTTGATTTTTATCATCATAGTTTACTTAGCTGTCCCATAACTTTATATAAATAAAATCCTATGGTACATGCTCTTTGTATCTGGCTTCATTCATGTGGTTGTTAGTACCAAGTTGCACATTCTCATTACTGAGTAGCAGTCCTGTGAATACACCATAATTTATGGATGGACATTTAAGAAAACAAAACAAATTTGAATTTTTATGAATAAAGATCCTATGATTATTTACCTGTCTTGTTGATTATGAATATTAGGTTTATTTCTTTGGGGTAAGTTGCTGGCAATGAAATTACTGAGTCATAGGGTAGGTGCATGTATAACTTTGTAAGAAACTTCTAAATAGTTTTCCAACATGGTACACCATTTTTCATGTCTACCAACAATGTTAAAGAGTTCCATTCCTCTTCATCCTTGCCAAATCTTGTGTTCTCAGTGGTTTAATAGCTATTCTGGTATATACATAGGGTTATCTGACTGTGGTTTAAATTTGCATTTCCCTGATGGCTGGCTTTTTTTTTTTTTTTTGTCTTTAGTTATTATTAAGTTGTTGAAATTCTTTATATATTCTGGATAAAAGTCCTTCTCCAAATACATGTTTTGAAAATATTTTTCCTAACCTGTGACTTGGCTTTTACTTTGATGGGAAGTTTTAAATTTTGGTGCATCCCATTTTACCAATTGTCTTCTTTTATTGTTAGGATTTTCTGTATTTTCTGTAAAAAACTTATAGCCAAGGTCCTGAAGGTATTTTCTTTTGCTTCCTTCCCAAAGGTATGAGAGTTTTAGCTTAGCTTTAGTATCATTTCACATTCTTCCCAGCATTAATTTGTTAAAAAGCTTTTTTTTCCCATTAAACTCCAGGTCTACCCTGGAGTTTGTGTTCAGTTTCTTTTATTTGTTTGTTTATCCTTAGCCCAATACCACACTGATTTGATCACTACAGCTTTGTTTTAGTAAGCATTGAAATTATGTTGTATAAATCCTCCAATTTGTTCTTTTTTTTCCAAGATTGATTTTTCCCCACCAGATCCTTTGCATTTCCGTGTACTTTAGAAACAGCTTGTCAATCATGCAAAAATATCTGCTAGGATGCCGACTGAGATGGTAATGTACCTATAGATCAACTGGGGAGAATTGCCATTTTAACAAAACTCACTCTTTTGATTCATGGCATATCTCTACATTTATTTTGATCTTTATTTTTGTCATCATTGTTTTATAGATGTAGTATTGAAGTCTTGCACAACTTTCATTGGATTTATTTCTCCCTGTGTGTATGTGTAAATTTGCTGTTAGTTACTATAAACAATGTCTTTAATGTTTTATTTTCCAATTGTTTGCTACTAAAAGTAGAATTGTTTAAAAAAAATTTTTTTAATGTTTATTTATTTTGGAGAGAGAGAGACAGACAGACAGACAGAGCGTGAGTGGAAGACAGAGAATCCAAAGCAGGCTCCAGGCTCTGAGCTGTTAAGCACAGAGCTGGACGTGGGGGCTGGAACTCATGAACTATGAGATCATGACCTAAGCCAAATTTGGATTCTTAACCAACTGAGCCACCCAGGTGCCCCTTAGAATTGATTTTTGAAATATTGACATATTGGTGATCTTGTTAAATTTATTGGTTCTAGTATTTTTTTAAAAAATTACTTAGAATCTTTGGGGCGCCTGGGTGGCTCAGTTGGTTAAGTGTCTGACTCCTGGTTTTGGCTCGGTCATGATCTCACAGGTTTGTAGATTTGAGAATCGGGCTCTACACTGGCAGTGTAGAGTCTGTTTGGGATTGTCTCTTTCCCTCTCTCTCTGCCCTTCCCCTACTTGCGCTGTCTCTGTCTCTCTAAAAAAAAAATTACTTAGAATTTTTTATGTCAACAACCTTATTGTCTCTGAACGAAGAGAATTTTACTTCTTCCTTTTCAAATGTTATGCTTTTATTACTGGTCTTTATTGCATTGTGAGCTCATTCTAGTAGATTGTTACATAGAAGTAGTAGATGTGAATATCTTTGCCTTTTCTCTATCTTATGAGGAACACATTCAATATTTCACCATTCAGTGTGGTGCCAACTGTAGATTTTCACTGATACCTTTCATCTTACTGAGGAGGCTTCCTTCTATTTCTGGCTTGCTGAGATTTTAAATCATTAATTTTTGCTGTAGAGTTGTATATTGGTAAGTCATTTTTCTGTACTGATTGAGATGAGCATTTTTGTTCCTTTATTCTGTGATGGCAATAAATTATTTTAGTTGATTAATTGATTTTTTTTGTATATTGAACTTTGTACTTCTGGGATTAACCGCACTTTGCTGTGTGATGCTATCCTTTTTATATGTTGCTGAATTTTTTTTTTTTTTTGCTGATATTACATCAAGATTTTTTGTGTCTACGTTCATTTTCATGTAAGTGCTTGTCAGTTTGTGGCACCAGGATTCTGATTTTGTGAAGCATTCTTTCACCTTCTATATTTTGAAATAGTTAATCTGTTAGTATTATTTCTTCATGAAATGCTTGATAGAATTCACCTGTTAAACCTTTATTCCCTGGAATTTCCCCTCTAGAAATGCTTTAATTGTAAAGATATTTTTTAATACAAATGTAGGAATATATAGATTTTCTATTTTTTTCTTGTATCAGTTTAGATAATTTGTGTCTTTCAAAGAATATGACCACTTCCTCTTATCTCTCAAATTTGTTGGCATAAATTTATTCATAAAATACGCTTATTATCTGTTTCCTACTAAATAAACGAAGTTCTTCAATTTCATGCACCAACTCTCTCTATTCTTTTCAATCCTTAATTTTTATTTATTTTTTGTTATATAAAACACACTTCCATCCCTCTTCCTCCAAAAGAAGCATCTGGGTTCACCTTTACTGAGAAAAGCCCCAATTGGTTAGAAGTGGTTAAGTATCATAAATTGCTTCATCTTTAATATTTAATCAAGATTTATTGTTAGTGTATCCCAAAGCAAAGGAAGCATTTACATGATAAGCTATATGGAATAGTTTGGCTTTGTCCAGTGGAAAGCTGTAGGGAATATTCAGGGCTTTTTATAAGTAAGGTACCCCTTCCTTCCTCTAGAGTAAGCATTAACTCCCAAGTCAGCAAGACTTGTTCAGTATACCCAGGGGTTGCATTGTGAGATCAAAAGAAGCCTGTTGCATTGCACCTTGAAATAGCTTAAAAATATATAAAAAGATTTCAAAAGTCACATTGTTGGGATTATTGATCGCATTCAACACATAACACGAAATGCATGTTTACATCTACTAAGGTTCAACAATTATTTTCCAGGTTTTATGACGAGTCACTTGTATTTTAGAAAATCATTAAGGCAAATGATCATGAATTAAAAAAAAAAAAAAAAAAGGAAGCAGAACACTATTCACTCTGCTCTTACGAATGATTCCTAGACTGTTTCTATCTTAAAAGAACTTAGAAAAGTCAAAATTATTTTTGACTTAGTTTTTTTTCCTGCAATGTTTAACAAATGCTCTTATTAAACTTCTCTTGCCCAAAAGGAAAGAAAATTCTAATATCTTTCTACAACTTCCACATATGAAAAAGAGCTCACTTAAACACTGGTAATTGATTTAAAATTAAAAACCTCTTAATACGACATATATTTAGAACGATTATAGGTCCATTTCACTTTAGATTTTAATTTTACCAAAGAAAACATTTTCTTATTTGTACAGGGCTTTAAGTTCAGAAATAATCTTAAAAATAACATCGTATTTTTTCAAAAATATAATTTCTAAAGGACCATAAATTCAAATGTTGTTTGGCATAATGTAGCTCTATACAACCTTTCTAAAACAAATTTGGGATAGCCCATACTTTAAATATTGACCAAATTGTCAAAATCATGTCATCAAATTTCCTCTATTGTATGGCCACGCAGGTTTGCCTGGAAAAGCCTATATAGTAGGCACATTGGTGCATATAATTTCAAATCTGATGATCTTTATTAATTTGTGTTCTCATCTGAAGAACACAGACTTGTACATAGTACACAGTTATATGAGTATAATCATAATACTACATAGTTATATGAATATAATCATTAAAACAGATTTTAGAGACTGTAACTTTCTTATTCACTGCTACTTCTCATGGCATCTGACATAATAGGCACACAATAAGTAGTTGTGGAATGAATATGTGAAATATCTGTCATCTCTGCTAATATTTAGCAATTAATTGTAAAATAGTAGTTGGCACATTATTGTTATTACTGCCATTTTGTTAGTCTTTTTAATCTAGGTTTTACAGCCGTCCAGTGCCCTGTAGAAATCTGTGGTTCAACTTGGGAGATAAGGCTTTAAAGGGCAGAAGAAGATACAGAATGGGGTCAGTACAGTCTATCTGGTGCTGGATCTGTGCATGACTATGAGCAAATAATTTAACACGTTTGATTCTCTGTTTCTTTATAATGAAAAATCTGGATGTCTTAGGTCATTTCTAGACTTAAAATTTTATGGGTCTATGTTCTGGACCTAATTTTTTATGTGTCTATACATACTTCTCTGGGAATCCTGCTGTTGACCTATTGTAGTACCTCTATAGAACCCACCAACTTTGAGACTCATAATGAATAAAGGTAGAGGTGGACATTGACCAAGATCATGCAAACAGATTCCTTTTTAGTTGGTCTTAAAATTTGTTACCTTAGCACTATCTGATGCAGGTGGGTGTGCATGATAGAACTAAGGGCATGCATTTGTCACACCTGGATTGAACAGTATACCTCTGTCAAGTCTGAAAGTCAGAGAAGGTATGTCAGGAGGACTGCATGTGTTTGCAGAATAACCACTATCTTGGTTGGTGCTGACAGCAGCTCACCCTCTTGGAAGGAACACCGTTGCACTGCCTGTGAAGTGTTGTAGGGAAACCAGAGCATTTATCAGAGATCAGTGACGAGGAGCAGTGGCTGTGGAAGGATTCTTTACTATAGTTTGGTGAAAGTGAAGATTTTAATTGGATGAGGTGGTATTCAGCTCTTAGGCACATTCTTTGCTAGTATTATTTCAGAGCTTTATTAAGTACCTTAATTAGGGCCACCAGCGATCTTGCCATTGAATAAAAATGCATACCAGAATGCGATTTCAATTTTGCTGTGTCCTATACTGAGAATTGCTACTAATTTGTCCTCCCCCTTTGTTTTGCAAATTTCCTAGGAATTCCAATTAAAAAATTATTTCTGAGACCCAATATTTTGGGGGATTTTTTTTTTCCAACTGGGATAATTATTTTGCATGCATTAACTCATTGACTTTTCATAACTGAGGAAGTTTAGAAGAAGTAACTTATCCAATGTCTCACAGAGGACAACACTGAACTCCTAGCCAAGTTGAGTCCCAAACTTGAGTTGTTAATAATAACTAAGCTCCATATCTCTCTGCAGCTTCTTTTATGTGGTATCTTTGTTTGACACGTTTGAGTGCATGTGTGATTATAGCAACGGCACGCTGTGTGACATTCTGTGTCCCGACCTGATTGTAGTGCATCTGTGGTTATAAAGTGCCACTGCTAGTGCGGCACTTTTGGTCTGCACCCTGAATCTCTCTGCTTTGCTGCTCAAGGCTTTCTCTGAGAAGAAGAGGCTGATTAACCCATACGCAGGTCCAACTCAGAAGTATGGGGAAGATGATGCCACCGGAAGCAGCCCTCAACCAGCGGTGTGCAAGTCAGTAGATGAAGTTCCTAGCCTCCCCAGCTTCTGGTGGAACAATTCTGAAACATGCTAGTTGTTGTCTCTTTGAAGGTCCTCATCGGGACTGAGTCTTATATTTGTTCACATTGCTAAGCAGCGCATTAAAGGTACCCATAAGTGGCTTTTCTCCTTCCCCTACCTCTCTCTGCACTTCTTCACTTTTCTTTCCTGGGAATTTCTCCCAAATAAGTGATTTGCATCCCTTGCCCTTGTCTCAGGCTGTGCTTTCAGAAGAACACAGACTAAGACTTGTTATTATGTTTTATGAGTGTCTGATTGTTAACCCTTGTAGTATACACTCTAAGTAACAATTCCTCTCTACTATTTCCACTTAGTTACAAAGACTAATTGAGTTTTTCTTCCCAATGTCACTTTCCTACTTCCACAACCCACCTCATAGCCCAGGCCTTTATCACATTGTTTCTGAGGTAATGTGTTGGGCTTCTAGCTGGCATACCTTCCTCTATCATCTAAGAGTTCTCGCATACTGATACAATTTTCCTGCAGTCGAAGATAAATTTTCCTCCACTGTTGGTTTTACCTGTCACTCCCCTGTTAAAAACCTTCAAATACTCTGAACAATTTATCAAGTCCAAATTCCTCTGCCCGAGTTAGGATGTATTTTCTTCACAAGATTCTCCAACCCTGATAAGTTCCATTGATAATCCATGTCTCTGAATTCTTAGGACACCTATAATCTTGCCATAGAATTTAACACATATTGATTACTTATATTAGTTTCATATTCTTAGATGTTATCTTGGTCTGCTAAACCTCAGGCTCCTTGATGCCACGAACTTTGTCATGTGGTTATTTTGCTTTTTCCATAATCTAGCATAGTCATAGGTACAAAAATAGTGGTCTAGAAATACTTTTCAAGTATTTCTTGAATGATATTCATTCCTGGAGATTTCCTAAAGGGGGAAGTATCTATCTAATTTTGCAGATATATTTTCTGAAAAAGACAAAATTAGGAAGGTGTTTTGATTTGCCCTGATTCTCAAAGCAAACAACAAATAAAACCAGTTCTTTTAACTTGCAGTTCTAGAAAATGATTGTTACTATTCTAAGTGGCAAAAGTCAGCTTCAAAAGAATGTAAGATTTGCATGTGCTTTTAAATCGAGAGCATCGTTAAATATCTGACCTCAAGGCAATGATAGAAAAGAAAATGAAAGCCTTTTCATCGACCCCCTGAGGACTTTTACATTTTGCAGCAAATTATTTTTAGCCAGGATGTCACTATTGTTTTGTCTCATTTTAAAGACATCTCTCAGTAAGTCTGTGGAACCATATGTTGATTAATATGAGATTCTGGAGAGGGAATGATTTCACATTTTTAAACATCTTCCCCAATATTCTAAAAGATATGTTTTCTTTTGGTTTAAGATTTTTTTCCCAAAATGTAAGCTCTATTAGGGGGTTGTTTCTTTCTAGAAGCACGTAAAATGCACTTGTTTTAAACCAGATAATAATACTAAAGTGTGGAAAATTTAGCATTTAAGATACTAATTTGCAATATTCAAGGAGATGTGTGTGTGTATGTGTATGTGTGTGTTTTCAGAAGGTAGATAGGGACATACTTTCATAAAGTATGCAAAACTTGAAACCAAAAGATACAATTCTCTTGGAATTACGTCCAGGTGTTTTTCCAGGCTGAATTTTTATAATTACTTAAGTATGCTCCCTAGCAAAGGTCCTAATAGAAGCATCTAAATCTTACTGTGCAACCTCAGGAACAAAGATATTCTCTTAAAAACTTGATTGCTTTTCTATGGAAGCAGTTAGCTTTGATTTATATCACTTCTGAAGGGAGCTTCGCTGAGGCTTTGAGTAATCCAATAAGGATCATATAATACACTCCCCTTTACATCTCATAGAGTTGCTGTGTATGGAGCTCTTTGTTTATGATTCAGGAAATGGGCTAAAAGCTTCCTAGGTTCATCTCTGTTCACAAAATTTGTTCTTGGGGAAGTAATGGCCTTTTGCATTTTAATAAGCAGTAAATCTCAAGTATTACAATGTTGCAGTAACAAGCTATCTTTGGCAGTCTGGGCCTTCCCCTGCTTTTGGAGGTTGCCCTTATTCAGCAGTTTGGATATGAAGATATTTCTTATCTCATCACTGTTTTATTTGAAGACACTGCACTGAAGGATGCCACCCACGTTTCTTTCTGAAAATAGTCTGAGCCTCTTTCACAATTGCCTAAGAGGGACATGAGAAATTAAGAGAAGTTTTATGAATGGACACAAGTTTTATTGAAGTCATGGAATTTTACCTAAAAAGGCAATCGCGTGTTATTTTACTTCGTTTCTTTAAAAAATATTGATTACTTAAACATTTGTAGTTCATCTAATATTTAATGTAATGTCTTAAGTCCTGGGATGAAACAAGAAGGAATATGATAAAACCTTGGCTTACCTCTGTTTAAGAAATTCTTCATATGAATGAATTACATGGAGTCTAACCAGAGTGGACCCTTTTTGTGTTTTGTGACATGGGTGCCCTTCTAAGTAGTTTCCTTGGAGAATTTGCCTCTCTTAATACATTATCTCCAAAAAAGACCATACACATTAAAGCCTGACTGTGTTCTTCAAAAAAAAAAAAATAATGTTTATTTATTTGAGAGAGAGAGAGAGAGAGGGAGAGCAGGGGAAGGGTAGAGAGAGAGGGATACACAGAATCCAAAACAGGCTCCAGGCTCTGAGCTGTCAGCACAGAGCCCAATGCGGGGGTGGAACTCACGAACTGTGAGATCATGACCTGAGCGAAAGTCAGATGCTTAACCGACTGAGCCACCCAGGCACCCCCAACTATGTTCTTCAAACCTATGTTGCTTCAAATGTCTTCTGTTTGAACAATAAGACATCAAACAATGGTGTGGCTTCCACACTTAAAAAAATTTTTTTTTCTGGCAGTGAAAGTTTTATAGTTTGATAACTAATAATGAACTCAAATTATTAGTTTTAGTACTAAAAGTAACATAGGAAGCAGACATAATTATGGCCATTCCTTACCACGCTTTATGTTTGCTGAGCCTCTTACATTATTATTTAGAGCAAATCTTGAAATTTTAAGAGAAAGAAAATCAAAGTAACTTTTCAGTTCAGCGAAATAATAAAAAAACATACTATCACGAAGAAGGAAAATGGCATGTTGGTAAGCATAGCAAACAAAATGCTAGCCTCATTTTATTAAGCAGACTTTTTATAAGACTTTAAAAATGATGCACTACGTACATACTTAATTTACATTTTGCATATTTTATGGCAAAATGGGTACTACGGTGTTGTACAAGGCAGATCTTACTTATAAAATCCACACTTAGAAACTTATAATTGGAGTTTTCATCAAATAAGGTTGTTTTCACCTGGCTCTTTGGCCTTATCTATAGGACTTGACATGCCTATAGCAAAGCGGTGTAAGGGTCTTGATTGTTTTAATTTTATCTGATCGCTTGCTTAACAATCAATTTGGTTGTGGTTAATTTGATACCCTTATGTAGATGTGTCCCTAAATTTGAATTTAATGGCTAGCTCAGTTTCTTTACAGCAAAACTTTCTCTAATATTCTGTGATTTTTTTAAATTTTACTTTATGAACATCTAGGCAGCCTAAGACCATGCAATCTGATGATAATTTAAAGCACCATTAAAAAATTCACAGAAAATATTCACAGAATTAGAAAAGGTACATGAACAGGTATTTTCTAGAAAACTTGGAAAGGATTGAATATTTCTCCTGAATTCAATATCTTCATAAGAACATGGAGCTTAGAGCTGTAAGAAATCTTTTAACTCCAGTCTGAATACCTTCTTTTCTAACTAAGATGGGGCCCTTAGATGAGAAGTGATACGTCCAAGATAGAAGCAGAGCTAGGAAATGGGCATTCGACTTTAAATTTAGTTTAAAATGAATGTACTGAATTCATTGTTGTGTACATTAAATGCATACATTTTACTTCTGTGAGAAGTTTTCTTCTAAATATTAATATACTGAAATTAGTATATACTGTGAATAGTAGCATATTTTCTCCTTTGCCTCCCTTCTTTCTGTAAGTACAGTAAAACCTTGGTTTACGAGTATAATTCATTCCAGAAACATGCTTGTAATCCAAAGCACTTGTATATCAAAGTGAATTTCCCCATAAGAAATAATGGAAACTCAGATGAATCGTTCCACAACCCAAAAATATTCATATAAAAATGATTACAATTCTGTAATACAATACAAAATAATAAAGAAAATATAAAATATAAAGAAAAATAAACAAATTAACCTGTGCTTACCTTTGAAAACCTTTGTGGCTAGTGTGAGTGAGACAAGAGAGAAAAGGGTTATTGTGTAGGATGACTTTCACTATCAATAACAGTCACTGTAATCTATTGGCTCAGTAGAATCTTTTTTTGCACGGGGGCCTTTGTACATGCCTGCACAGATGTTGACTACAATACAGTATTAATAAGCTCTTGTCATACACTGTATTTAATGTAACTGGCAATAAGGCAGCAGAGAAAAGAGTCTATAGGCAGACTGACTTAGAATGATGCAAAGCATTCCTAAGCTTACTCTTGTATGGAAAGGTAAAGGACTGTCCATAGGTGCTTTGAAGTGACAAAAAATACACTAGTGCACCTTCCAATGTTCTGAAAAATCACTGATTTCTGCCAGACACTGTGGCCTGAGACCAAGTATCTGAGCATGGGAGACAATTACCCACAATCCTGTAGCAAGAGAGAGAGAGAAGAACCACTGGCTCAGTTGTGTCATGTGACGTTCGGCATCATGTACTATTCATATTGCAAGACATTGCTCATTTATCAAGTTAAAATTTATTAGAAATGTTTGCTAATCTTGTGGAATACTTGAAGAACACGTTGGTCACAATCCAAGGTTTTAAAGTATTTACTGAATGCCTATTACTTGCCAGACACTAGTCTAGGTATAAGTGATATAGCAGTGAACACAGACAGATGAAGTCTCAGTTCCAGGAAGCTTACATGCTGGTGAGAGAGGCAACAAAGAAACAAAAAATGATCAAGAGAAATACGACATAACCACAAATGCAATGGAGAAAGTTTAATTGAGTCATATAAAGGGAATATCTTGCTGGTGACTATAAACTAAGTGGTCAGGGAAAATGGCTTTCTTAGTCAGCTTAGGCTCTGTAACAAATTACCATAGACTGGGTGGCTTAAACAACACACATTTATTTCTCATAATTCTAGATGTTGGGATATCCAAGACAAAGGTACCAGCGTATTAGGTATATGCTGAGAATCCTCTTCCTGGTCCACAGATGTTTCCTTCCTTTTGTATCCTCAAAGAGAAAGAGATCATTTCTTTGGTATCTCTTTTTATATGGGCACTAATCCCTTTATGAAGGGGCTCCATTCTCCTGACTTAATTACCAAAGGCCGAAAGCCTCACCTTAAAATGCCAACACACTAGGGATTAGAGCTTCAATATATGAATGTTGGGAGGATATAAATATTTAGTTCACAGCAATGACATTTACAATGAGATATAAATGAAATGGAACTATATACACAGATTGGGTAGGAGCAACTCATGGAGAAAGAAGGGAAGGGATGAAGAATTTGTGGTGGGAATAAATCTGGCATATTCAAGAAATTGGGGAGGGGAACTACTTTGTCTGGAGTCTCACCATGCAATAGAACTGCAATTATAGCAATCTCTGAGCTGTCCAATATGGTAGCCGTTAGTCACATGTGTCTGGTAGACACTTGGAATGTAACTTGAGGAAATGAGGATCTGAGTTATAAATTTTATTCAAGTTTAATGGTTTTAAATTGAAGTTGAAATAGCCACTTGTAACTAGAGGCTACCACTGGACAGCACAGGGCTAGAGTATAGTAAGAAGTGGGTAGTGTGGTGAATGTGAAGGACAGCAGCATCAGGATAGGGAGAGACTATATTATATAGGTCTTTGTAAAACAAAGAGAGACATTTGGTTGTTATTCAAAGTGAATTTAGAAATTATTGGGATGTTTTAAGCAAGGCAGTGGCATGATGTGATTTTCCTTTTTTTCTCAAAAGTACCACTTCAGCTTCTGGGTAGAGAATGGAATATAGGCAGAAAGAATAGAGAAGGTTGGGGGGGGGGTGCTATCAGCATGCCACTGTAATAATCCCAGAGAGAGATGGCAGTGACTTGGATTAGAATTGGACCTTTTTAGGAATATCTTTTTAAATGTGGTACTTTAAAACTTGATAGACTAGATGAAGGGGAAAGAAAGAGAACAAAAAAGAATTAAAGAAAACGTCTAGATTTTTATTTGAGCAACTACATGGTTTATGCTGCCATTTGCTAAGTGGGGGCAATTAGGAGAAGAGCAAATATGAAGGGATAATGAAGTCTTATTTATTCTTGAGTTTATGTCTTTTTGGCTATATTAAGATTGAGATGTCTTGTACATCTAAGTAGAGATGTTATATAGAAAGTTAAATATACTATTATCCTAGTCTGGGGTTCTACTGAGGAAATAGGACTAGACACACAGGGAGTCATGATATATGTAACAGTGTATGTAAGCCATACATACCTATGCACTCATAAAATCTAAAGAAAACAAAGAGAAAAGTAGTGGATTTTCTCTTTCTGTACAAGTAGATTACTTCAGCATAGCTGCTAAAGCAATTATTATTTGCAAACCAAAATAGCATTAATTATTAAAATAAATATCTTGACCACATGAGTGAGGAAAATTCCTATTAAGAAAGATATTGCTCTGTATATACTAAGAGATTTCTCAGAATCAGCAAAGAAATCTCTCCAAGATACTGTGGTGGCATGTGTTGTCTGGAGGCAGTGAGATTGACCTTGTATCTCATTTTTTGCCTTTGTCCCCTGCCTTTCAATGTTTCAACCCACTTTCTGCATGTGGTGTGTCTGTATGGTACTTAAAATAATAAGGTTTTCTAGAGACGTTCCAATGTCTCTTTGTTGATGATGGCCAGTGAGAGTGTCCAGGGGACTTTCTCTCTCTCTCTCTCTTTCTTTTAAAGTTTATTTATTTATCTTGAGAGTGAGGCAGAGAGAGAGGGAGAGAGGGAGGGAATCCCAAGCATGTTCTGCACTGTCAATGCAGAGCCCGACGTGGGGCTCGAACTCATGAACTGTGAGATCATGACCTGAGCTAAAGTCAAGAGTCAGGCGCTCAACCAACTGAGCCACCCAGGTGCTGCAGCCACCATTATCTCTTACCTAGACCATTGCTGGGGAATCCTGTTAGTCTCATCCTTCTCAAGATGTAATCTTTTGTTAGCAGAGCAATGAACCAAGCTCTGATCTCCTCTACATAAGTCAGTATTACCAGTCATAGCTTTGCTAAACACAAGAAACCATGCAGGCACCAACATAACAAGGCTGTGGTGTGACAGAATTTTTCTAAACAGTTGAAGATGGGTAAAGAAAGGCTACATTTGAACACTACATTGCAAATTACAAAGAACATAGGCCCTAGGCATTCTCATGGCCATTAGTCCTATGGACTCCTGGACTGGCACTAGGTGGTCTGCCGAATTTCTCTGGGTTTAAGCACCATGCATATGTGTTCAGGGGATTACTAGAAAGAAATGGACTGGGACACCAGGGTGGCTCAGTTGCTCAAGCATCTGACTCTTGGTTTCAGCTCAGGTCATGATCTGACGGTTTGTGCCATTGAGCCCTGTGTGAGGTTCTGTGCTGACAGTGTGGAGCTTGCTTGAGATTCTCTCTCCCTCTCTCTGCTCCTCACCCGCTTGTGTGCACACACCCTCTGTCTCTCAAGATAAATAAATAAACTTAAAAAAAGTACAAAGAAAGAAATGGACTATAGGAAGTAAGAAGAAAGGGAGAAAGTCAGAAAATGAAGGAATATCTGTTTGGGACCTGTTGGAAGGCTTAGGGAGCATTCATATAGAACATTTAATCCAAAATTTCTGGTGGGTGAGGTACTTTTTTGCTGGTAAAATGAGTAAGAGTACATACCTCTCTCACTTAGATTCTCTCTGGCTTTGGAGCAATTGGCTAAACTTTCAGACAAAGAACTGCTTTATCATTATGATGGATCAGGTCTAAGAATCTAGGAAAAGCACTATTCACACATTTTCATGCTCATCTTTGCTATGAGCAGTGGTAAAGTTGTGGCTAACTAAATGATGATACGTGGCAGGAAAAACAAACTATCCTCTGACTTTGCCTCAATTAGAGTTAGCTGGAAACTCTTTAGTATGACAAAGAATTAGATACCATTAACTTGGGCTATACTTTCAAATTTATCCACTTCCTTTCTCTGCTATCACTCCAGTTCAGTTATTCCCTTCCTCTCTCTCCTTTCCTCTGTCCCTCTCCGGCTCTCTCTCTCTTCCTTCTTCCCTCCCTCCCTCTTTCTCAGTCTCTCTCTCTCTCTCTTCTCGTCTTTCTCTGTTTCATTATGCCTACCACAGTCCCTGGCACCAAGTGGGTAGTCAATAAATGACTGCTGAATGAATGCATAAATCAGTTTATTTTTTACAAAAGGCTATCATTATTCACAAGAAGATTACATTACATCTTAGAAGATAGATGCATGTGTAGGCACTTCACTGGCATAGTGTTTTTCAAACTTTAGTGAACACAGAATCCCCTGGAGGGATTGTTGGAACTCACCCTCTGAGTACCTGATACACTAGGTCAGGCTGTAGAATTAGTATTTTAACAACTTCTCTGGAAATGCTATGCATCACCCAAAGATGATGCTTTGAGAAGCACTGCCCTAGGAAAATCTTTCCCATCTTGGCCTTAATGCATATTCAGTTATGATGCACTATGTCTACAATCCAAAATCTGTAATACAGTTAAGATAGGAGTGACTCTAAATCATTCCTGTAAATGTGTTGAGTACTCTACCACTTTTGTTATCCAGTGTTTTCCTCAACAATTTCTTGCATTTTACGATTATGCAAATACTGTGAAGAAAAATCTGTCTAGGAATCATAAAATTTCTTTGTAATGTTGCTCACAATGTGGCCTCTTGTTTTATTAGGGTTATATCTGTAAGGCAAAACAAAACTAAACAGTAGTCTATTCTAGTCCAGCTGAGGAATAATTTTAAAGCCAAAAATGCCATATCGTTTGGATCTGGCTTTTTCTTTGGGGGAAAATCTATATAACCTTCTTATTTAGAATATTCAGTGCATGGAGATTAATTTAAATGTAATAACACTTAATATTTCTGTGGCCCTGGGGTGCCTGGGTGGCTCAGTCGGTTGAGCAGCTGATTTCGGCTCAGGTCATGATCTCGCAGTCCGTGAGTTCGAGCCCCGCGTCGGGCTCTGTGCTAACAGCTCGGAGCCTGGAGCCTGTTTCGGATTCTGTGTCTCCCTCTCTCTGACCCTCCCCCGTTCATGCTCTGTCTCTCTCTGTCTCAAAAATAAATAAACGTTAAAAAAAATAAAAAAAAAATATTTCTGTGGCCCTTTATCTAAAAGAAAAATATAAAAAGATTAGATTAGTAAGATACTATTTACGAACTGAAGCTTTTCCTTTAAGCTGTTTTAAATTATGCTTAGTTTGTAAGTGGCATAAGACTCTAAATAGCTACCTAAGACCAAAGGCAAATGAAATAGTGGGGTATTAACCTGTACTCATACAAAAATATTTAATAATCATTAGTAGCCAAGGTAATTCCCAGCTGACATTTACTAGAGGAAAGGCGAAGCCTCACGTGACTTGGCTCCTGCCTCAGCTAGGCACTGTAGTACAACCTTCATTTGCTTTTGAATGGGAAACTACTCCTTGTTCAGCAGGTCTCAAACTTCAACAGCATCAGTCCCTGGAGGACTTGTGGAAGCATAGATGTATGAGTCCCACCTAGATGGGGCTCCAAAGTTGGATTTCTTACATGTAGCCACGCGATGGTGGTGGTGCTGCTGGGAAAACTGAGAGCCCTGTTGTAGGCGCTATATGGGTCATTGTAAGGGGTCCGGCAGATCCAAGAAGATCCTATTTATTCTACTTGTCTATGGCTAAGAAGAGAATGAAGGTAATTTGTCTGGAAACCTGGAAGTTTGTTATTCCAAGAAGTTGTTTTATTCTTCCAGAAGCAAACCTAAATAAAGAATCTTTCAGATCTCCGTGTCTGCCAAGTACCCGTCTGACTTCTTGAAGTTGTGCTTTGATCAGTATGTGCACCTTCCGTACAAAGGAGAGAGTTGTCTTTATATTGTGGCAAAAGGGTAATTGTTCTAATCTCATTAAATCCATTGCTTATAACATTTCATGGTATTTCTTCTTGTTATAAACTTACAGTTTTATTTTTATGTGTGAGAAATTGTATACTGACATAAACAAATCATAAAGAGAATTTTGGACTGGGAGATTTATTGTGACAAGCAGATCATTTCAGTACATTTTTGGTCCCTCGTTCGTTGGTAAATGGTCTTAGGGCTAAGAAGTTAGTTGACTTAAGTGTATTGAGATAAGTGTAAGCTTATCTTAGGACAAAGGCCAAGTGGAAAAGCTTATTTCAGTTAAGAAACAAAGAAGAAAATTAAGGAAACAACAACAATGAAATTTTCAATGCTTAATTGGTGTCAAAAGCTCTCTAAACTTGAAGTCTGCCCAGTTTTACTTTGTTGTGATAGTCAGCAACTTCAGCACCACTTTAATTATTTTCATTATTAGTGGCCTAGATCTCAGGTAGTCCTTTCCTAAATAAAATGTTCCTTGTGGGTATCTTAAAATTGTCTCTGGCTAATTCTTCTCTTTGACATTATTTAGTGTAAACAGCACTTAGTGAAATTTTTAGCGTACATGGGTGTCACATTTCTGCCCAGTCGGTGGATGGACAGGCAGCTGTCTCCGTACAAGGAAGGACTGAAGAAAGGTGTCAGCTGGGAGACTGTCCAAAGAACGCGTCGATCCCCTTCAGGCTTTATCCTGTTAGAGCTTGTACTGGCTCAGGCATATTCATGAACAATCCATGACTTGCCATGGTTTAGTTTTTCCTTAGTTTATTATAGTAATGTTTTTTAAAGTTACATTTCTGTTACTTGCAGAAAGTCATGTATCTATGATAAGATATATGTATGTACATATATATCTTTTTTTCCTGAATATAGACAAATAGGTAGATAGATAGATATAGAAAATATGTATCTTTCCTTTCCCTGGATGTATAGGCTTCTGTTCCTTTGATAGCCACAGTGATTGTGATTTGTTGGATTTCTGTAGGATTTGTTGTTGTTTTGCTTTCCATTCTCCAGTTTGGAATCTTTATAAGTACTGATATAGTTGCAGTTTTTACAGAATCTACAAGTTTATTTCCTGAGGTTAAAGAGTATATTTGGTGGCTGGTTAGTTAAGGAGAGTAAGACAAGTTTGGAACTCTAGAGAAGAAAAGACAGGGTCTTAGGAAATCATATTTTAGCTTGTCTTTCTCTCATTAAAAAAGTATCTGTAATGCTATGCATATATTATTTTTAGTGCTCTACCTATGTGAAATACATGGTCAGATTTATTAATTTCATATAGTAAAATAAAGTTTAAATAGTGAAATTATTTCTAGCATAAGCCCAACGGGAAAATTAATTATAGATCATTATGTTTCTAGGAAACTAGGGAACTTAGGTGTTTTTGTCTTTTCTAAATTTTAATTTAAAATTTTTATTTATTATTATTACTTTTTTGTAGCTTTTCATTCAGTCCCACGAAGTCTTTAGGCAACAGAACGTGTTATTTTGACAGTCGAAAAAGAGCCCTGTAGATTGCCTGTCTAGCCAAAAGACACCGTGGTTTCCTCGTCCTCTAAGGAAAATGCACGTTTGTGCTCCTGTTAATCTTTTTCAAGGTATCTGGTTATCTGATGACTGAAAGTCATATTGACTAGCTTCTTCTGGGGCAGAGATTTTCCTGAAATTTCCAGAAAATTGCTCCTACTCTTCTTTTTATGTTAACTAACAACATTGTTTCAAAAAATATTTCCATAATTTTTTTTCCATTCCCACTTTATGAAGATTGAGTCAAAGATGTAACTAACTGCCCCTGAAACTGGTGTTGAGCCCAAGACATACTTCGGTTTTATGCTGTTTCTATTTTCTTCTTCTTTTTTTATTTGCAAAACATCCAAAGGAATACTTTTCAAAAATATTAGCATTGTCAGTCAGAGAAAAAGAATTGAATATGATGGATTCCTCTTCTGTGTCTGAACAAACACACAAAGTTTGGGTGTCCGTAATTACCCTTATGAAATGCCTGAGGTTAACAGCACAGTGATTTCTGCAAACAAGAGAAAAAAAGATTCTTACTCTTAGCTAGAGGGAGTTTCTTTAAACCTCGCCCAGAGAACTTACCCAAGAGCCCAGCTGGCTAGACTATAGAGAATGTGGTTTAAAAGTAAAGTTTTCTTCTTTCCTGAAAAAAAAGAAAAACTACTTATAGAAATTCAGCTAATAACCTGCGCTAAAGCAATCAGTCAGCTAAGCAGGAGCCTCACAGTTTTTTTTTTTTTTTTTTTTTTCTTTCAGCTAAGGATAAGAAAATAAGTTGTAGAGATGTTATAAAATTTTAAATGAATCATATGATTTATATTGAAATAAAGCCTGGACATTCCTACTTTGTATATATAATTTTGTCTTATCAGATCATTTTGGATTCTTTTTCTTCAGTTATTATAATGATAGGTGGTTCACTGCCATAAAACTGTTGTTTTCAGACTATTTGCCAGTCTAGAACAATCTCTTTTTGGGTCCATGGAAGCAATAAGAGGAAATTCAAAGAAGACAGATCCTTTTGTCTCCAGGGTAATAGATGCCAGGGCTCAACATACGTTTCAGTGGGAAGTTTGAGTAGCTTGTCTATAAAGTTGTGAAATTTGCTTCCAGTTCCCCCTGTGTATGGTGACATTTCCTTCCTAGAATACCAGTGATCATTTCTTCACTTTTTCTGATTGATTGATTGATTGATTGATTGATGGCTCTGAGCTAGTTATCACCACACAAAGGAGAGAACAGCTTGTCTTAAGTGCTACTGATAAATTTATTTCTCTTTTAACACTCCTTTGAAAGAAGCATGAAGATGAGCATTTGAAAATGACAAATGCTAGCAGTGTGGTCATCTGTGATCACTTGTCCTGCTTTTTGTGATTCTGAACTCACTCTCTTTACTGTTTGGTTGCCAGAGATATGGAAATGCCTTCCTGAGTACCTCCATGTTGGACTAGTTTTCATTGTTAACACTTGTTCAGCTGATTTTTTAGAGCAACTTTTGAACAAATTTGGAAAATTAGAATCTTTGAATTACAATTTAAATAATGTTATTTTAATAGAGCTTATTGTTATTGTTATTATTTTGATGTATATATCTGGAACATTCCAATAGACTGAATTTGGAATGGAAAGCCATCATATCACAAAGAATTTAAGGGTTAAGAGTTTTCAACCAGTGGGAAGTGATGATTGAGAAGCAGGAAGAACTAATCAGGTGATGGCATTGCTGACTGTGACTCCCGGTACAGAGCAAACACAAAACCAAACTCTTGGAAAGCCACTGCATTAAAAACAATAACAGGGGTGCCTGGGTGGCTCAGTCAGTTAGGCATCCGACTCTTGGTTTCAGCTCAGGTCATGGTCTCGTGGTTTTGTGAGTTTGAGCCCTGCATGGGGCTCTGTGCTGGTAGTGTGGAGCCTGCATCGGATTCTCTCTCTTCCTCTCTCTCTGCCCCTCTTCCCGCTCATGCTATAAAATAAAAAATAAATAAACTTAAAAAAATAACAGACTTCCTTGGCCCGAGAAAATTATGAAAATTAGTATATTATATATGAAATAGCATCCTTATTGTTCCTTGTTCACACATATAATCAGTGCTGTGTTTATTAAAGTTCATATCATGTTTGTGTGTGTGTGTGTGTGTGTGTGTGTGTGTGTGTGTGTGTGTGTGTAGGACAAAGAGCTCTGAGAATGACCTTCTGAATATCACGTACTAAAGTTTTGCAGCCCAGATTAAAGGACCAAAGCCAGCTGGTGTTCTAACCATTTGGAGTACCCCCTGCCCCACCCCGACCAATCCTTTTCTTTTTTTGGTTATGTTTAAAACGACTCTGTTTACTCACCAGCCATCCACACGAGTGTATAGTCTCCCCCTAGGCAGTCACCGATCTATTCACCTGGATGTGCCCTAGTGTCACGCAGCCAGACCACTACCATGCCTTGTCCACAGAAACTGTGGAATAATTACACACTGAATTAAAGTCTTTGTGCCTAATCTATTTATAGAGAACAGAAGTAAGCGATGACAATTCATCAAAGCCAAGTAGCCAGTGAAGGGTTTGATCTTATTCACTTATTTACATTTGATTAATAAATACTTCAAAACACATGTGGTCATCATATGTAGAAACATCTAAATTTACAGTGACATAGCTAGTTTTTTAACTTCAATCAGGATGAAGCATATTCCTGACAATTCTTCTGCAGCTGTGGAACAGAGAAAGTAATGGCATTTATTTCTGTATAGTACAAAAATCTAACTTGTGATCTAAGATTTTCATTATTACAGTGAAGGAAATTGCTGAAGAGAATGTAGCCAAGGCCTTCCTAGGAGGCAACAGCCTTTTCTCTTTTTCTATATCTTATACCACTTGCTTTATTAATACTCACATTAAACCCACATATATGTACATTTTTTTAAGTAGGCTTTGCTCCCACTGTGGAGTCCAACTCAGGGCTTGAACTCATGACCCTGAGATACAAGACCTGAGCTGAGATCAAGAGTCAGACACTTAACAGACTGAGCCGCCGAAGCGCCCCTGTATATACATTTTTGATGTCAGGTTTTTGTGATACTTTAGTGCATTACTGGGTTATCAACTCCGTAAGGGCATGCACCATAAATTATGCATCATTGTATTTTATGCAGCATCTATTGGAATGCTTTGCACATAGCAGTTTCTTGCATATTCAGTGACTAAAAACGTATTTTCCATCGGAAGATCTGTTCATTAGAAGCAGCACTGGAGAGAAGTTAAAGATTATGGACTCTAGAATTAGATCACTGCCTGGTTGGATTCCTGGTTTGATCATCTTTTATGCTTGTAACCTTGAGTGAATCACAAAACCTCTTCTAAGCCTCATGAACTTATAAGGAGTAAAGGGCACAATGCAGGTAAGTATTAGAGCAGTGCCTGTCTCATAGTTAGTGCATCCTTTATGTTAGTTTTTGTTCTGCATTTCCTACTGTAAATCTTGCCTTCTGGCTAAATGTGTTACAATGATGGAATTTTATGAAACTCTAGGATTTTAACTTTCTTCTAGATTTCCATAACAACAATGTGAAACTTTGGATACCTTTTATATTCATGTCAATATTACAGTAGAACAGATGCTCTTATCTATGTATGCTCTTTTTTTTAAGTTTATTTATTTATTTTGAGAGCGAGCGAGAGAGAGAGAGAGAGAGAGAGAGAGAGGAGAGAGAAAGGGAACACAGGAACACTAGAAGGGGAGGGGCGGAGAGAGAGGGAGATAGAGAATCCCAAATAGGCTCTGTCCTGTCATGCAGAGCCTGGGTGGGGCTCTTGAACCCTGAGGTCATGACCTGAGCTGAAACCAAGAGTCAAATGCTTAACTGACTGAGCCCAGGCATCCCAATGTATGGTCTTTTGATTCTTCTCTACTTGATATTACTTTTCATTTGGTGTGGTGGAGTTCGAGAAGAATTAAAATTTTGTTTATCATTTAGATATTCTGGTAGTATTTTAATGTCACCATTTTTAATTAAAGAAGTGTCAAAATCTTGTCTACAATGCATACTGACAAATACCAGAGGGATTTTGCTGGTTCTCAGTGTTATAGCTAGGGGATAGAGTATGCCCAAGTGAAGCTATGTCAATCATTTCTTTTTTTTTGAAGTTCTTGAGGAAGGTATGCACATAAGGAATAATGGCAAACAAGATGTCAAGGGCTGTTTTACGTCTGCTGGCCAGCAGTCTGGTCCTCCAAAGCTGAGCTCTCTGTTCAGTTCTGTCAGAGGATCTGCTTCACATTCATGACCCTAACGGTCTTCTCTTTATCATTTAGCTTGTGCAACTTCTCACTTAGCTACTGAGTCTACATCTGTGAGACCTTCGAGGGACCAAGTCTCTATGTGAGAAGGAAGAGAAAATGAGAAGGCATGGCCTTGAGAGGCCTTGGCAATGTTTACCAACCCCACTCTCAGGACACCTGTGGGTTTCTGTACACCAGTGAATGCAGTGAAAGTGTCCTAGATGTGACCAACCAGATTTGTTTTTCCTCTTCTGAGGCAGGGGAAGGGACATGGGAAAAGAAGAAAGACATCTCTGGTTAAGAAGAGAAAAGGCAAAGTTTCCTCCCAGTAGAGGCTGAAACACGTGTTCTCCCAAAGAGATAAATCCTGGCTTTAGACGTGCAATAGTTTAATACATGGAGGTTTGCATCATTACTGTTATGTAATGGCCAAAACAAGTGCATGCACTTTACAGAAATTGTCAAGAATTAAACCCCCTTTTTAATTTTGATATCTAAATACTCTTAATATTGTCCTTACTTGTACATTTATTTTCTTTGCTGTTAATTTGTATAGTACTGAAGTCCTCTGTCAACAGAAAATACTTTAATAATCTTAGGTTATTAAAAATAGCTTTATATATTTTTAAATACATCCTGCATGTTTCTAAAGTGAGGATTTTTATGTGTCTGTAAAAACTCTGATAACGAAAACATTTCTCAAATTTTGGTCATTGCCTTTCTAATTCATTTGTTTATTTTTAAATTTTGTTTATTTTAAAGGCACTAGAAACTAGATTTATTTAATTGTGACTCTGAATCCTTTAATTTGTATCTATGGAATCCCTAGCTTTGTAGTAGCTGATAATTAGAGGAAAATTTAATATTAACTAAGTGGAGGTAGTTTTAATAAATATTATTTCTTGTTCTTAGTGTGAAAATGTGGATTTCATTGTTCTATATATACATTTTAATATATGAATATGATAATAGGTGATTATTAATTCTCAGTTAAGAAATTTGCGATATCTTGGGCTTTTTATGTAACATCATGGAGGGATAGTGATTTTGTTGGTAGTAATAGCAAAAAACAACAACAAAAGAGCTCAGAGGACAGATGATTGTAGAAGGAAAATACATTTATTTTACCAACTGCCAGGTGACAAATTGATCAAATTTTGCATGTTATCTTATTTAACTCTGACACTAACCCTGTACTATTGATATACATGAAAAGGAAAAAATATGGCTTATACAGAGGATGAATAGTTTGCTCAAGAGCATTCCTTGAATAAGGTGGTACAGAATGAATTTTAACTCAAGGTTTTCAGCCTTCAAAGATATATAGATATAGATCTAGATATAGATATAAATATAGATATAGATATAGATATATAGTATTTACTCTGTGCTTAAAGATGTATCACTAATGTGACTTACGCAGTGGGACTTTTCTTCCCGTGAGATGGGAATCTTTCTACTATCACGTAAGGAAATGTGGACTGGCCAACTGGAAGAGGAGACCATGGGGAAGGAAAGACCTCCAGTGTTCTCACCAAGCTATCACAACCATTCCAGTTGAAGTCCCAAATATGTCAGTGAGACCATTCTGTGCTATTGAAGTTAGACCAAAACACCAACCCACCCAATGTAAAAAGTTATGGGAAATACAGGGAAAGAATTATTCATTATTGTTTTAGGTAATTAAGTTTTAGGATGATTTGTTATGCAGTAGAAACTGACTGATACACATGAAGTAGTTTTTAAATGAAAAGTGTGAGCTAAGTTACAAAGAATGTTCTAGAATTCTTAATTGGAAAGAATTGGAACAATGTGATAAAGTGAAAAAGGAGTGTTAGCCTCAAATTCAAAGACAGCAACCTAAACAGTACATAGTATGTGTCTTGTACTGTGCTAATTTATTTTTTAACATACACGATCACTTTTAGTTCTTACCACTATCTCATGGGGTGGATGTTATTTATCTCTATTTTACAGATGACTAAACCAAGATTCAGAATAGTTAAACAACTTATCCAAGGTCATGACACTTAATAAGTAGCATTGCCAGGGTTTGAAATCTCATGGGGCTATTTGAAAGTCTTCTATTTAGCTTTCAAGAAGCCTTAAGATAGAAGTCATGGAAGAGTGGAAGAAGTGATATGAACAGAGGAAGTTCACAGGCAGATTTGCTTGGCTAAAGCTGTCCACTCAAATTATGAGAACCTGTCATTTTCTGATAGGGCAGCCTTACCTCTTTGTTAAAAATGATGGATTGGTAGGAAATATCCTGTGGTAAAGTTCAAGAAGATTATAGGATTAGGTGAGAAAGGGGAAAAAAGTTAAATGGAGAAGGAAAGTAAATGAGAGAAGAATATTGAAAAAAAATCCATGTGACAATTCTTGGCTGGGTCTAGTAGCCAGCCTAAGAAGTGAAGAGGCATATGAAATATGTTTGTGACAGTCTGAACCCAGGATTTAAGAGAGGAGAGAGCCATGGTTGGCAGATAATTTAAAAAATGAAGAATCTCAGCCTTATTCTTACAGCAGTCTCTTCATCAGCCTGGATACCTTGTCTTGGGCCATTTATATTCTCCTTGTGCCTGATAGACTTAAACTAATTTTGACTAGCTTATTATGAGCAGATGTTCATGTCATATATTAGCTATGATAAATTCACTTTTTCCCTCTTTCTCTTCTGTTTTAGATGAATTGAAAACAGTATTGACAAGGTTTAACTTAAGTTTATAGCATAAAAACTGCTACAATTTTGCAGAAGGTATTATTTGAATTACACAGTTAAGAGGCATCAGTGGTATAAGCATCTCAAATCAAACCCCGCTCACAGGAGGAAATAAAACCATCAGGAGCCACATCTTTGAATCATGAGTATCTTAATGTGCGTGTAATGGCAGCGACCTTCTCCACTGAACAACGTATGTGTAGATCTTTTCTTAACCAAAGAGTAATATGGCATAAACAAATTAAAAGTGGTGTCACATGACTTCACAATCAAGTAACCAGAATATAATTAGTTTGATTTCATGTGGAAAGCAAATTCGTTATTGCCAAGACAGTGATTCAGTGCTCTATGCTAAATGAACTAGATGTGGATGTTTAACAGTCAATTTGCACTGTGTGTTTCTGTTAAAAAAATTAAACTATAGTTATAAGAAAACTCTTTAAGATTTTAAAACTGAATGGGAAATCTTGGTATAAGACCAAATAAATAGAAGTGTTTTGTAGTTATAGCAAGAATTAGCAGAACACTTATTCCATGGAAAGTAACCCCGTCTCTGGAGTAGATTTTTGTCTGTCATCCCTGTTTCACAATCTTCTTTGCTACATTTAAGATACTAATGATTTGGAGACCATGTGGAATAACTTAATGAACTACACATGTTTAATGGAAACACTTTCATTACCAGTCTTAATCTATTTCAGAATCTCTTATAGAAACTCTCTACTATCAAAACATTTTCCATGAAAATATATTGAAAAATCCAATAAAACTCCAGATATATATTTTGCCTTTACAGAACATAACAATAAAATTTATTAACTTTGTGTAACTCTTTACATTGTTTTTGTTTGTTTGTTTGTTTGTTTGTTTGTTTTAAGTAGACTTCATGGCCAGCGCAGAGCCCAACGCAGGGTTTGAACTCAAGACCCTGAGATCAAGACATAAACTGAGATCCAGAGTCTGATACTGAACCAACTGAGCCACTCAGGTGACCCAACTCTTCACATTTTTATTGTGCTTCCATCCATGGGGTTCATTTGCTCTTCATTATATTGGCATGGCCTAGGTAGGGCAGATGAGATTACACCCATTTTACATATGAGGTGGCTGAGACTCAGAGACATAAAGTCCCCTAATTATGGTCACTCTGCCATCAAGAAATGAAAAGAGGAATAGAAGACAAATTCTCTAATTTTGAGAGAAAATCTCTTTACAAATTTTTATACTGTTTGTTCTCTGTAGTACTAAATATGTTTTCTACTCATCTAAGTAAAAGTTACCTAAAGCATCTAAAAGAAAGAGTTATCTAAAAGAAGCATCTAAGTCTTTCAGAGACTGACAATGATTAAGAATAGTTTAAAGCAAGAAGTTTATATATTTCCAGAAATGTAGCTAAACCTATAGCTTTAATTCCAAGCATATACCGCAGCATCTTTGGAAAACAATTCCTATGTAAATTTGATTCTCATTTTCAAAAATTATAGGTTCTAGGAATTTGGGGGTTTGTTTACTCAGGGCAAAGCCAAATGTATAGACAGATCTTCAAGATAGGACTGTAAATCTTGTGAGAAAAGCCTTTTTTATCACATTCCCATCAGTTAGATATTTTAGAGAAGATAAATAAAACATAATCTATGGCTAACAATAACTTTGAACTGGGAAAGAAGCCATATTTCATGTTAAGTAATTTAGGTGATTTGAATTTGAAGACACAATAAAATAAAAACAAATACTGGGGCAGTTGGACTAGCAGGCACTGAGTATTAATCTTCTCAGGTTTTTCCAGGGTATTATTGGTGTGATTCCCATTGATTTTAATAGAAGTCCCATGTAGAAGTAAGAATTCTATAAACATTGATAGTGAACTATAATAACATTATAGTTCTGTCAACTGAATACAATATGCTTGATTATGTTTGACTTAAATTCAGAAAAACACATGCTGAAGAAAACACTAACTGAAATTGTTCTCTGACAGTGTTCCTTTATACGGTCACTAAGAGTTGATATTAATATAGTTTGAATAAAAAGTCTAGGAGAGTATTTGAGACAATTACATAGAAGTAGGTATAATATTTTTGAGGATTCCCCAACATTTATAAAAATGCACACAGTCTAGATATAATGTGACTTACCATAAGATATTAACATTTGTTTTTCTTTTGTGTTCTATAATAAATTATACTGAGTTTAATTTAAATCTAGAAAAAATTTCAAAATACAAATTACCAGGTCACAACCCAGACATGCTGAATTAGAATTTCCAGAGGTGACACTGGGAGATTTTTATTTAAAAAAATTGCTGGGAAAAAAAGAATTGGGATTCTCCTAATTAGCTTGTTTTGGGGGTTCATTGAAGCTAATTTACTAGTAATTTTCTATTCCTGCTCTTGGCTCCCTCCCTATTTTTTCCCCTAGACTTTCAGAAATTACCATTTCGAGACCCCATTTTCACTGATAATTCCTATTCCTCTTTGTTCCCCTACATTTTGCTAGGAGCCTGCAGGGTCTTAAGTTTTCTTTAAATATCCACTTCCTGCTTGACCATTCTCACTTTCATTCTGTCTCCTTCTCATCTCACTTTCATTAGCAACATTGAGTTTTCCAACTGGCCTTATAAGAACCATTCAGACTTCCTGCTTTCCTATAGACATTGTAACTTGAGTGTACTCATACAACTAGAGGCAAAAAAACTGGCAAGGGCCAATGTCAAATTTTTGGAAACTATTCCTAAGTGAATAAAAATATGTATAACGATTCATTTACTCATCCATGTGTCCCACAAATGTTTCTGGGCTTATATGCTGTATCTTGGTGTTGTGCTACATTCTGGGAATTCACTGATGAACTTAACTCCTGCTCTCATGGGAATGCTATTCTAATGGAAAAGACAAAATACTTAATTAAGCAAACAAATAATTTGAGAGAGTGGTAAGTGCTTTGAAAAAATATGTAGCAACATAAGATGTTTATCTCAGCACAATTAAAATGGCTAATAATTTTAAAAAGTTGGACTAAAATATAATCAACCTGAGGGACATCATTCAATCATTTATAATTTGCTATTATCAAGACTTCTCCACTAAAGGCAGATAATACTTATGATGCAATATTTAGTGAAAAATATAGGATAAAGGTGTATCATTATGTCTCTGTAAAGCATGTAGAGAAGAAATCAACATTGGAAGAAAATCCATTTTTGAGATCATGTAATTTTTATGATTACAATGTTACTTTGTATTTATTCATTAAAAAGAATGGAATGTGAAAAAATAGAGATTATTTGATGTCCTGTTAAGCAAGGAGTTCTATTACCTGGTTTACCTCTCCACTTCTGCACTTGATTTTTCTTCCTTCCTTCCTTCCTTCCTTCCTTCCTTCCTTCCTTCCTTCCTCCTTTTCTTTTCTTTTCTTTTCTCTTTCTTTCTTTCTTTCTTTCTTTTTGATTTTTTTTTAAATGGTAAAAGTGAGGCTTTAAGGTATATTTTGAGCCATCAAAGAAAAGATGATACTTTACTTCACCCTAATTTCTGTGCAAAGTATATTTTATTGTGGTTTAATTTTTCATAATCACTGATATATACATGGAATTAAGTAGGATAATAATCTATTAACCAGAATATATGATCAACCAGAACACATCATTTCCTGATATCCTAGATAAGACCAAAATGAATAAATTAAACCTCAACTCCAAACTGCTTTTTGTTACTTCTCAATTTCTTAGAAGATGTTGGTTCCCAAATTAGAATCCTGCAAAGTTATCCTGAGAGCATAGAGATTTGTTTCTTCATTTCACTTCCAAGTTATTGAGTGCCTATTCTTCTCCTGTTACAGGATTTTGGGGACAGAGAATTGCTAATAGATCTTTTGTGCGTGTGTGACTGATACTAGTAGTTCAAAACATACAGTATTCATTAAAAATAAAATAAAATAAATAAAATAAAAGGGTGCCTTGGTGGCTCAGTTGGTTAAGCCTCCGACTTCAGCTCAGGTCATGATCTCAGTTTGTACGTTGGAGTCCCATGTCGGGTTCTGTGCTGACAGCTCAGAGCCTGGAGCCTGCTTCAGATTCTGTGTCTCCCTCTCTGTCTGCCCCTTCCCCGCTCATGCTCTCTCTCTCTCTCTCTCTCTCAAAAATAAATAAACATTAAAAAATATTCAAAACATAAAATATTTGTGCAAGACTATCATATCAATGATTATAAGATGTATTGTTGAATTAAATACAGGTACAGTGCAGAAAAAGAAATAATGATGTTAAATATGGGTAATGAAATTTTTAGTTACATCTCAAATAAAACAAATTAAAATGTTAAATATGCGTCAGGATCAAAGGTATATGGTACATTTTCTGGAGGTGGTTCACAAATTTATCTGTAGGTGACTCAACTATAATAAAATTCCTGGACTGATCCAGGAATTTGATTCAGCACAGATCCTGGACTGATACTTGGAAGCAGCTGCGGCAGACAGCAGGTTCCTAAATGGGGATGTATTCTATTTGGATATAGATTTTTCATCAATGTGTGGTGAAATTACAAAAGAAAATAGCAAACTTTTCTCAACAAGAAATTATTATAATTTAGAGAATAAAATGTCTTTTCTTTATGAACTGATGATTATTGTTATGTAGGCTTTCTGTATTTGCTTTAATGTGCTTGGCAAGGTAAAATACTAGTAATTTTATGGAGGCCTCCCAAAGAATTTTGGAAAGTTCTTGAATTTATGAAATTCAATGAGTATAAATGCTCTGGTGGGAATAAAGGTAGACTTACTATCAAAAGGACTGGGACCAGTTTTGCTCTGTCAATAGCTCTGTGTTCTTGAATATGCCCGAGTCTCCATTCCTTCATTTGTAAAATAGCTTCAGTCCACAGTGCATAAGCAATACTACATCAATGACGCAGTATTTGTCTTTCCACATACGTTCCTGCTCTGCAACTGGCACTGTTTAATTTAGGTGATTGTGTTTGGTCAACTATATTGTTTAATTCCAGTTAATTAGCCACTCCAGGCTAACTTCCCTTGAAACCTTAAAGTTCCATTTGTACCCTGATAGAATCCTCAAGACACTTTCATAATCCTTTTGCAACAATCCTACACCATATGATACTAACTTAGCATTTCCTTATGTCGTCTGAACCTCTCTTAACAATCCTTATTCCAGCATTAAAAACATTTCCTGAGCACACGGTGCTTAAGCTTTTTCTTTCCTCTTTGGGTGTATACATGGAGGCTTTTCCATAAGAGATATCAGCCACCCTAACTGTCTGGGATGATACACTTTGACCTGGGCATAGGGTTTATGCTATCCAGTTTAGATTGAATTCATGTGGTATCTCGTGTTGTTCATTGCTGTAATGGTTACTTTGTTTGGAAATTGATGCTGTCTGTCCTTCAATTCTTTGAGTGACACAAAAACATGGCACCCTGAGTGCCAATGAGCATGGATTATAGAATGAAAATAAGGTACAGAAACCATAAGTTCTCCAGCCTGCAAATCATCATTAGATCATTAAGAATCCAGGACCCTGAGGAAACATGAAGAGAAACAACCCTTGAAAACTGAAGAAGGAGCAGTAATTACCTCTCTATATTAAGAATCACAAGGCTCTCACTATAGGAAATGTTAGCATGGAAGATAAAAATTGGTGAGTTGAATATTATTTTTATTAGAATAAATTTTCAGGTGGAATGTCAATTTATTTTTGAATCTGCAATCTTGCCAAATCTAAATCTCTCATATATAGTACTTTTAAATTTGATCTCTTGGCTTGTCAAGAATTTTCATACTACTCTTCTAAAATAAGATATCTACCTAATAATGGAAGCATTTATCTCAAAATACAGCATTTAAATTACTACTTTGAATGACTGCTGAAATTAATCTAACCTCAAGTTTATATACCTTTATAATTTTTTTTTTATTTTGACAACATGGTTTCATAAGCTATGATTAGTTCAGGGATTTTGTGGGTGTAATGTACAAGATAAGCAGGTTGAAAAGTTTTTTTGACTTATCAAAGCCACATTTTGTGAAGTAAGGAAATGCAGCTTTCTTGACTGGCATCTCCATAATTATTTGCACAATTTTTAGAGCTATTTGACAATTTCCCATTTGTCTTTAAAATAAGAGATCTATAGGGAGAACAGCCCCAGACCTTTAAGGCATTTTAAAAATCTTCCATGAACAAACAGTATTTAAGGCCAGAGGGGGAAAATTGACACCTTTTGGATTTTTAGGTCATATCATAATTCTACGATGCCAGATCCACTGAAATTTTGGCTCTAAGGGACATTTTGACATCATTCTTAGTCTCTTTGAATTAACATTTAAATATTTATGCAATTTTTCAGTCTAGAAGAGGAACTGTAAGACTTCCCTGAATGAGAGGTTAAGCAAAGGTTATGATGTTACAAATTAGAACTAAATAGGACACTGAAACTGAGAAACTGGAATCCTGTTAGTTAGACTAATAATGAATCAAGTCAATGAGACAAAGGGTCCCTCAAGGTGAGGTTTGCTAGAGTCTGAATATAAATGGCCATATTATTATTAATGCATCCATTCATGAAAATACTGTAATACTAGTTTATGCCATAGAGAAGACAAAGTATGGGCTAGCGTGAAGGTATGGATAAAGGAGAAGTATTCTTCTTAATTTGAAGAAAGTTTAATAAAGAGACAAATTAAGTTTGCCAAATTTGTAATTTGCATTTTTTTTGACTTCCAACAGGGCATTCCTATTGGTTCATCTTAAAATAAAGCATTAAAACAAGCTTAATTTCTAGGATCCATTTGAAGCATTCAATTGTAACATCCTTTTACATAAACGATTTTTATTCTCCTGGTCCTTTTCTGCCCATATACTTGGAGGGATTGAAATAATGTAAAAATTACAATGATATTTTTGTTCTCCTACCCAAAGTTTTTAATCCCTACTTTTAAGTATAAGTGAAAACGGACTTTTTCTGGCCTGTAATTTTGAAGACACTTCAGAATTATATACAAGGAAACTTGAACATTTCACAAATTAAATCTGTCTTAATCATTTTGCTTCATCTTTATATTTGAAAGATTATTTCTGTGTAATTAGTTTTTGTAGAAATGACATCCTCTGATCAAAGCTTTTGGAAGTTAAAGGTCTTCTACTAAGTTTGGAGCTGAAGAAAAGAGCTGGCAGTTGAAAAGATCAACTTCACCTTAAGTTTACTGAATGAAATGATTTTATATGAAGCTGAAAATAAAAACAAACCTGCTTTGCCCCCAAATTTGGTTATCTTTCTCTGCAAGGCTATAAGAAGTCATACTGTGCTGAGAATGATATTGTTGCAGTAACATTTAATGTTGTTTATTGAAACTTGAAGTTTAAAAATTGAATTAGATTCACATTGTTCTGCTTTAGTGAACTTTATCTGGAATGTGATGCCAATAATATTTCTACAAATACTCATTTATATTTTCTGATGTTTTAGTAGATAAGCCTGGACACACATTAATTTTAATATAGTACGTATCAAGTTGTTTGTCTCACTCTTTCCAAAACAGAAGAATTTAGATATATTTAGCACCAAGGAGAAGGTGCATATGAATGAGCATTGTAGCTGAGTTAAGCGCTGTAAATAACCATCTATTTATTTTGTACTATTTTTGAACCTGGTTCTGTATCAAGTTACGGGAATATAACACGTGCTAAACAGATGAAGTTTCTGCCTTCGTGGAACATACTGTCTAATATTATTGGAAACTTTATTAGTAATAAATAACTTGTTCTGAAGTCAGTCAAAAATGTTGCAAAATCTTTTACAATCAAGGATCTTGTTAATTCTGCCTCTCCAATGTCCTGCTCAAAGTCCTTATATTTTGAAAGACCTGCTGATAATTCAGGCTCTACATATAAATAACATTTCCCATTTGAAAACTCGCAAAATATAGATGCCGGTGACAATCAAATTTTCAATCACATTATCATAACCATTTTCATATAGTGAATTAAAATTGATGAAGCATTTTCTTGAGTAAATATGCTTTAAGCACTCTGGAATTGTTCATAAATTCTGGGGAATTGCCCAGAGTGAACACCATGCAATAACAAAGTGTACCTTCTTAGGTTCTTTGTTGCATTGGCTCTGGGGTTTATTAGTCAATGCACTTAAAACTGTCAGAACATTATGGTTTCTCAATTCCCTTCACTCCTTAGCCTCCTCATGATGGTTTTTGATTCAGGCACTCTACACATAATTCAAGGGCATAATCCAATGTAGAAGAATATTTATAGTCTCACTCTTTTATAACCTCACTTCAGATTGTGATCAACTTGACAATCCCTAACCCTTTGAAAACCCCTCTTCGTTTGAATCGTATAGAATCATTTTCTTCCATTTTTTTCCTCCTCTTCCTTCTGTTCTTTGATCAATCCTTATTCCTTTTTCTTTTCTTTTTTTTTAATGTTTATTTATTTTGAGAGAGAGAGAGCGAGAGAGAGCGAGCACGAGCGGGGAAGGGCAGAGAGAGAACGAGACAGAATCTGAAGCAGGCTCCAGGCTTTCAGCTGACAGCACAGAGCCCGACACAGGGATGAACTCACGAGCCAAGAGATCATGACCTGAGCTGAAGTCGGAGGCTTAACCGACTGAACCACCAGGCACCCCAATCCTTATTCCTTTTTTCTTATGTATAAATGATTTTTTCCCCCCAAAATTCACCTTTGATCTACTTCTATTCACAACTTGCATGCTCTTGTTAGTAACTTTCATTTGCACTTCTGATGTCAAATGCAATTTACAACTTCAGAGAACTCACATACCCACATTTGCTATCCTCCTGTTTCCAGACCCATATCCCCCATTGTTTGCTGGATATGTTCATCTTGATATTTTGTAGGAGCTTATCTATAGCTAAACTCTCCTGCAGTTAACCTCCCTATGTCCCCCAAACATATCCAAACACATACATAGACAATCAAAATGTTTCTCTTATGTACTTTAAATCTTTCCTATAGGAATTAGTATTAAATTGTATTGATGTGCACCCTTGCTAACTTCCCAGACCAGTTCATCACAAAATTCAGTCTGAAGTATCTTTTGTACCTTCCATTTCCTCTAATTTAGTTAATCTCATTCCATCCTACAGTTCACACACATTTCTTGAGCTCTGTATTAGTTTTCTAGGGCTGCCATAACAGTGTTCCACAAACTGGTTGGCTTAAATAACAGAAACCTATTGTCTCACAATTCTGGAGGCTGGAAATTTGAAATCAAGGTATCGGAAAAGGTACTTTTTTTCTGGGACTTGTGAGGACCTCTTCTTATGTTTCTCTTCACATCATCTCCCATGTGTCTGTTGCTATATCTAAACATTTTTTTTTATAAAGAAAATAGTCATATTGGATTAAAAAATTAGAATGTCATTAGGCTCACCCTAATTACTTCATTTTAGCTTGGTCACCTCTGTAAAAACCCTTTCTCCAAATCAGGTCATATTCTGAGGAATTGTGAGTTAGAACTCCAATGCACACTTTTTGGGATGACACAATTCAACACATGAAAAACTCCTACCATGCACCAGGCACTGTTCTAGACACTGAGAACACCATGCAGAGGGAGAGGTCTCTATCTCATGGGGTTTAAAAACTAAGAGTAGGAAACAAATGACAAATTGTCCTTATAAGTGAACAATATAATTTAACCTAGTACTAAGCACTATGGTTAAAATAAAGCAGAGTGATGTTGTTCCTTTTTGGGGACTTTGTAATAACTTCCTACTTCCCTCTGCCACCCTCCCCTCTACCTATTGACTCTACAACATTGCTTTTATAGTTCAGTATCAGCAATTAGAACCCTGCATTATAAATTATCTGTGTATATGTCTATCCCTAAAACCAGTGAGCTCATGTCTCTATCCCCACCAAATAGCATAAATCCTGGCACAGGGTGGGTTTTCATTAAATATTTGTTGAATGAGTTCATTTTCTAGTCTCTACTTTGCCCCATGCAGAAAAGTCAAATAGGAATAAAAATCACAAAAGCAATGCTCTCTAAGGAGAGATACCTTTTTTGGCTTGTCTACTGTATATAAAAGAATGGTTAATAAGGAGGAATTCATCTTATATAGATAGCTATCTATAAATACAACTTAAAGGATTCAAAAGTTGAGGGCTTTTGATGATAATAGAAGCGTTAAATAGCATGGTTGAACTCACATTCTTGAATAAAAACAAGATAGTAATGCTAATCACCTGTAGAGTTTATATACTGTTAAACTCTGATAGAATTGTCTATGTTTTCCTCATTAGGGATTGGTGGAAAACCTTTAGCCAAATTTGGCTTCATCAAACATTGTCTGTCTTATGGTCTAGCTCTTAGTTTTCTTCTTGGGTAACTCTGTACTGGTGATCATCTTTATTATGTTATACACAATTTGACCCTGCTATATTAACCGTAAAACATTCTCAGAATTTGCTTCTATATTTGCTTCAAGTTCATTCTTGCGCATACTTTATATCAATGGTGTTTCCAAGTAGTCTTTGTTTCTTTCTAGTAAGAACACTTTTTTGAACAGGATTGGTTTTGGTACGTTTTTGCTCTGTCTTCACATGACCTCTTGTTAATGATGGGTAGAACATAATTAACCTGGCAGGAAATGTAACGGAAGGAATTTCTATGGAAGAATCAAACTGAAAGGGACAACCCCATTGGGTAGAACTATGAACTCAACGGTAATGTCTGCAACTGCCTAGAAGTCATAGGACCTCTGTTTGTGTGTTACTTGGCCTCTCACAGGTGACATCTGCTTTTTCTCCTCACAAGATTACTGAATGATAGATGAGAAAGTATTTGTGGAAGTGAAAAGTGTCATATAAAGGACCATGGTAGTACAATTATGATGACTTGTTGAGGACCCAATGGCTGATATGTAATGAGTCAGTTTGAAGACAGGGCTCAAAATGAATTTTGGCCCCAAGATACTGTCTCTTTGCACCGAGTTTGGCATTTTAAGAACAGAGAGGAAGAGACATGATTTTTTTTTCTTTTTCAACTTGTGAGCCAAAAACCCTCTGACAACCTTATTTCTGAATATTTTTTTGTTGCACAATCAGGAGAAGGGATAGCTTGAAACCCAAGCGGAGATGTGCATGGCAGTTGGGGCACTCAGCTGGGTAAAAGAAGTTGACATAACGGACAGCTGGGAGAGAGGAGAATTGTGAGAAAGCAGAAGAAAAGTTGTGTAAAAACCCTGGAGGTTTGTGCTGTGATTTGGATGGAGGTGGCTGTGGTTTACAAAGGAAATGGGTCTAGGAAAAAGATTTGACAAAGTGTTTTTGAAAGCTAAATATTGGATCCCCCTAATGTTCTTTTAAGACCTGAAATAAATTCTGAATTTCCTTTCTAATTATTTGACAGCTGGATTTGGCTTCCTTGAATTCTACTCCATACATTGACTGGATGATGCAAGGAGTCACATTTCAGGGGTCAGTTATCAATATAAAGGTAAATAAAGAAGAAGTCTGGATAGAGGGTCTGGATAAATCTAGCATTTGAATTTTTCAGTTTCAAATTTGCCTTCATTACTGAGTTGGAAGAGTTGGTAGCCAAAATTTTGGGTAATGACTGAAGTAAAAGAGCAAATTATGATATTAGGATTCCAAGAGTAACTGGTACTTCCATCCTCTTTTTAACCAGAGGTACTGAATGCAGAAATACCGAGACGTAAATCTGGGGCTTTGGGAGAAACATTTCTGCTTCCAGGCCACTGGGACATCATTTAATAAGCTGCTTCTCCAGCACTCTGACTGGAGCTGCCAAATTTCTATGAATTTAGGATTAGAGTCAGAAAAGGAATTCAATCTATTTCAATTATTAGCCGAAATGGTGTGTCTGGCTGAGTTCTTATGAAGAATGAGTTCATTAGTGCTGAATGCCACCTATGAAAATCAGCCTTCTTTCACTATCCATGTCTGCAGGACCAATATCTCGTGGGTAGAAGTCCTCCCATCTGGCTTTCGATTTGAAGATCAATCACTGGCTGTGATTTTTAAGTAGCAGTGCCTCTCCTGAGCTGGACATATGGATGCATTCCCTGAAGATGGTCTGGATTATGTGTGTGTCTACATAATGCAAACTGAAGAGTGCTGAAGGGTATTTCAATCTTACATCACTTCCCTCTCAGACTTTTGGAAGACTCCAAATTCCCACCATTATTGCCTCTCTGTTGAGAACCAGCTTTGGCCACTGAGAAATGTAATTAAATATTGTTGGAGCAGTGACACATTTTGGCATTTTCATTAGGGTTGCTTCAATTTGAATGTTGACCAAATTGGCTGGCATAAACCCAGGGCCCTCAGGAAATGAGGAGGGAACAATGTCTGAGAAAAGAGGGGGTGAGCAGAAGGGTTAGAAGAACAAGGAGAGAGAAGGAAAATCATGGAATGAATGGTGTGGGGAGTTAGTGAGGAGGCCATAAGGAGCTCCTTCAAAATTTGATGTAATCAATCCTTTCCTGAACAAGTGACATAAAATAATCCAGCTAATTTTTTCTTATAAATTCAGTAAATGGGGATTTTCCTTATTACATTACTGCAAGAAGTTTTTGCCTAATCTTTTCTATTGATGATAATTAGGTTATTGCAAGAACACAACAAATGGAAACAAACAAAATTCTTGGATTTCCTATCTAGTATATTTAAAGGTGAATTTTAAAAAAAATTATTGCAGTAATTCTTTACATTTGCAAAATGTCTCTGAAACTAGATTCTGATGTTTGGGTGGGATGAGTGGTAAAACAAAGTATTTATTATCTGCTTTATTCATAGAGAGTTCGTTTTATTCATACAGAAATGCAATGTTAAGCTCTTGTATTCTTATTGAAAATAACATCTTAGAATGCATGGAAAGAAGGCCCTAAGCATTTTATTTAATTTGATCTGAAATCCATATGCTGTCATTTAGAGAGATCAAGTATAAGAACCTGGTGGGTATAAAATGTGCTCCGCATGGTCCTATTTAGAAAGATGCCTCAAATGTGAGTTTTCACAAGTTCCACAAAACACATTTTCACACCAAATTTGATACAGACATGTATTACAAAATCTCCCTATTGCCATTTGAATATAAAATGGAAAAGTTTCCCTTGAGTTTGCAAGAGTGTTTTCAAGTATAGGTAGGGAAAGTACAAGCTGTATTAACATCTGCCACTTGAAACTGTATTGTGGCATTTAAGCTTTCAAAGAGATTATAGCAAAGAGTATATCTTTCCTTGATGTAGGTCCAGAGGAACTTTACATATACAAAAGAGAGTCTCTAATGGGTTCCCTCATTAACTTCCAAATTAAAAATGACTTCCACTGCATGCAGAGTGCTGTTACCTCTGGCAAATGGGATTGGGAAAGAGCACGAGGGCTGGATAGGTCCTGTGTCAATGCATGCAATTGTTTAGGTTGTAGAGTTGTCAAGGGAGCCGGATCTATGAGACTATCAGTCACTCAGTCACATTGTATGCATGCTCTAACTTACAGGCAAGTTTGCAGGTTGTCTTGCTGACTCTGGCTTCTTGGTTGAGGGATGGAATGGTGGAAGAGAGCCCAGGTTGGCACACATGTTCAACCACACATTCAAGTGAGGACACAGAGCCTGTCTTCACTGACATAGAGAGGGTGGTATGGATGCTCCTTGTCCAAACCATACTCTGGCATCACTGAAACTTGTGTGCTGCTAAGCCTGTGCAAAAAAACACTAATGTATATGTTTGGTTTGCATCTTGAGAAAGGAATAGCTATTTAAAAAAATAATAATGTTTATTTTTGAGAGAGTGAGAGACAGAGTGTGAGTGGGGGAGGGGGGAGAGGTGACAGAGAGACAGGGACACAGAATCCGAAGCAGGCTTCAGGCTCCGAGCTGTCAGCACAGAGCCCAATGCGGGGCTTGAACCCATGAACCAAAAGATCATGACCTGAGCTGAAGTCAGATGCTTATCTGCCTGAGCCATCCAGACACCCCAAGAAATAGCTATTTTAAATTCACAAAGTTACCTTACAGGGTTGTGCCAATTCTGGGTGAATGAGGGGATGTGTCACTCTTTACACACTTCTGCATCGCTTCTTTTATTTATTTTTTTAAATTTTATTTTGTATTTTTTATATATTTAAAAGACAAAAAAAATTATATAAGTAAAAAGCAAAGTTGATTCTGTAAGAGGTACCTCATAATGTCTAATACTGTCACACATTCAGAGTATTTTTCTGGAGATCCCTGAAATGAATCTTCTTAGTGTGCTGAAATAGAAGCCTGTTTTGTGGGGAAATGACTTTGAACAATGTGCACATGAATTTTGGTTTAATGCAGCTTGTGTGTGTAAGCAATACTCTGATGTGGGGTTCTAAAAGATGTGGACATAACTACAGTGTCTCATTGATACCAGACTTAAGTCATTCAGAGTTGAGCATATATAAGGATGCAAAGCATGTGATTGTGTCATGCATGGGCAGGTGTCTGTGAAATCACAAAGCTCTCCAAGGCATACTGGAAGAGAGGTACATCTGTTGCAATGTCTAAGGTTTCTCCAATTACATCTTGGTTAAATAGTCAGTCATTCAGCAAGTATTAATTTAGCATTCACCGGATAGCAGGGGAAGAAGAACTCACTGGCCCTGATCCAAATTTTTTGCCTGGGCTTACACTGCGTGTTTCCCAGCATTGTCACTAACAGCATTTCCCTCAAGATGGCCAGATGAACATGCTGCCCAGCCAGCCAGCTGCTACCCTCCTCTGCAAATCATCTCTTGTTCAGTGGTAGGCTCAAGTCACAGGAATGAGAAATGGAGGAATCTGCATTCAGTGTGGTCTCAAATGGATTCTCAAGATATTTTCATGCTGCAGCAATTAGGCTTTTCATTCTATTGTAAACATGTTTGTTCTGGAAATTCAAGTTTCCAAAATTCTGCATAGTTTAGGCTAATCTTTATTATCTTATGTAGAAGTTTGTGGTTTTAACTACATCATATAAAGACACGTGTATATTATCATTATTATAAAAACAGAAAAAAATCAGATGTGCCACTTCCTTTTTGTTGTTGTTTATTTATTTTGAGAGGGAGAGAGAGAGAGAGAGAGAGAGAGGGAGAGAGAGAGAGAGAGAGAGAGAAAGAGAGAGAGAGAGAGAATGAGAGAATCCCAAGCAGGCCCCAGTGTGGAGCCCGACTGGGGTCTCCAAGTCGTGAACCCTGAGATCATGACCTGAAGTGAAACCTACAGTCAGACGCTCAATTGACTGAGACACTCAGGCATCCCAGATATGCCATTTAAAAAAAAAAGTTTATTTATTTATTTTGAGAGAGACAGAGTCAGTGAGAGTGTGGGAAGGACAGATAGAAAGGGAGACAGAGAATCCCAAGCAGGCTCTGTGCCATCAGCACAGAGACCACTGCGGGGCTTGAACTCATGAAACCGTGAGATCATGACCTGAGCTGCAACCAAGATTCAGACGCTTAACTGACTGAGCCACGCAGGCACCCCCAGATATGCCATTTTTAAGAGAGTTTCACTGTATGACTTATTTCACTTAGCATAACACTCTCCAGTTCTGTCCACGTGGAGGAAGCCAAACCATAAGAGACTCTTAAAAACTGAGAATAAACTGAGGGTTGATGGGGGTGGGAGGGAGGGGAAAGTGGATGATGGGCACTGAGGAGGGCATCTGTTGGGATGAGCACTGGGTGTTGTATGGAAACCAATTTGACAACAAATTTCATATTAAAAAAAAAAAGAGAGAATTTCGCTCATGCGAATCTATATGAAATGTATTTTTTAAAACGGGGATTATAAAATGCATGCTTACCTGTGATCTGCTTTTATACTTAAAAAAATATGATAAATGTCATCCCGAAAGAGCACTTTTCCTCCATTTCGACCTTTAGTCTGCACTTTCTAGTTGATTAAATTCTTTCCAGCTTATCTCCTAACTCAGGCAAAAGACCCAGTGGGCAAAGCGTCTCGTGATGGGAACTGAAAGTACCCCTCAAGCAATAAGCAAAACCCCACATGATTGACCTCAAGACAATGATCGATCTGACCTTTACTGCCCACCCTGCATATGGCCACGGACCTTTGTCCTGTATTTTCCTAACATGAGCCTAGAAATACTTTCAGCACTTTGGAGACTGTCCTTGAGACGTTCGTCTGCCATTTTCCCAGTGTTGACCTCACTGAAATAAATTCCTTTCCTCTTTCGCCACCACCGGTCTCTCTGCCTTTGGTTTTTGTAAGCGTCCAGTGGCCAAACCTAGTCTGTTTGGGACCTCCAGAGCCAGGTGATCTGCAAGCCTGCACCCCAGTTATAATACTGATAAATACACCACCTACACCATCTTCTCTCCTGTATAATATGACATCTATGTTTGTTTTTTGAAATCTTTAACACTTCCATTTCTCTAACACTGAATTTTACTCTTTAACAGGAATCAGTTGCACTTAGACTTTGCTGTTGGTAATCTATAATCCTGGCTCCTATATTAATACAAAATGCTAAGTTTCACTTGCCAGAATGTTCCTGAGGCTAACCTCTTCTGTAACCTCCGGGATGAAATGCTCTGGAATTCTACTTGTACGCTGGGAAGATTCCATATGATTTTTGTATTAAAAGTTTGTATGTGCATTTTTTTAAGTACTGCAACCTGGAGCTGTCTCTTCTTTCTGAATTTCACAAGCTTAGTGGTGTAAGGAACAAGGGGCTCTGTCTACTATCCTTGGGAACGTGTCCTATGCCCACAGTTCCCAGCTTGGTGACCACTCCTCTCATGTGTGGGGCGGTGCCAGTCCTGGATCCTTGTGGTTCTTTCAGAGTAGCTTGCTTTTCTGGAGACTTGGTGTGCAGCAGGTTCAGACTGCCCTGGGCTCACAATTTCTTTTTAATCAGTAGCTGGCATAACTCTAAATAGCCATTCTTTTGCTTTTTAATAAGGCACATTTATGTTAAATGGAAATGCAATTTAACTTTGCAGAAGCAGTAACACCGGTCTATTCCCAAGGCACTTTGTCCTAAAGGGTTGAGTAGAAAGAGAGAACACTTTTTCTTTGATCCTGTGGAGCCGTTCACATGATGGAATTTACCTTTGCTTGTACTAGGATTCACAAAAACCTTACGTAAATAGGCAGGTTTCCTGAACCCAACCTCTGAATCTTCAGATAAATGACTACTCCACGTCTTACTTCTGTTAGAAAAGCAATTAGTCATTCCAGTGGAGTATTATGGGACTCAGAGTCCACCAGCTGACTTTCTCTTGGGTCTGGAGGTTTCTGGCCTCAGATGACTTGGCAGTAATTATCTTCTGGCCAGACTGTTTGGTGTCAGATATATAAGTATCTCTTGATATACTGAGTGTGAAGCATATAATTAAGCCATGTACTTTTAATGTGTTAGGCATTATACTGGGTACCTTGCATATATGATCTAATTTAACCCCACAATCTGCAATGGATTCACATCACACTTAAAAAAAATCCAAACTCCATAGTAGAGCCTACAAAGATTTCCAAACTCTATACATAGGGCAGGGGCCCTGTGATGTGGCCCCTGCCTATCTCAATGGCCTGAATTCTTACTATTCTCCTCTTTGCTCTCTCCAATAGTCAGTCATTTGTTCTAAATGCTTGCTTTATTTTAGGTAATGCTTCAAGTGTCTCATCTCCTAACAATAACCTATAAAGTATGTTCTATTCTTAGTTTCGTGTTACAGACAAGGAAGTTGAGGCACAGAAAGTCCTCTAGCCAGTAAATTGTGTCACTGGGATTCAAACCTAGGCAGATGGGCTCCAAAGAATGAATTCCTAAGCACAGAACTTTGTAACATCATGTTACTTCTAGGTAGCATTACTAAAAGATGATGAGAGCTGGGTGATCTCAAGGGCTTTCAGGCTCAAAGTGGTGGATTCATGTGGAACCCTACAGATCCCTTTGAGGGTAGCTGGTTGATGAAGAAGTGACTGCCCTTGCAGTGGCTGAGTGAGTGCTGACTTTGGCAAAGGAAGGGAGGACATGGCTTTAAATCTTTCCTTGCTACATGACCATTCCTCCATTCACAGTCCATTTCACGTTTGAACATCTAGATGAATGGCCACTTGAATAACATGTCTCATGACATGGGATATTTCTCCTCTTACCATCCCCCAAATACCTAGCCATCAATAAATATAATCATGTATTCATTGTTAATGTATTATTCAGGCTGTTCAGGGCTGGGTTTATGCAATGTGGTAAGCTAAGCAAACATTTAGCACATTAATCAAGCAGGGTTAATAAAGGAAAATAAGAAAGATCAGGAAGAAAAGAATAGGAAATATAATTTCAAAATTCTTTTGAAATAAAGTTAATTTCAAATGGAGCATTAAAGGAGCTGTCTTTGTGGAGAATTCTCAATCTTTTTGACTCCCGGTGCACTTATTTTTGGCACGTGTGCTGCATTTATGTGTATGTGTGTACGTATGAGATATTATGACTTTTTAAATGGTTATGGCCTCCAAAGCCTTAATCCTCTCACCCCCTGTGGGATTGTGCTTCACTTAGAGAGGTTCAGGGAAGGCAAAAGATGAGATGGAATTACTGGTAAAGAAGTGGCACCTGAAAGTGGTAGTCGTGTCCCTGATGAAATAAGATTTTGTCAACAAACGTATCTGTTTCGAGATGCATCAAGGGAAGGAAGTGTTGATATTAAATGAAACCCTCCAAAATGGGACACGATTATGGTGAAACATGGGAGTTATAACTTCTTCATCATACTTCTGAAATTATTTTACTTAGGTTAACATTAAACTTTGATTGAATAATACAACGGGAGTGACTAAATTTAAATGAGTTTAAGATAAGGGCTAGAAAAAATGTGTGAAGTTCAAGACACCTAGAAGTTCTTTTCATGAGAGAAAAGAATTTATTAAATTTTCCAAGAAAATCTATTTTATATGGAGTATAATGTGACAATAGAATTCATCTACCATTACTAGTAATGAGCTAGATTCAGAACTGTTGCTCAAGGTTTAGAGTAATATAGTTTGGGGAGCTGAATAAACCAATATCCTTTTTTTGGTGACCTGACTGAAAATCTCTCTGCTAGGTTCGCATTCACTAGGGCTTTCTGTAGAACTTGCATATTTAACAATTTCACTATTTGGGGGTAAATATTTCACTTTCTAAAAAGTTTACAAACTAGAGAAAGACATCTAGGATTTAAGAAAAAAATCCTTCAACCAGGTCAATCTTGTCTTGTGCTAAATATATTTGTACACATATTATTATTTTGTTTTACCAAATTGGGATCAGAGTATACATCCCACTTTGTTATTTACTGATTGAGCATCTTTCTATGACACTAAATATGTTTTCTATATCATTTTAATGACTGCAGAGCATGCCATTGTGTTTCATATTTATTTAAGGCAGCAAATATTGTTGGACATTTAGTTATTTTCCATAGCTTTCCTATTATAAGCATGCTTAAACAAACATTCCTACAGGAAATCTTTATAGACTCCATGCTTATTTCCTAAAAGTGAATTTGCTGGATCCAAAGTTATATACATTTTTAAAGACTTTGATCCTGACTTCTAAGTAGCCCAGCATAACAATTTAGCATATTCTCTGATTACCAGGTACATTTTTTTTTTCTTTTTCTCTCAATAAAGAACAGAATTGGGGGAAAAATGGCATAAAACATAGGCCAGCATGAAAGCTAAAGGGAGTGTAAAGAAATCAGTCTTTTTAGTGTCATTGGCCTACTTCTTAACAAGCTGTAATATTAAAACCTGTTAACGTTCATCAAGTATTCACTACGTACCAAACACTACGCTAAGTACTTATCATATATTGTCTCATTTAAGCCTTATCTCAACTCTCTGAAACATAATTATTCCTTTGAACAGCTGCAATATTGAGGTGCATACAGGTTAACCGACTTACTGAATGTCATGCAACATTGCTTAGCCAGGATTTGAACTCAGTTATGTTTGGTTGGAAGGTCTATTCTCTTGACTAATATACACATTATTCTCTTGGCTATTGTAGAAGGACTTGGGCAGTATAGACAGATTATAGTACTGGAAATCAATTAGATTTGTGAATATAAAAAGGGGTGAATGAGATACTGGGATCCTGGGGCTACCAAAAACAGTTTCATCTAGCACAATATAAGAGACAATCTTCAAAAACTGAAATGGGGTGCCTGGGTGGCTCAGTCGGTTTAGTGTCTGACTTCAGTTCAGGTCAAGATCTCATGGTGGTTCGTGAATTCGAGCCCCACATTGGGCTTGCTGCTGTCAGCACAGGTAATCTTTCCTGCTCTCTCTCTGCCTCTCCCCCACTTGAGCGCTCTCTCTCAAATATAAAAACATTAAAAACTGAATTAATAAACCACTAATTGGATTGCTCACTACTGACCATTATGCCTATGCTGAATGTGTAAGTTTTAAAGTCAATGAGCAAATAACAAATGAAGTACTAGTGCTGCGTTTACATTTCATTGTAAATGGAATAATTTGGAGGCCAAGAAGAGATACTTAAGCTTGTATCTATGTTCTGCAACTCTTCTCCTAGGTGATGACTAGAATGTGTCACTTAACAAAAGGAGTGTTGGTTCCAGCTGGTATGTTAGGATTATTGGCAATGGAAATGAATTCTTATCACAGTTGGAGTCATTATTAAGGTTGCTGATAAGTGACATTTCATGTAACTTGCTAACAAGTATATGAGAATGGGAATTTCCACTCTGGTTTCTTTAGCTTAGAGTTAAGTGTATTCTCTTTCTTTCTCCTCCATCTTTGCCCACTCTTCTGTCTTCACTTTCACCTCGTTCCTTTCATTATATATTAGATTCTTTGGGGAATGTCTTATGCTGCTTAGTATAAATGACACAAACTTGAGTTTGAGTATAGTAAAATAAATATCCAGCTGTAAGTACACACCTTTATGAAAATCACTTAGATCAAGCAGAACCTTGGCAGGTAACAAATATTTTACCCAAAGAACACGTCATGTCTCCTTATCTACTGCTACTTGATAGGCTTTAAAAATATAAGCCAGACACAGAAAATGAAAATGAAAAATTGCGTGTCTTAAAATGCTTTTGGACACACCACTCTCAGAAGATAATTTGCGTTCATTTAGCTTTAAACTTGTTAAATTGCATCTTGAAGTGTACTATTAGTTTTGAGCATTCGCCAGTCAACAAGTGCTTTTGTGGCCGATGTTTCACAAGTCTTTGAAACCTGAATTTGAGTTCACTGATCATTTGATATCATTTGATGGCAGCAGTCTTAGAAAGAAAAAATATTTGTAAATATGAAAGAGTTTAATATGCACACTTTATTGCAGTGACTAAAGTTGTATGTGGAGAAAATCAAATTGATCTCTCCATGTGTTCTTTGTCCTTTGGTGTTTTTATAAGTGACAAATTAGCTTATTTGGTTTGATTCTTTAACACTGAATTGTATATATATTCTAATCAGTTGAAAGGCTGCATGCTTTGCAACTACCTTAACATTCCCAACCAAATCTTTCCCTCTTGCAGTGACTATGGGTCTATGTTCTCTTATATGCAATATCACCTTTTTCAGGATTAGTAGAATCCATTAACCCATATGGAGAAAGTGGGGAATGTGCTTGGGGAGGTCCAATCTTCTACAAGGCTCTAGGCATAGGAGATGAGCAAGTTAGCTTGAGTCCAGCAGCTGCTCAGTTCAGTTGCCTATAAATGCATGGGAGCTTTTGGGGGGTCAGCCTTAGGGACTGGCTCTCAAAGACAGTAAAATTTGTAAGAGTAAGGTCTTTGTCTCTCTTGTTCTCTTAATATTTACAATTAAGCACTGTGCTTACCATGCAACATACATTTGTGAATGAATTGTAGTTTCTATAAACTTGTATAATTATGATGACGTGTTTTTGATTTTTCTGATTAATTATACATGCCCTAGTGGCAGGAAGTCCAATTATCTTCATTTAAATGGCTTGCCCTGAACTTCTGATTTGTTCAAGAACTTCAGGAGCATACTTAACTGGGAGTGGGTGGGTAAAATTTTGCTTGTAAAAACCCGTATGGTTCGCTCCTCATCAGGGAAATACAAATCAAAACCACACTCAGATACCACCTCACGCCAGTCAGAATGGCTAAAAGGAACAAATCAGGGGACTATAGATGGACTGGAGAGGGTGTGGAGAAATGGGAACCCTCTTGCACTGTTGGTGGGAATGCAAACTGGTACAGCCGCGCTGGAAAACAGTGTGGAGGTTCCTCAAAAAATTAAAAACAGATCTACCCTATGACCCAGCAATAGCACTGCTAGGAATTTACCCAAGGGATACAGGAGTGCTGATGCATAGGGGCACTTGTACCCCAATGTTTATAGCAGCACTTTCAACAATAGCCAAATTATGGAAAGAGCCTAATTGTCCATCAACTGATGAATGGATAAAGAAATTGTGGTTTATATACACAATGGAATACTACGTGCCAATGAGAAAGAACGAAATATGGCCTTTTGTAGCAACGTTGAGGGAACTGGAGAGTGTTATGCTAAGTGAAATAAGTCATACACAGAAAGGCAGATACCATATGTTTTCACTCTTATGTGGATCCTGAGAAACTTAACAGAAGACCATGGGGGAGGGAAAGGGGAGAAAAAAAAAGTTAGAGAGGGAGGGAGCCAAACCATTAGAGACTCTTAAAAACTGAGAACAATCTGAGGGGTGATGAGGGGTAGAAGAAGGGGAGGTGGGTGATGGGCGTTGAGGAGGGCACCTGTTGGGATGAGCACCAGGTGTTGCATGGAAATGAATTTGACAATAAATTTCATAAAAAAAAAAAAAAAAACACAAACGTATGGTAAGAACAAGAACAACTAGAGATCACTTTTTATTTACACATAATGTGTAGAGAATGGTCCTGTAGAACAGGACAGTGGCTTCCCTCTGCTGCTGCTCAGGGCACAGTGGTGCCTCACTCTGGTGCCAGGATTATAGTTCCTTTTATTTACTATTTCTAAATTCAGCCATTTGTCCCTTAAGCAAAACCACTCTAACAGTGTGTGTAGGTCTACAGAAATTCCATCACAAGCCACACAAATAAGCTATTACATCGCTTGAGGAGCCCCGGTTTCCAGACCCAACTTCCAATTTTCTCGGAGTAGGTTTTGCTTTTTGTATGTTTGGGGACTTTTTCTGCCAGAGAACTCCTACCAGGTCACTTGGTCCAATCTTGGTCTCCATCAGTTCTGTCACTGAGATCTATCCCTCTTCTCCCTGAGGGCTCTTTTTGGGCTGCGTTTGCAAATTGCCTGTCTGCCATCTCTGTTTTTTACCTTGCATACCATCTCTTTCTTCATGAGGAAAAGTCTAATATGTTCCAAGGAGACTCACTTTTTTTACAGTAAAAAAAGTCTGACACTTTTTAGAATTAATAAGGAGGGCATGCAATAAGAAGTCTATTTAATCTCTCCTGTTGCAGCTGCCCTGTTATAGAATGAATAGGACATTTAAGCAGGATCTTCTGGGAAGCTGTATCTCTTTGTAAAGTTGTACTAAAAATTTCAGAATAGTGCACATACGTTATAAAGACACATACTTGGGAAGCGCTCCATTTTCTCACCAAATGTCATCCTTTCTTTAAGATCTGGATCCAGTCACCTCCTCTGTGTCCCCGTGATGCTAACATCATCTTCCCTTGGGTATCATTTTCTCCTTACCCTCAGTTCTGTATGCCCCTTCGACTGGCCCTGAGCACGAGCAGTCTCATGTTGATAGGTGTCCTTTTCTGCATATTTCCGATGTCTATAACAGGATATTTTAAGAACCCGAGAGCAGGGGCTTCCTCTTGCTGCTTTTCTGCTTGTGTTCTTTTTACTAGTTCTCATACCCAGGAAGTACTGAATATGTGTTTGTTAATAGTGACTTTGCCAGCACTGTCTGTGCATTTAGTCTGGAAGAGAGACTTCCTGAGCTGTAGTGCTTAAAAGCCTGCAGGAGGATTCATAGCTTCTCCAGGATTGATAGGGGCTTGGGAAAACCTTTTCTTCATCTGGAAACCATCTCTTCCTTTCAAGGATGCAGACGAGACCCTTCAGCTTTGTTTATTTTGTAGTCTGAATAGCACTCATACATAACTGAAATTTAGTTAGTGGGTGATGGAAATGGGTATTCTTAAATATGGTCTGCTGATTAAGAGCATTAGCATCATCTGGGGGCTTATCAGGAAAGGAAACTCATGGACCCCAACACTAGAATCAGCCTCTGAATTTTAGCGAGATCCTACGTGCTCCCCATGTACTCTCAAGTTGGAGAATCAGCGATTTAAACATTCTCCACATTTTGGCCACTTAGACTTAGTTACTGGCCCTCTTCTATGCCTCATATTTGGAGATTGATTTATAAGTATTCTATCTTCAAGAGAAGTGCTTTCTATATGTCTTTCATACACAGCATGTTCATTTTTCTAAGGATTCATCGGGATAAAAGGAGAAAAATGAAATGTAATATAGCTCAAATAATATTAAAGAAAATTATTGCTGCTTGTACAGTGTTTCATTCTAGAATTCAATATGTTACTCAAAAGGTCAAATAATATATCTAATACATTCCCTAAGGTTCTGAGGAATGATAATGAAACTGTCCAGAAACCAATTCGAATACTATGTGCTGCCATTTAATCAAAGAAACTTAGATAAGGTAACACTTTGTGTAATGAGTAGGCAAAACATTTCATATTAAAAATTCATTATCTGTTCAAATTGGCCAATCTTCATTCATGCTTCTTAGCATCGATTTAACTTTTTTATTTTTATAACAATTTCTTCCATAAAGGTGAAGTTGGGGGCTCTTATAATCTTAAGGGGAACTGATATTCATGTTTTTGCCCAAAGAATCTTTCTTATGGTATGGCTCACAAAGAAGTAACATTGTTCAATCACGTTCAGAAAAACTTCCCCTAAAACATTTATTATAGAATAATAATAGGAATTTGAACTTATAATTAATAAAATAAAATTAATCATGAAATATCGTCATCATCCCAAATAATATTTAAACTTCTTACTATAGTACAAGTTAAACCTATGACACCTGCCGTCTGGAAGATTGTACTTAAGTAAACAATTTTTGTGGATACATAAACTGAAAGACTGTGTCTCTTAAAATACTGCTACCTCCTTGTCCTGAAAAAAGAATACCATTTAGAGTAAATTGATTTTCTTGGGTCAGAATGTGTAGACCAAAAATGATGTTTAAAAGTAGATGTCATTCCTAAAAGATTTTACTTTATTTTCAGTAAATGAAGCTGAAAATCAATTTCCAAAACAACTGTTTGGTTGTCATCTGATGTAGATTTACTAGTGTGAAATTTGGATAAATTCTTACTCTTGGTGGCCAGATAATTTCATAGCTATTGATGTATCATTATCTAATTTCCCAATGAAGTGGCCGATCATGAATATGAATTTTATGTGGTTGCTAAATTAACAGTTTGGAGAAATTTGCGGTGGTGAATCCTAACACCACAATAATCTGGCCATTTAAAAAATTCTTTTTTATCATTCAATAGTGTGTTCATACCAAATACTAGGCACTGCTGCAATTATAAACTATTGGGTCAAATTGTGATATCTACTTTTTTTTTGAAGGCATTTGTGATACATAACCTCAAATTGTTCTCCAGAAATGTTATTTCAAGAAACCCTCCTGCCATCAGAATATGAGGGGCCTTAATTCTTCGTATTATCAATAGTTTGGGTTTGAAAGCTAAAACACTCTTATTCATAGTTTATATTCCAGTTAAATATTTTTATAGTGTCTTTGCTATTCAAATTCCTCATTTGTGCAGTATCTCTTCTTTTCTTTTGCCATTTTTTGAGTAATGTTGTACATTACTATAATAATTATTTTTCATTTGTTATCTTCACTTTCCTTAATTTGTAATATTTTTAAAATTTACTTTCACTTTAATTTATTATAATAGTAATAATAAAAAATTAACATTTATATATTATAATATATACAATAAAGTGTATAATAATTTATTCCACCAATGTTTTTGTTTCTTGTTTTTTTTTCACCCTGTAATAAAGAGAGAACTCTGCAGGCTGAGTATTTGTGTCAGAGAGGATCTGAATGCTGTTGACTCAGTCAAATTCCTCCTTTTTCTATCTTTAACCGAAAGTCGGACCAATATACCCAGCTTTAATTACCAATTGCTATATGGCATTTTTTTTTCCATTGCGACTGCTGAATTGAGGGGGCACATTCTTTTACCCTTCTGCCTGACTCTCTACCCCATGGATTGTGTAAAAACCATCCTCTGCCTGCAACTATGAGAATTCTTTGGAAGATCTTCCTCAGTGGAGTGAACACAGTGCTGCACCTTTCTTATCTATACTTCTTTAATGTTATATGTGAGGATTTCAGTCCCTGAAAAAGTGTGTAAAGGAGGAAGACAAGTCTTATTTATTTACCATAGTAAAAATAGTGCCTATGCTGTTGATAGACATTGGCGATTTTTAAGGCTTATTTAGACCCTGGGTTTCTGAGACAACTGGGACATCATTAAAATGTCCATACTTTCCTTAAGGCTGGCAGATATTTAGCAAATAATTTAACAATAATATTCACTCTGATAGTGTAATGTTTTGTGAAGGAGAAATAGAGGATATTATGAGAGTATTGAATAGTGGGATTGATTCTGAGCTTTAACCCCCATGATTGCTTGGGATATTGGTATTTGATCTCTAATATTATGCAATATGGCTTTATGAAGACGTAGGAAGTGTAGATAGACATCTTTATTTAGTATAATTATTATAATGATTCAGATATATAGAAGTTTGTTAAAATTGAGATTTAAATATGTTTGATTCCAATTAATTATCCCTAATCTTTCCTCATCATCTATGCAAAGTACTGTGCTCCCAAAATATCCCTAATGATTTGTTTTAACGAAACCAATAGTGAAAAGGAGACCAATCTGAGCCTACTAAAACTGATGTTGAGAAGAGAATGTAGTCTTAAAAAACTATTGACACAACTCACATGAATCAATAACCTCAATAATATATGAAGAAGAAGGTCATATGGAAATTTTAGTTGGTATTTAAGGTAGCTAGAATTACAATAGCATTTTTACCATCGTGTTCAATTTGATCACATATAAATCATATTTTTGCCTTTCTATTCTTATTAATATATTATTAGTATTTTAAGGATTAAATACTTGTGAATCATTGCCTTCCTGCTTTTATACTTTGTTTCCCTTCTCCATACATGACCAATATTAAGTTTGTAGTGTTTTGGGAAACAAAATGTCCTATTAGTTGAACATGAGTATAAAATATTACAATATTTTTCCTGCTATCATAAGGATATTGTTTCTGCTAGGCTCTAGGTCTATGCTTCAACAAGAATAGTAAAAATTCAGTAAATATTATTAATAAGTACACATACTTTCATGTCTTTCTATTCCAATTTAAAAGATATACCAATAAATATAGGCTAATGTAAATGCAATGGGCATTTAATGGTTTGATTATAGGAAAAAAATTGATGCAACACTTTAAAAGTGTTATTTGCTAAATTGATTCAAATTTAGAGTAGATGTGAAAATAGTCATATGGATTCAAAACTATCTCCAAGACCATAAATAACACATAAGAATAAAGTGGCAATTGAAGTAAAAGTGTGGGAGGTGTTTATGGGGGGTGCAACAAAATGTGGTGTTAGGGCTGATCATTTTTAACATTTATCATTTATTAATGATTCAGAAAGAATCTGAGAATAGCACATTGAAGAACTTTACAGCCTGTGCTAAACTTGGAGGTGTTGTAAGCAACAGAAACTAAGAAATATAATTGACCTAACAAAGACATCATGAAAATGAATAATTTTATTATTATCAATGTAAAATGTATATGTTGAAAATAATTTAAAAAATACAGCATTATACAAAATGCTAAAAAGTGATCAATGAATTGTGAGACAGATGGTGTTTGATATTTCTAAGGTGAGGACTCAGTGTTTTTCATTGTGACTCACCCTTGCACCATCGTCTGTCTTCCTTGCCATCTACATAGCATGGATGCTCTGCTCAAACTGCCCTATTATCATCTCACTTGACTACATTTGTCTTAACAACCCACTAAAGGATTAACATATTAAAAATATTTGCTTTTAGGCATGTATAGCACACATATGACTCTGGAGTCAGTCATAAATATTTGACTGATATATTGATTGATAAATATAAATATCTGATTTATGGCTTCACTACTAGTTATGTAGTCTGAGCTAGGTTACTTAATATCTCTGTGCCTCAGTTTCCTCATATGAACAATGTCTAATGCTGTGAAAATACATAAGTGAATGACATAGAAATACTACATGTATTTGCTACCAATGCAGCTACTACTAATTTCTTCATTGGTGTATGCCTTACAGAGATTGAGCAAACAAGATTTGTCGAGTTCATGTCTAAAGAGAAACAATGTGACAGATACTGACTCTTCTGGCTTTGAAACCGCCCCCCACCCTTTAAGTGAGAGGTTCTCCTGGGCACCAAACTTCTTCAGTGATGTTTTAAATTAAAGGCACGTTGGTGCCCTCTCATTGAATTAAAATTCTTTTTAGGATTGTGATATTTTAAACATCTAGTTCTTTTTTTCAATTAGGTAAAAGCTATTATCGAAGTGGGTATTGGGTCATGCTATCAGGATAAGTGTCAGAAAGTTTATTTCAAACCTAGACCTGGCAAAGCATAATTTAATGTGTCATCAGGCAGGCAGGCAGGCAGGCAGGCAGGTGCCCTGACACCATGGGTGTTAGATTGAGAAGAGAGGCAGTATTTTTTCCTGATGAGCATGAAAAGGGAAAAACGAAAAAAAATCAATGACTTGCTCTATTAAGTTGTCACTGACCATAACGTAGCTAAGTGAAACCATGGAGTAAAATCAAAACTAAGTAATAAAGAACATACCTTTATCTGGTATAGATGCATTCTGTCAGCTAACAGCAAGAAAAAAATGATAAAGATGTATCAAATCTCATATCAGTTATGTAGATATCAATGCTCATTTTGTTATCATAAACAGAAGTAAAAGCTTCCACGGAGTGACTAAAATAATGCCAGCGGAAGGAAAGGTAATATTTCTTCTCCTGTGATACTAATGAGAAAAATTCCATTCATTTGGCCATCTAGGATCCAAATGATACAAATAAACAAGTCTAGAGCTGTGCAGCTAAAGCTGATTAAAGAAATAGATGATAGATTTGTATCTAACTTTGTAAGCAATGAGGAATACGGAACATGGAAATAGGCTAGGCTCTCTATCTGACACTGATATTGTAGCAGAATAATTTAGCTGAAGGTTGAGGGTAATACTGGAAATAAAACAAATGTGGCCTGATTATCAAGAACAGCTTCCCGACCAAAAGAACTATTTACTGCTGGAAATCTTAAGGGAATGGGGACAGACTTAAGATATAGACTAATTAAAAGTGGAAGAACCCTCCCCTCGACCCAAACAGAACACAAATCAAGTCATAGCTGAAACTAAGACCCCAATCTCTCTCTCACTCTTCCTTCCTCCTTTCCCCTCTCCTTTCTTCTCTCTCTTTCTCTTTCAGCTCTATTGAATCTATTTCTCTCTCTTTACACCCCCTTGGTGGGGGCGGGGGATAGAGGAGTTGTAACAAACATTTACCATGAAGTTGGAAAAATGGATGACCTTTCACATTTTGGGTTTACATGGATTGTAACTTAACAAACAAGAGGTAAAAAGATACAACAGGAGATTAAGCGCCTGGCCCAATGTGGTGTGGCAGAAATTTGAGTTTTCTTTCACTGTTTTTTTTTTAGTTATTCTGCAGAGGCTAAATCATCCTTCAAAAAATTTAAGAGGCATTGATGCTTATGTAAGTTCTATAAAATCATAGAATTATGATGAAAAAATAAAAATATTCAATATTTTATTCTAGCCTACTATTCCTCAAAAATGCTTTCAGAATAATATCCTCTTATGTAAACAAATGGTTACTTTTTTAGTAATATAATTTTAGGTATAGTTATATATATGTAACATATATAACTGTAACTAAAATTACATATTTATATATTTATATAATTGTATATAAATTAGGATATCTTGCTAAAGACTAGATTTTCCAGCCTCCTGGTTAGGTATAACCATATGGTTGTGTTCTCGTCTTCCCTCTATTCTCCTCCAGCTAATTGGAATGAGGTCATGATGGTGAGAGCAGGTGCAACCATATTGTACCATGAGTTGGAAACCATATTTTGAAGACAATAGAGCAACGAGACAGAAGGCAGCTGGCTTTTTGGCATTTGTGGAAGAGAACTGACATACACCATCTGTATCAGAGAGAAAAATAAACTTTTACCTTTTTATTTTGCCATTTCATTTACATTAGCCAAAATGACATCCTAACAAATACACTTCTCTAAAATACAAAAAAATGGGGCTTAGCTCCTGCCAACTCAACTTTGAGTCAGTTCAACTATCTACATTCATGGTACCCAAAACGTGGAGGAAATCAAATAATTATGTAGACTGGGCAGGCAGATCTCTGTGGTCCCACGCCTCAACTGAGTATTTTGGGCAGGTGTACTACATGTCAGTATCTTTACATGTTCCTGGGTCTCCTTTCCATTCACTCAAGAGTACTTCATGGCATTATCATCCTGCTCAAGCCATTTACATCAATGCCTCATCCCCCAACAGTAAGCATTGAGTATGTCATGATAAATCCCTCCATTGCCCACTCCTATTCCCAAGCCTAGGTAAATCTGTAACTCATTCAAACCTTTTTTCTTTGAGATACTGAGGAAAAAGTGACTCTTTTTTTTTTTTTTTACTTAAGTTTATTTATTTTGAGAGAAAGAGAGAGAGAAAGCATGAGTGGGGTAGAGGCAGAGAGAGAGAGAGAGAGAGAGAGAGAGAGAATTCCAAGCAGGCTCTGTGCTGACACAGCACAGAGCCCAATGTGGGACTCAAACTCACAAACTGTGAGATCATGACCTGAGCCAAAATCAAGAGTTGGACACTTAACCGACTGACCCACCCAGGCGCCCCTCCCTTACCGTACTCTTGTTCACTCTGTTTCCTTCAGGACCTGACTTATTCATTGATTCCATCATTACCTTCTATTTTAAATTTTTCCTCTTATATGCTTGCCTCACATAAGCAGAAAAACACATGCTCAGGTCTGTCTCCACTTGCGAAAATCCTTGTCTCTTCTTTTATCTTTTCTTTTCTACTTATTGCTATATCTCTCTTCTCCGAAGAATCAACCAGTTTCTACATCATTGTTTCTAATTCACTCATTGATCAATCCCCTGCTATCTGGTTCCAGCTCTAACCTGTTTTCTAGCAAAAGTCACCAATGACATGTTAATCAACAAACGTAATGACTTCTACGTGCCATACAACTTGAAAATTCCCATCATGAAAATCTCACTTTTTTTTTTTTTGGATACTCAAAGCACCAACTGCTTCTTTCTTATGTTCCGACTTTTCATATTCATCTCGAATCTTTCATCCCCTCTCTCTGTGCATACCCTTTAGATATTGATATTTTCTTGGTTTATGTCCCTGGCCATATTTCTCTTCACTGCTCGCTTGCTTGTCTTCTAATGCCATATGTTCTCTTTTATTGACATCTACTATAATATCTTTAAACATCCTTTTTATCTTCATGCTTAATTTGGTAAATGTGTCAGATCGATTGACTGAACACCATTCCAGTTCCCTACTTGAGGCTCTATTTAGAGACTGGAAAGCTAAAAACTATATTTCCCAAACACCTTTGCAACCCTTGCTATTTGTTCTAGCTTCTGTGAAGACAACGCACCGTGTGAAAGTTGCAAAGTAGTTGTGGCATAGAGCTTGCATGGATCTTCTGTTAGGCAAAGTTGCTGTGCCTTGATTTTCATCGCGGAGGCCCTGATATCTGGTTCCTCATTTGTTGCATGTCCAGAGTCAGGACAATGGGATCTATTCTGAAAGCATGAATTTTATCATATTCGGCATTGGTTCTGATTCTGGCAGATGTGCCAGCAGCTTGATGATTCTATTGCTTCTTCATTTTAGCAGATGTAGTAACTCCATTGGTGGGCCAGGTTTTTGGTGTCATTGAGGGTGTTGTTTATGGAAAGATTATGCTACAGGCTTTCCATGTCTACATTACTTCTGTATGTGTTCCATATCACTTAATAAATCTCCTTCTAATTACCCTAACTAAAAAAAAAAAAAAAAACATTGTCTAGTTTAACTCCCAAAACCAGGTCTGCCACCCAGCCTTCTCCTTTAAAGTCTATATACCTTAAGTAGTACTGACTACCAGGTAACTCACCTTGGTGACCTGCATGGCACCCATTCAACAGATTGAAAACTGAACACACTGCCATTCCTCAGCAAACCTATGTCTGTTTCTGCACTCCCAAGCTTCGTTAATAATACCATTGTGTACATGGTAAACCAAGGTCCAAACCTAGAGAACATCACTTTCTTACTTCCTACCTCTAAGTTATCATTGTCTGGCAGAGTCTATCTCATTAAAAGCTCTCACATCCAACCTATCCCCCTTCGCTTCATTACCCAAGATTTCATCTATTTTGAATTGGTTTATTGTCATAAGTTTTCAAGTTACCTTTTCCTCTATTCTTGATCAACTCCAATCTAGCTGCCTCAATTTCAACAATCTCTAGGATAAAAATTTGAACAAGCTACTCTGTTGCTTACTGTTCATAGCTCCTCAAACACACCAGGCTCTTCATGCCTCTGTATCTTTCTCCCTTAGCATTTCCTCTTTCCTAAGAGAAAGGTGGGAAGTGAAACTTAAAGCTTTTGTCACATTTTACCAAATCAACCTCTTTAAAAGATAGGCATGGGATTGGCATTCTTTTTGTTGTTTGTTTGTATGAAAAAAAAGTTATTCTTGTCACATATAGATTCAAGAATCATACTATTTATTTTAGGGATTTGGAAATTGAATTTACTTTCTCAAGGTTGTCCAGCAGGGAGTGGCAGGTCTGGATCTTTCAGTTTTCTTCTGTCAACCCAGTACTCCCCTTTTCATTGTCATGAAATGCAGGTGCTATCAAAATAAGGGGAAAGGGGAGGGAACTGGAAGGTGATAGGAAGGTAGGGGCCTTTACCCTACTGATATAAATACTTCATATTTATCATGTAGTACCTTCCCTAAGAGCTTCTCCAAATAACAAATTGAATCATTTCTATCATTCAACTTGGGGGGGGTGAATTATGGGCTCTTGAAAAATTGTAATCATTACTTCTTTTAAAATATTCATATAGTCTCTTCCTAATTACCACAAATTAGAAAACTGTAGCTATTTGGAATGAAAGAATTACTGCTTGAAGTATGTTTTACCTTTAAATTGCTTTACAATACCAGTTGATATTTAAATTCAAGGACGGATAGACAGATGACTAGTGTATTTTCTTTTGCAGAGATGGAGAAACTTGAGGGAGAAGTGAAATGATTTGGTCAAGGTTATGGAGGTGTGGTGCACAGTAAAATTATCCTTCTTGAATACTTGTTATTTGCCTTGTTTTTTTTTTTTTTTTTTTTTTTTTTTTTTTTAAGTGAAATCAACAGCTTCACATCAGCTACTGATCAGGTACCAGATGGCAAAAACTTTCAGTCACTACCACCTAGGGCTATATTCAAACCAATGAAAGGCCTGTATCTCATTATCGGTCCCCTGAGCTCTTCATTCTCCCACATGGTACGTCCTTTTCAAGTAGAAAAGTGACATTATTTTTAAAACTGCCCTTGTTTCAGATAACCAAAAAATTCTGATAATTTAAACAGGTTTGTCCTTTTAGTTTTTTTTTTTTTTTATTTTGCATGACATTATTAAGCTTGGACTGAATACCACTGCAACAGAAATTGACAAAATCAAACTAAATCAAACTGAACTGTAGGATAACATCCCAGAATTTTGCTTCATGTCAAGAATTATAGGTGAATGAGTAAGGATGCCAGATTTAGCAAATAAAAACACAAAACACTTAGTTAAACTCGAGTTTCATACAAATGTTTAGATTTTCAGTGCACATATGGCCCAAATATTGAATGAAATATACTCATACTAAAAAGTTACTCTTTGTTTATCTGAAATTCACTTAGCTAGATGTGCTGTATTTCATCTGGCAACCCTATGAACAAAGAATGGGTATTTCACATTATTTTGTATAACTAAAAACACAAGGACATGTAAGTTGCTTATAAAAGTATGTGATGATGTCCACTAAAGCCAGTTTATGCTCTGTGGGAGACAATCACGTCTTAAAACCACGATTACAAAGCTGGAAGTTTACAAAGAATACAAGGGGGAAAAGGTGACTACTGTTTCAGCTGGAAAATGGAATTATATTTTGCTAGAATGAAAAATAATGCAGCGCAATAAAAGACATTGTGGATTTTGAAAGTCCCTCTTAGAGAAATAGACCCCAAGAAATGGTTTAGCAATTGTTTTACATTTTTTCAAATAAGAAAAACATGCTACTCCTAGCTGGAAAACTACTGGGCAAGTTTTAGGTTCAGCAGCGTTGTTCACTGAATAATGAACTCAGAATTTTTGCATGTACTGTTCCATTATTCTCTCTGTCAGGTTAAGTCTGCGGAGGTAGAAGTGCAACTCTTGCCATGAACACGAGTCAATGTTGTCTATAATTAAAAGCTAGCACACGGATAAAAAGGCAAATATGGAAGCATTTGCCTAGTACAGATTTCATATTTAATTTTTTTCTTTTATCTCACTTCAAGAGCAATGAAAGAAATGTGCCATTTAATATCTTACCTTTCTAATATGCATGCATATGAACTCAAATTACACAGCCATGGTAACAAGGACGTTAATAGTAAATATAAAGAGTACATTAGAATCCCCTGTGGGTGTATGTTCTTATCTTGATCCGTAGAGATTTATACATCTAACATCTTTTAACATTGATGAATATAAATCTCAGGCACTGAGGAAAGAGTGTAAATCCTTATAATTCAAGATGTAAGTATCCCTACCTCTAAGGGCCAGCCTTATGAAAACCAACAAAAGCAATGAAATGGAAAGTTCAGGGAGCTGACATTATGCTCTTAACCCATGATAATGTAATATAGATAGTAAAAGGTTTTTGAATTGTAAGCTATGCATTGTGATAATAATTGTAATGTGAATACTGACCTCATGCATTATGCTATAACCATTGTTGGTATTTTAACTCAGCTGTTATTTGAAAAGTGAAACTACTTTACTGTACTTTCCACTTTTTTTTTTTTTAATGTGAAGGGCAATAAATCTATCTTGAGTATGCTGCCGGCCATTTTGTCTTCTGAAAATTCAGGACATTTGAAAACCTTCAGTGAATACTTCCCCTTCTCCCCCCCAAATAACATAAATACTTAGTGACATGAAATGTCTTCATAGAACAAAAATAGAGAGGAAAAATTACAGAGGAAAAAATAGAGAGGAAAGAGATATTTTTCAGTGCATTACATGATGTTTTATTTTATGGACATCTATTTTTACTGACTTTTGAATTCATGTCTTAAGCAAGTTGCCGTGTATCTTGTTTCGTGATTTTAAAAATTAAAGTTATGTCTGTCAATCCATGCTAATTTTAAATATTTCTATTGAAAAAAAGAAGTTATTTCATTCCCAGAAAGTGGTATGCTTTTGGAATACACTGATCTTGTGGGTGGCGTGGACAGCAGGTGCCGAGAAGCCCTTGCTTTGTGTCAGAGAGCTGGAGATGAACCAAAGCTGAATCCTCAGTGACATGTGGGAGAGACCAAGAAGACCGAGGGTGGTAGGGATTTCATACACACTTTAAAATAATGAAAAACTGTTATTGGGAAAATGTCATGTACTCACAGCTCACTCTACATGCTGCTTCTAATCTTATTTGTACAAGTACAGGCAACATCTACTAACAACAGAGATTGTCTCTTTTCCTTTGTTACAATTTAGTATTGATTGCTGTACAGGAAAGCTGACATGAATCCCAGAATGGGTTTAATTACAAGTATACACAAAAAAGTAATTGGCAGAATAAGCAAGGGGTTAGTTAGCAGGTTTCTTTTTACAGAACCACAATATTCAACTTGAGCAGCAGTGGTAATCAACAAAGAAGAAATAAAAAATAAATATGTATTAGGGTCCTCAGTCCAATTTAAAATTCATTTATCCTTTTCTCCTTTAGCTATTTCCACAATGCACTTCAATGTCATGTTTATTATCTTTGTACACAAGTCACCAATGACTCAATAAATGCCCAAATGGAAAATTAATGTAGGATGAGACGTAGAAGAACGAGAGTGGGTGGTTTGAGGAGGCTGACTCCCAAAACTTACTCAAGTGTGATGTGATATGAAACACAATTCTAGATGTCAATATTTTTGCATTTTGGCAGCCTTCAAACAGGCTGAAAAGTTAGCCTAGTGTTACCTTCTCTGCTGATAATTTTTATAGTGCAAACAGAATAAATTTCAGAAACAAGAATTTGAAACTTCATTTTACAATATATTTCCTTCCTCTTCAGCTGATTATGTTTACACGATCTCACTTTGTTCTAGGGACACAAATTGGTTTCTTGAATCATGCTGTTATTAATATGATTTTTTAGAAATGATTGAATTTAACACAGAGGTCGGTTGAGAAAACAGGCAAAATGAAAATGATAATTCTTGGTGTGAAAACCTCAAAATGGGAAATAGAACACAATGGTGTTCTTTGTCTTTGCTTACTTCAAAATCTCTAAAATATGCTGGACTTATTGATGTTACAATATAACAGAAATAGGGCTTGCCAGGACATTGCTGGTCCCGCGGTGTGAATGGTGCATTAGAAACTGTGCTAGGAAGCCAAGAAGTACTTCTTGGGGACTTATTTCGTTTGGGTCTATTCCAAGCTCAGTGTTTTCATCCTATTATAGAATTATTTTCTCTGATGAAGCAATGTACTATTTATTTGCTATAAAGTTCATAATAAACTTCCATCTATTAATTACTGAGTTTCCCTCCTTCTCCTATCTTATTCCTTGTAGCTTTAAGTGAAAAGCCTTTTTTTTTTTTTTTTTATGAGTTTAACCAGTCTAAGACAACCTATTTTGGAGTAAATAAAAGTGATTATAATCTTCATTTTGTAAAACTAATGTAATTTAATTAAAACTTTTTCAAGATGAAGATTGGTCTGTTAATTAACCAATAACTACCAGCCCTAATTTCTATGCTGGAAGCATAGTGGGTTATTTAATAGTGACTGGCAACTGATAGAAATACCAGAGTATTTCTTTGAAATTTTACTTGTGTTGACATAATTGCATAGGAGACAGGAAAAAATAAAATGTTCTAGACATTTTTGTTTTAATGTATATTTTATCTTATATATGTTTTTCTTTAAAAAATTTCCATAAAGAAATACAAAAATGATATAATGATTTTTTGGAAAAAAGATTAAAAAAATCCATTCATTTCTTAATTCAAAACGTATCATTTTTGTTGCTACAAATGAGTGTGGTTGGAAGACTTTGGTTAAAAGAACTGTAATAGGAGTGTTGCATTTTAACATGCACTGACATAAAAGGAACTGAATCACATCTACCTGTGTGACTCAAATTAGTGAGGTAGGAGTCTTTCTGTCTAAATGCTATATGTGCTATATGTGCTAAATGCCATAATGCCACACTATTAAAACACAGAGTCACCTCAGCCACTGAGATGTGCCTTCTCAAACTCCTGACATAGAATCACATCTTGGCCCTGCAGTAGAATATGACGTAATTTGTTGCAGCAGTTAAATGTGATACATATTTATAGATGGAAAGTGAATATAACTTATTAAAAATAGAAAGGATTTTTAAAAAATGTTTATTTATTTTTGATAGAGCACGTGAGGGAGAGCAGGGCCGGGGGGCGGGGGGGTAGGAGCAGAGAGAGAAGGAGACAGAGGATCCAAGGATCCAAAGTGGGCTCTGTGCTGACAGAGAGCCTGATGCAGGGCTCAAACTCAAAAACAGAACCAATCATGACCTGAACCAAAATCAAGACTCAGGTGCTTCACCCATTGAGCCACCCAGGTGCCCCTCTTTTTTTCTTTTCTTCTTCTTCTTCTTTTTTTTAATTTTAGAGAGAGAGAGTGCGAGAGTGCCAGTAGTGGAGATGGGTGGGGTGGAGGGAGGGTGGAGAGAGAGAGGATCTTAAGCAGGTTGTACCCTCAGCACAGAGCCTGAGAACTGGGGCTCAAGCTCCACCACCTTAGGATCCTGACCTGAGTCGAAATCAAGAGTTGGATGCTCAATGAACTGAGCCACCCAGATGCCCTGAAAAAATTATTTCATATGATCTTCATGAAAATAGAAAATAGGTGGTATTGTTTGCCTACCGAGCTTGGACTTAAACTGTGAGCAATCTAAAATATTTTAAAGGTAGGCAAGGCATTTTTAGAAACTGAGATTATTGCATTCAAATCTTATATTTGAGGATATTTTTGCAATAGTTCAGTGTTTGCATTCTTTCTAAGGTGTAAAGACTGAAAATATAAGGATAATTTTTTTTCTTGGATGTGCAACATTTTACTAGAGGGAAAATCCCCATGATTTACATAAATGTTATCAAAATTTTTGAAAAAGATGAATTTTATTGCTCTAAAAATTGTTTGACTAAAAACACAAAAATATAATGATTAACTGTGCTCTTTATGTGAAAATAATCAATGTAAATTTCAAGTACACTTTTACCTTTTGATTGAGCTACTTTCAATTTTAGAATTTTAACAAATGGTGACTTTGAAAAGTTTAGGTAAACAATGACATAAATCATACTGGAATGGATATGAATGCAATCTAACACCTATCCCTAATTTTGCATCCTAGGAAAAGGCACATCAAAGATCAAGTCCAAGTCATTTACTAGTAAAGTCAGGGTGAAATCTTGATTTCTCCAATTCCCAAACAACTATCCTTGACCACACTGCCCAGATCATGTTAGAGGCTCTTGTGAGATTAGAATGTGTATATATCAAGCTGGATTTTAAAGGGAGTAGAAAATTTTGTTGCCTATAGGGACCGCACAAAGAATCCTTCAAAGGCAAAGAATGTACGTATGATATAAATAATACTCTTCCAAAATGGTGGAAAATACTCTAAAGGAGCCTCCAGAAGACATGGTTTCCAGGCCCTATTTTGACAATAACCAGAAGCTGAGTTAGGACACTGTAACTTTTCTCTCTCTCAGTACTTTATTCTGTACAAATAAAGAAGTTGGATCACATAACTTTTGATACACTTTCTAGTTCTAACACTCCAATTAAGATCATACTAGGAATTATAATGACCTGTAATAACTGTTTGGGCCTTGGACTAGTGGCTTAATTTGACCTACAAGTACCCCTCTACCTGAAGAAAAGTGTTTACGTAACCGGAATCCTTAAGAGGGAACATTTTAATGGTTCTGTCCTGAGCCATTATTTTTTGCAAGGCACACGTTTCAAAGGGTTTCTGAGATGTACCTTCTCAAATGCCTGATAGAGAATCATATCTTGGCCTTGCAATGGAATATGAGGTAAGTTATTGCAGCAGCTAAATGTGTTACCTATTTATAGATGGAAAGTGAATATAACATAGACACACAAATACACAGACGTGCTCATACACGTCCATTCCTTGTTTTAGTTTCTGGAGTAGGTGAAATGGTTAATCTTTTAGTGCACACACAAATCTTTTAGCATACTTTATATTTTATCTGGGTAACATGTGCTGAGTTCTTAATGCATTAGAGAAGGATTGAGCTCAGTTTGCATCTTCCTTTCTTATCGGTCTTAGCAAAGGAGAGGGCCTTTTGTGGAAAGGAAAATGAATGAGCTGTCTTGGATTTACTTCATGCAATGAAGTACAAATGATCTGTTTATTTTCTCTTACTATGTACAGTTGTTTTTTGGGATACTTAAAATTTGGCAAATGTTCTCCTGTCACTTTCTTTTTGATACATCCCTACTATTTTGCTTCCATTTTTATAGTTAGGAATGTCCTTTTTTTAAGAGGGCGCTGTAAAAGTTGTTAATTTTTTGTTAACTTGACAAGCCTCAAAATTGGGAAGCTAGAACAGCTAATTAAAACTAAGCAGGAAAAGTTAATTACGTAAAGGTGAAGTTACTATATGAAATATAATAATTGCCCATGACTGGGCTTCTCAAATACAACCCTATCAACTGAACTGTTATTTTGGCTTTATTTTTCATTCTAGGCAATCTGATTTTTTTCTGTGTCAGCTACAGCAGTTTTATTCAGCTGCAGCTCTAACGTGAGGGAGACACAGACTACTTCATCCAGTTAATGAAGTTTGGGGAAATTTAAGCATTAGTATGTGTTATTCAGGCGGACAATAATAAATATTAACTACATATTTGAAGGTGGCACTTATTTGGCACAGTGTGTCACTTCAGGTCAAGAAAACACTAGCTGCATGGATCTTCCATTGAGTACTTGGAGGATATTCTGGCACTGGAATAAGGAGACTTATTGAGGTATACAAAAAAGGGGGGCTTTCTGATGGCATTCACAGATAACTTGATTTTCTTGAAAAGAACAATTATTTATAAACTTATAGTAGAAATAAAAAGCACTCCAAATTTTTAAAGTGCATTAAAAGTATTTGAAATGTGTAAAAATAGTAAACGCACAATTGGAAAGTGATAATACTATTGTTATTGTTTAAGATTTGATAATAAAGAACATATAGGTAGTTTTTAGAGTCTTTGGGAGCTGAAAGGTCAGATGTAAAACTGTTATAGCTCCTTTTGTTTTTAAAGTTTATTCTCCCAAGTACACCACTTACATATGATTACTGAGTAAATGAAATGAATGTGCCTAAAATTAATGGAAGGTGTTTGTCCAGGAATAACTTCAGAGTCAAACGAACTCAATACATAAAGTGGAAAACATCATATTTTGAAACATGACAGAAAAAATAACTACATTGTGATAGTGGTAATTTGGCTAACATTTTTGCCTTTAAAAGGCTTTTCAGCTATTTTTTATCGAGTAAGGAAATGCTGCCATTTGAGCAGGCTGGATAGAGAAAATTATTGGTGAATGCACCTGGAATTATCGATTATGCTTGGGCATTGCGAGAGTTGTTAAAAGGAGGCTGAATCTGGGGAATTGAGCTGAATTCTCTCTCTTGGACTTTCTTCACTTTTCTTCCCTAAACATCTCCCCTCTCCTTGAACAATCTTCAAGATCACAGGTATGCACTGAATTTAAAAATGTTGCTGAAAAGACATTTATAATATTGTGTGATAATGAGGCAAGGAAAACATAACACAAGGCATATTTATCAACCCAATAGTATGCACTTGCATGGATGTGGGAGAAAAAAGGATTGGAACTTGAAGTTGGAGCCAAATCACAGAAGGCTGTGAGTGCATGTTAAAGAGGTTGGCTTCATTCTTTAGCTAGCAGTGGGAGTAAAAATAACAGAACTCTCAAGGCTCCTCTTCTACACTTCTGCTTCCATTTTAGGGGGTTGTTTTAATATCCATCTTTAATAGATTGTGCAATTATTTTTAGGCTTTAGTTCTCTTTTCTTTTTGTTTCTTCCTCTTGTGTTTTTCCTGTGTCGCGAATCCAGTTCACATCTGTCAATTACCGGACATTGCTCTGGGATGCCTGATGTAGTGAATTTAGCAAATTTGTTCCAATTCTCTTTATTGGTATTTACTAATTTGATAAAATTTCAATCCTGACAATACATATAAAATGCAAGTCCCTGGTTCAGAGCAAGAACTTTCCTCTTCAGTGATCAGATGATATGAGACAGCTAGCTTATGCAGCTGCAAAAAATGTTTAGGAACGCTTAAGAGTGAGAAGACATTCTAATCATTACTGGGGAAAAGCAAGGATATTTCATTTGGAAAGGAGCTTACGTAGAAAGATATGTGGAGCTAAAACAAGGCAAGGCAATAAACCATGCTTTAAACACGTCGGGCATCATATAAATGCTAAACACACTTTCTAATACAAAGAATTGCAGATGCCATTAAAGATTTGTCAAATAGTCATTGCAAGATTTAGAGAAGATGAGTGTGGGACTCTCATCTTACACAAGTCTCTAGGGATTTTGTCAAACACTTTTTAAGGGAACAAGTATTTTACTCTGAACTTGAATTTGCCTGCTGGCTAATTCAGGCTCAATGGACAGTTTTTATGTTTGATTTTGGTGTGTGTGAAACTCTGTAAAGTAGCCGGATAAAATTCTACATTGTCTGGTAGGTAACGAGTCTGGGCTGGATCAACTCTTGTCAGGTTCAGATTAGAGTTGACCTTATCTTTAGGGTCACATTTTCCAATACTCACACCACTTTACAAGCTTCAGTGTGCATGAAATTATAAAACGTGGAGCATGAGAAAATATCTCCCAAGTTGTTTTTGTGGCAAGAGAGCCCAGAGAAATAAAGTGATTTTCAGCCCTTTGAGTTTTATTACTTTCTGAAGAAAGAAAATTTGGTTAGGGTCAGTTTTCAAGTTTAACAGTTCATCAGCCCATAATTGCACTCATTATTACTGTAGCCAGCTTTATATTGGAGTTTGATTAATAACGATATGCACTTCACTAACGCTTTCCATTAAGTGGCACTAATTACACTGTAACTGCTGTTCAACAACCAAGCAAGTGTAACTACAATGTCATTTTTATGGAGCCAGATTTGCTCAGAAGACTACTTTGATAATGCTAATGTGGGAGTTAAGTAACTGAAAGTCTGGGGACAAAGTTACTATTACTTTAAATCCTAGAGATAGGAAATCATGGCATTCTGAGGTTCTTATTGGTAGGAGAAGCTTTTGATATGGACTTAGCAAAGGTCTTTGGACAAGTACTATCAGCATGGGCCACTATTAAGAAGCCCAGTTATTGATATAAGAGCATAGGATTTGATCAGAAGACTGGGCTTAAATCTTCAGTCCACCAATTTATTTCTCTGATCCTAAACAAAGTATTTAACATCCTTGAAATTATATTATAAAGATGCCTACTCCTGTATTTGTGACATTAAGATTAAATGTCAGATACTGTCTGTAAAGATGCCTAGTTTAGTGCCTGGTCTATAGCAAAGGTGATTCAAATCTTTCATAAAGGCAAGTTGACCTCATTCTTTCCATCATTCAGCAGTAGGGAATGGACCCTTGCCCTCTCAGTAAGACTTCTACTTGAATTAAGATTAAACAAATACAAATTCCTTAAAAATCTTTATGTAACAGGGAGGAAAGGTGTGAGACTCTAATAGGAAATAATGCAAATTAATCATCATTGTATTATGAAACTGGAAAAAAAACCTATAGGAAGCAGGGGGAGAGTCTTAATTTGATTCACAAGCTATTATGTAAAGAGGGTATTCCATATTTAGTAGGGCTCAGGTCAAAAATTTCGGCAGGTCTTAGGGATGAAAAAAATATTAGAAATAATGGAGCAAGTTAGGAAAAATTGTAGAAAAGAATGAACGCATATTATTTAAGAGTGGTTGAATTTGTCTGTACTATTTCTGGTTCTTCTGCTGATCATTGGCTTTTGTTTTTGCTCTAAAAATGTTGCTGAAGAAAAAAAATTAGAATAAATTATTGCACTTCTCAGAATGGGAGATAGGATTTTTTTTTCTTTTGAAGAGAAACCACAGAGAATGGGCAGTGTTCCAGTGTCTGTGGCAGTATGGTTTGCAGATAATGTATTTAATAGTGAGTGGTGACAGGCCAACTGAATTAGAATTCATGTAGGGAATCACAAATATTTGGTAGACATAAGGTCAGATGATCAGAGAAAGATCAAAATATCTTTATATTCTGATGTGTCTTCTGATTATTTCCTTCATTCGAGCACCTCTGGTTTTTTACTTTTGAAAATCACTTTATACACTTAAAAGGTATAGACTTTGAGTTATAAGTTAAATAAGGAGTAGGGATGTAATGTACAAAAGTATGACTATAGCTAACACTGCTGTGTGATACATAAGAAAGTTGTCAAGAGAGTAGATACTGAATTCTTATCACAAGGAGAATTTTTTTTCTTCTTTCTTTTCTTTTTATTGTACCTATATGTATGATGTATTTTAGCTGAACATATTGTGATAATCATTTCCCAGTACATGTCAGTCAAGCCATCATGATGTATGACTTAAATTTATACAGTAATGTATTTCAAGTATTTATCAATGAAACTCTAAAAAAATACAAAGGAATTTGAAAATTATTTTTAAAATTACCTCTAAAAATTAGCTCATATATCTGGGGTTTGATGTGAAGAGAAATGTATAAGAAGCATGGAGAGAAATCATTTACATACAATTATGCCTTTGTAGTTCTGGGTTATTAGAATAGTAGAAGAATGAAAAGATAGAAAGAAAAGAAAAAAGAAATCTGAAATGATATTTCTCTTTTAAACAATGTGCCCTTTCATCTCAGTTTCTAATCACATGACTTATTGCTAGTGCCCGACTACATCATGCAATAATTTGGCAACAAGGCTTTATGACACACACATTTGAAAGACTAGGATCTATTGAGTTAATGCCAAGAGGCAAGGAGACTTGGGTGTAATGAAAAACCTTAAAGGTTGGTTAGCTTACTGACAGGGAGGAGCTCTTTCTGAATGCTGGCATCACTGATTAATAGCTGGTAAGCATCAGTAATTAAATATTTGGCTCTGATTTTTCTGGGTTGTAATAAACTCTCAACTTTTGCTTAAACTTGTTGAAAGAGTTTTCATATTTCCCTTCAAAGAAGAATTTCGTGAACTTCCATTTATCTAAAAATACAGAACTGTGAGGAAATTATAGGTTCCCATAACATTGATAGTTGATGGGAAACAGTCACACCAACAATGGGCAAAACCACCAACTGAACAAGGAGGCAAAACACCCAATATTTGGGAGGAAGAAGACTCAAAACCAGCTCCAGCCAAAGATGTTCTTGAAACACTGATATTCATGTGGAATATTTAATCACTATTCTATTTTGTTTTCTGTAAATATATTAAAAGATGATATTGTACAGAATTGTGACTGTTTAAAAATACTGAATTTAGTACCCATTTATATAGGTGTATATTAATTCACAGAGTTATGTGGGTTACATATATACTATAAATATCACCTTTTTAGCTTCTGATATTTCTTTCCAAATAATTCATTAACATAAATTGTAAAGAAAACTTAAAAATAATAAACTTCTTCACTCATGTTAACTAACTGAAAAATGGGTTCATGTAAATCTATTTAAAATACTGAATTCACCATAAAAATATGACTTGTTATTGGAAAAACTGATGCCTGTAGAGTTTCTATTGAGAGTGATTTGGCAGCAGACCCAGTATAAAATAATGAATGGAATAGAACACAAAGAAGAGAGGCTTATCAATTCAGAGTATAGCATAAATTAATTAGATGATGTTTACTTTGTCCACTGGTTATAATCAGCCTAATGTATGCTCTGTACGATCTAAAGGAATAAATATTTAATTATAGTTAGTAAGGATTCTATGAAAACCCTACATGTTTGGTATTGGATAACTATATAAAGATCATTTAACATTGAAAACACAGCCTTTTTCTTGTGTAGAGGTTTATCTGTTGTTAAATGCATTTGGATTTTGTTAAACACTGGTATGATCTACCAGTTTCAGATTTGGATACATCTGATAGCATGACACAATCAAATACTATCTTGGGTACCTGCAAACACAAGTTACCAAAAATTTCTAAAAATAGAGTTGCTCATTACTCTCCAGCTCTGAAAAAAAACAATATAAAAATATGGTTTTGTGTCATTAGTAACTGCATGAAAACTAAATGGCAAATTTCCTCCCCAGTTGCAAGACTGAAACTTTTATAGGGTCAATTGTTTGCCTCACCAGCATGACCTTTTGGTGGCAGCACCAAGGAACATGTAAAGAGGACTTATTTTATATCAACTTGAGAATGTCAGTGCTTAAGAACTTCCCAGAGTCATAAATATACTTTATTTTAGATTGTCTCTGAATTATTTGCATGGTCAGGTTAAATTATCTCTTTTGAATAATACCATTTACAATCTAATATTATTTTACTTGCTGAAAGTATTTTTTACTTGCTTAAAATTTCCTATAACTAGGAATCCCTAAGGCTAATCATTTGAAATTTTATTGTAAAATCCATGTGCATTCTAAATGTCCTGTATCTAATAGTGAAGGCTTTGCTAATTCTCCAGATTGAAGTTAGGACTCCAACAAAATTTTGTTCATCTTGACACTTTCTCACTTTCACTTCTCCATCTTTATCACATCATTTTTATAGCTCTTGTGGCAGAATTCTGCTTTATTGGGAGTTTGTGATAAAGCTTCTCTTTAGTTCTCAATATATTCCCATAGGGTGTAGTCTAAACGTCTAAAAGACCATTTAAACATTTAAAACCATTATCTAAAAAGAAAGTTGAAAAAATTTCCCAGGCCTTTACCTCATTTGTAACTGGCAGTCTACTTTTTCAACTGTTTTCCCATATACACACCATCCATTCCGTTCTGGAAATACAGTTGACCCTTTAACAACCTGGGTTTGGACTGTGTGGATCCACTTACACTTGGATTTTTTATAGGATAGTACTGTAAATGGATTTTCTCTTCCTTAAGACTCTCTTAATAACATTTTCTTTTCCCTAGCTTACTTTACTGCAAGAATACAGTATATAATACATCTAACATACAAAATATGTGTTAATTGTTTATGTCATCAGTAAGACTTCTCTTCACTAGCAGGCTATCAGTAATTAAATTTTGGGGGAGTCAAAAGTGGAGATTTTCTCCTACATTGGGGGTCAGCATCCCTAACCCTTGCCTTGTTCACCTGTGAACTGAATTTGTTTATTTGTAAAAAAAAAAAAAAAAAGTAGACAGTATTTTACTATTCAATCCAATACAAATCCAACTCACAAACAAATACTTTTTAACATGTATTTTACTTCGAAAATTATTTATTTTATACTCATGCATGTATTTATGCCATTAATTTTTATTTATGCAAAAATCAATAATTATCTTTATTTATAGATACCATTGACAATTGCTGTAGATTATCAGAATTAATCTGGACCTGCATCTGTGTGGTTAGAGTTGTTTGAAACATGGAGGTGGGAGATAAACTAAGGTCTTTCAAAGAAAGAGATTTTTCCGTACACACATATGCATGCACAAACACACACACAAAAACACAGAGTCACATATACACCTTTGAGTATATTCTGACTGAATATCCATGTATCTATGTATTTTTGGGTGTTTCTAAAGTTAAAAAGGACAATAATTTATTTTACTCTGAATATGCAACCTCAATAACCAGGATAAGGTCTACAGAAAAATATAAATGGCTCATGCCTCTAATTTTTTTAAATACTCACACTTTTCCATTTACTAGTGAAGATAGCAGTTCTCTGCCTTTCCGCAACGTGTGTGTGTGTCTGTGTGTGTGTGTGTGCATGTGGATGACCACAGACAGCAAAACACAGCTTTATTTTTCTTTAGTTTTCTTACTGACAATTCATATATGTTAAAATAGAAAAATTTGCACCAAGGTGAAGATATTCATATATAGAGAGAAAAATCCTTGTTTTTATATTATAATCCTACTATGCAAATGGATTTTCCAAATAAAAATGACAGGGTAGATATAAGTAAGATATATCTACACAAATAAAAACATTCAAACTGTACTGGGTAGTCTTATTGTTAGCTCCCGGTAGGTTTTCCAGCCCATAATTTTGGTCTATCTATCAGACACTTCTTCTATACATTTTTTATTCTCCTAGTCTCTCCCATCTCTTGTTTTAGTTGCTGCTGAGACAACCCAGTTCTACATGGGCTTCCATCAACTTCACAATGGTACAACCTAAGATTGCCTCATTGCAAGTTTGGGCTGTATACCCTTAGTTTTATGCCTGTAGCTTCTTGGTTCACACTAAAGCTTAAGACTTCTCAGGGCCCCCTCAGTATCCACACATGTACAAGCTAGGTGTGTGTGAGTTAAAACTCTGTGGGTCAAACCAATGGAAGACAGGAGGCCTGTGGAGTGATCTATAGGATACAGGAACAGATTAATATATTTGCCTTCTCCTTTTGAGTATGGACAGAACTGAGAAGTAGTTGTTTACATGGCCTCTTGGAAGAAGGTGTAAGTGAAATCAACCAATCAATTGGTTGCACTTGATACAATGCGGTGGCCAGTTAAATAGTACATCATTTTACTGATACTTCCTTCTTTCTGTCTCACTTCTCATTTCTCCTCAGTCCCTCTCTAGTAAAAGTTCAAGACTTTAGTCTCTGCTTTCTGGGGAACTCAGATTAAAACTAGGATCAGAAACAACCCTCGAAGACAAAACTCATGCACTCTAAGAATTCATTTGTTAATAATATGCAGGTTGATATCTCATGGTGTATAGTAGCTTCACAATTACTAAAGATTTGATCTACAGTTAAAATAGGATAAGGTTCAGATAGAAGGTAAGGTGCTACTTTTTACAATGGCAGTTGCTCTTTAATGTTATGGGGGAAAGATAATTATAAGAATTGTGGAGTGGCTGGCTTTTGTTAACGGCAGTGGAATCTTTTGCAGAAGAAAATAATAGACTAAAGAAAATCAAATGCCTACGGAAGTCCAGGGACCTCTACTGCATCTTTTAAGAAACTCTGTTGCCCTATAATCAGAAATCAGACTGTGCTGAATACATATCTGAAACACCTCTCCCATTTCAAATCAGGTCTTTAACAGAAAAATATAGGGACTCTAAGACTTATCATGAGGCCATTTGATTGGGGAAGGCTGAGATTCTTCATTCTCTAGATTCCCTTAAAACTGTAGGATGGTGGAAGCAACTCCTTTCCTCTTCTTTGCAGAAGCAGACTCCTTTCCCATGGAAACGATGCAATAGCCACATCTGAGGAAGTTGCCTTACAAGATGATGCTTGTTGCCCTCAGCATTTGCACCCACTGCTTCTCATTGACTTCAGGACAATAACCAGGGTAGATCTCTTAGCACAGCCATTCTGAGAAATACAACTATTGTTGTTCAAGCCTATTTGCTTGAGGAGTTTTAGAAATTGGCTAATATATACCAGCAGGTACTGAGGGAACAGGGAACATGTTAGAATAGAAATGAGAATGTTCACCAGAAGAATACAGACTATAAAGCTGGAGAGTGGAGAATTTATTGACCCTGGAGCATTGATCCACAATTTGGGATTAAACATTCTGACAAGGATCTAGTCATAATAATCTGCTGATTTGATTCCTTAAATCTAGCCCTTGATTATGCCTTATAATACAGTATGTTTTGCTTTCAAAATCTAAAGCAGCCCACCAATCACTGTGTCTCTTTCTTAGTAGTAGGAGTCGCAAAGTGAAATAATTGTCTTTTGTTTTAGAGGACATAACTCAGCGTGCCCCCAGATACTGGGCCCTAAAAACCTTCTTGAACATGGGAGGCTCCTGGACCTTTTGAAGCTTTATTTCCCTCTCATTGACACAGAAGTATTTTATTAGGGTGGCCACAGTGATGTCCACTGCTTACCAGATCTAATCTGTTTGATGTCATAAATACAGTAGACTACCTGATATTCTGTAGAATGTGAAGATGATCTTGTCCCTATAACCATATTTCTATAAAAAACCAGAGAAGATAAAATAACTCTGGGGCAATACATTGAATCTGAACTGCTACAATTGCTACGTGAATGCAAACTGCTTTTTCCTTGCCTCTTGTTTGGGTTAAAGAAGAAAACATTTGCCATCTGATCAATAGCCTTATACCAAAATAGAGAGGCTGTGGATCTGCTCCAGTAAGGACGCATTTAGCATGACAGCTGTGACTATCTGGAGAAATTTACATTAGTCTACTGTCATTTGCCACATTCCATCCATTTTTTAAGAGCCAGATGAAGGAAAATATCATCCCTGAATCCAATGAAGGTTTGATAGTGGTACTAATCTTTGCAACACTATTCCTCCTGAGATGTTCTATTGCTTCCTATTTACTATTTTGACCAAGGGAAAGTGGGTATAGTAGGCAATTTCAGAAGCTCTCACTTGGCCTTTCCTCCATAATGATGATACTTACTGTACCAATCAGACAGGCAATGTGAAGTTCTGGAAATACAATATATATTTATGCTGATTGTATACTCAAGGGACCAGGTAATTAGTTTCAGGGTTGAACAACAATGAATAATCACAGATTGGCACCAGTGTAACTATCCATAGTGTGGAATTCCTATAAATAGACTTGGGTCCAAACTGCATTTATGGCCCCATCTCCATAATATAATCTTCCATCTAATTAGAAGAAATTGATGGAGTTTTAGGTCCTCAAGTATTGGTGTTGTCTCAAACCTTGTATCTCATCGTCCTCAAACTTTTGGCTATATTCACCTCCCCTGTGCATATAGCAACTGTGCAGATAACCAAAATTGGGAAAGGATTTGTGAAATCTTTACTGTTTATTTATAGGAGAGCTGTCCTTGATAGGTGACCTGGATGCATCCAGTGCATCTATGCAATGTATGCGTTTAGAAAGAAGCATCTGCATTGAATCCACATCAACAGGATGAAAGGCATGAGAAATGGATACAAAACAGATTGTGATGGTTAGTTTTATATGTCAACTTGATTGGGCCACAGGGTGCTCTGACATTTGGTCAAACATTATTCTGGGTGTGTATGTGACAATATTTCTGGATGAAATTAAACTGAGTAAAGCAGATTACTCTCTCTAGTGTGGGTGGGTCCTATCCAATCACCCGGAGGCCTGAATAGAACAAAAAGGCTGACATCCTCTTGAGTAAGAGGAAATTAACTCCTTCCTAACTACCTTGATCTGGGTCATTCGTTTTTTCCCTCCTTTTGGACTCAAATGGAACACTGACTAAGACACCATCATCCTCTTAGTTGCTCATGTCAAATATTGCATATGACCATCCTTGGTTCTCCCTTTCCCTCATACCCACATGTAGTTTATCAGCAAGACTGGTTGATTCTGTCTCCAAAATATTCCTGAATCCATCTATTTCTATTTTCAAATCTTTTTAGTTCAAGCTACCTTCATCTTTGAGCTGAATTTCCATAGGAGTCTTCTACCTAGTTGCCCTTACTTCTGTTCTTCAATCAATCCATTCTCCATTCAGCAGTACAGTGTTCTCTTAAAAATATAAATTATTACATGTTCTTCCCCTATGTAAAATTCACAGTGCTTTCCCATCATGTGGAAAGTATATTTCAAATGCCTTACCCTGGCTTCCCAAGCTCTCATGGTTGGCCAGAGCATGCCCTGTCCCAATTTCTCTCCACTGTGATACTTGCTCAGCACTCTTCAGCCACACTGCTTTTCTATCTGTTCTTGACCATGCCCAACTTATTCTTGCCTTAAGGCCCTCTAATCACTTCTTCCTTGCTCTTACATGACTTCTAATCATGCAAATATCAGCTTAAATGTTTCCACCTTAATGCAGGCTTTCTTGACTACTCAATATAAAATAGCTATGCCGGCACCTGCTATCAATCTTTACTGAGTCTTTGTGGAGAAAGTATCAAAATGCTAATTAAGGCTTGACTGAAGAAGGATGTGGTCAGAGGTGTGACAGATAAATTCTAGGGCAGGAATGTTCAGTGGAGTACAGATTTAAAAAAAAAAAAAACAATAACGACTCAACATAAGTTAGTTTCTTGAAAAAAAAAAGTTGTCTCCAGAGACCTTTGGACAATCAGGTTAAAAAAGAAGAGACATGCAGTAAATAATGTGAGCCTCAGGGAGGGCAGCAGATATTACATGTGGGATTTTAAGTATTGCTAAAAGAATAAACCTTTTCAACATGCATTGCAATGTTCAGAGACAGTCTCTGGGATCAAGAATGACTTTGTAGTTTTGTACCTATTTAATAACTTTATTACTTGGCAGGCTTTACGATCTAAATACTACATTGGACAGAAAGACAAGTTGGTATAAAAAGGATGTTATGGCCATCCTTATCAATAAATGATATTTAAGCCGATTTTAAGTTTTTCTTAAATATCGGTTGAACTATTTACACGACTCAAACTAATATTAGCCACATGGCCTAACTCCATTAAAATGCAGTGTAACTGTAACAGTAGCCAATTATTTATGAATCAGTGGAAACATCTGGAAGCTTGACCTCTTTTTTATATGAAAAGGACTTGGAGCATTTGCTGTATTTCACTATTAGTGCCACTTCAGTTATTACATGCTCTGCCAATGTTTTATGTAACTGGACTGATTTCTTTCCGACTCGTAAGGTCAGCTGCCTGTGAAGGGATTGAGTTTTCTAGGCACTACTGCCTGTGTCTATCTCCTTATGGATACAGTACCTGCTACCTATTACTCATACACAGTGGAAAATATGTTATTCTAGCATTATATAGCATATTGTGTAAGCATTAAAGAGAATAAACTAATTTATTTTCCTGAACCAATCTTACCTTCATGCTTTTTAGTATTTCCAATCTTTTCCCTTTTTGATATACGCATGTCTCTGTACACACACACACACACACACACGCTTAAATGTTTCTTATCTGTATCTAAAAAAATACACAGGTATAATTTATTTCAGCCAGTTAAAAAAGAATGCATCTGTTTTACACCAAATATATTTCCAATGTACTTTGCATGTAAGTAGAGATGGAGAAAGTATATGTTCAAGGACTGATGACATATGCACCAACATATATACAAACATACACGTCTGCACAGGTGAATTTGCAATTCTATCTCTGGCAAGACAGAGAATATGCAACTAAGTGGATGTATCCTACTTAGTTAGATAATCCCAAACTGCAGGCAATCAAGTTATTTGTATTTTTTCTGCTAACAGATTTTGGTTGTAATTCATGTTGCATAGGCTTATTTTCATTCATGGAATATTTATTGTGAATGTTCTCTGTATCAGGCATGATACTAGACACTGGAGATAAAAATGATGAATAATAGATAGTCTGTGGTTCTAATGGGCTTCAGCCTTTTCACGTGTTCTAAACACAGAGCAGCACAGCACCAGGATGAAATGTTTAGGGAACTTAAATGGGAGATAGGAGTAACTGTTCTGACATTAAAAACAAATATAAACAAACAATCAAAACAAACTGCCAGTTTAGTACTAAATCTGATTAGTTCCCAAAGCTCCTATATTTTCTTATCAGGGTGAGGGCATGGAAAACTGAGAACTCTGGAGGATAGAGCATAGTTCGTCCCCTGAAATCGCAAGAAAGGACACATATCTAGTGTCTGTCTTAACCCCTTATCTATTCCTGGCAGCTTCTTGGGCTCTTGTTGGTATGATTTCTGCCACATAATGCCACCGCTCTGTCAACTGATGATTGGATCAGCAATTTGACTCTAAAACCATTTTAGATGGAAGATTGCAAGGGAGCCTGTCCCTAGAGCCCTAACAAGCACGTTAAGCCTCCAAAGGTCCCTAGGCATCTTGCTCCCTAAACTGAAGGTGATTGACTGACCCAAAACCCCTTTTCCCTTGGAGGGTTTGGATTGGAGGTATAAAAATACAGGCAGCAGCTGGCAACAGTAGAGGGCTATAGAAAGAAGTTGAGAGTTACACTGAAAGAAGGCATTATGGGGAAGTCACCAGCCTATGGAATCCATGTGATTTGAAGACAGACGGGAATAAAATGGGGGAGGTGGTAGATAATAAGCAAGCAAGAGAACTGAAATAGAGAAAAGGAGATTAGACTAGTGTTATTGGGCAGAGGCAGGCATGCTAAAGTGGAGACAGAAAATAGCTGAGTCATCTTAACTGCAGGACTCTGGAGTAGTGAGCAATGAATGCCTGCTTTGAAGATGAGCCTCATGGGTCTTTCGGCTAGCCAGGGGGGCAAACTTTAATTAAGAAGTAAGCATGAGCTATGATTACCACACTCTTTCCACAGAAATAAAAGCGTCAGATAGTCTTTCTCCCATAGTAAGCCCAAACACCTAAGAGAAACAGATCTTTGAATAAATCACATGGGAAAATGGGTCCCCTAGAGAGCAAAACTTTTCTCCATGATAAATTACATCCGCAAAACGTCTATTTGTAAAATTAATCTGGCCAGAATTTTGATAAGTTGTCAGGATTCCTTAAATGTCCCTGTCTTTAGAAGCAAACAAATTGGGTAATGGAAGGCCCATGTGGTCATGTGGTAATCATAACTCTGAATGCGGAATCATTTCATTCAACTCCTTTTCCCCACAGGGGAAAGAAAGGCTCCAAAGGTCTCTAGGCATTTTGCTTTGTGAGTGCATGTATTTCAGTGAAAACATCTATAAAGCAAATCCATTCTCTTTCATGATAAAATCAATATTCTGTTAAAAAAAATGGAAATAAACTTCTTGACTATGGAACGATGTTCCTTAAAGACAACATCAGGAGGGAAGAGATACGCCTAGGATATACTCTGTTGAAGGGTGTACAAGAGAAGCAGGATGTTGAAAGGGTGAGGCCGATTTCCTTTGTGAGATTCCACTGTACACCATCCAAATGCTTTTCTCCTTTTCAGCTTGTATGGCATCTAATAGAGTTGGGTTATGCCACATTTCTCACTTTCTCTCTTCCAATAAATGAATTGTCACAGTTTCACACCCAACCCAATCCTCACTATCTTTAATGGGAGAAAGTGAGGCCCTGAATACTCACAAGCAAGGAATAGAGCACCAGAGCTCCTATTTTATCCTTGATAGCATCTACCTTTCTTTATGAGACCTGGCTATAGGATTGCTAGAATGGTTTCTTCCTTTCTTTATATTCCTTGATTTCTCTCATTAAGCATCAATTAATAGGCAGGCATAGGTTTTCTATAATCTCTTATACTCAAGAGAAATTGTGAAAATCAAGATTCAACACATTTTAGGGTATAGAGAAAGGAAACTAATGACAGTTTGCTTTCCTTCTGTAAGTAATGTAGGAGGCAAAGTTAACCACACAGAGAAAGGTTGGGATAGGAATGGGTAATAAAACTGGGAATTGCTACTGTGAAAATATGGCAGGGAATCAACTAGAGATGAATAAGAAAATTGCAATAAGGGTCCAAGAGCTGATGGATAGCATGCCTTATTACAGTGATTTGCACATTTTTTCCCTTCATGTCATGACCAAATGTCCTTTGGCAGAAGTCCATGTTTGAGGATGGGAAAATTTACATCTTTATTTTCAGTAACCTTGAACTGAAATTTACATTTCCTTCAATTGTGAATATAGGCCACAAACCACATTAGTATTAGTTCTTGTGACATTATACCCAATTGAAATATTGGATATTTTCATATCATATTAGAGTTACAATATTTCACATATCATCTATTATGCTCCAATGGTATCACTTTTTATTAAAAGTTATTACAGAAGAACGTATATTACAATTTCATTTTTTAGATAACTGTATTTCAATACAATTAGTTTCCTTTGTATTCTATTTTTTTAATTTAAAATATTTTTAGAAAGATCCTATTGTGTTCCTAGGCTTTATTAAGTTACCAAAGGGATTCATAGCATATAAAAGGTTAAGAATGTCTGTTCCTTGGTGTCTCAATATTTGCCATTCAAAATATAACACTTAAGACTAAGGAGGATGGGATACAATAGAATGAAATATTGTTACCAAAATGGGAAGAAAATATAAGCAATTACTTAGGCTCATCAGCTACTATGAGATGCTGCTTTTTTTATGTCAAAATCTTAAATATAATGACTTAAGTGGTATTTTTCTTTTACAAATGCCCAGGACTTTTGTTACAGTCAATTAAACCTGTCTCATTTATCCTCTCTAACCTTCAGTCAGAATCCGCACATAATGTAGCATTCATATTTTAACACTGGGTGTCCAAAAGCATGATTTAAGGCTGATGAAGGCTTTTCTGTATGGGTACTTTGTTTGCTGAATACCCATGGATGCCATTTACAAGTCCTGTGGCTGCTAGCATCAGGGATTTTTGTAGGTAAATATTGATTGTGGACCTTTGATTTTTTACGGATTGATAAATCAGGGCCTAAATGAGGTGACTGAGGAAGACTGACAATTTAACATCAAAACAGGACTATAATACTCTAATGGATATCTGTTCCTCTTTGCATTCTCCGTGTCAATTCCCCTTCCCCATCAATTAAGAAAAAAATTTTTTGAATGTTTATTTATTTTTGAGAGACAGACAGAGAGAGAGTGGATGAGGGGCAGAGAGAGAGGGAGACACAGAGTCCAAAGCAGGCTCCAGGCTGTCAGCACAGAGCCCAACTTGGGGATGGAATTTACAAGCCCTGAGATCATGACCTGAGCCGAAATCAGATGCTCAACAACTGAGCCACCTAGGTGCCCCTCCCCCATCAGTTTTTTAGGAAAGCAACCAACCTTTTATTTTATTAAAACATCCTCCCCCTTTCAATTCCTATGATTCAGTTGGGGCTGGCCCCTTCCCTAGTTTCCAGAGTGGTGAGTACATAACTGAGGTGAATCAGAGCATTCTGTTCTCTTTTCCATTGTGTTGTCATAGGGAGAGGCATAAATTATCGAAGCAAATAAGGCTCATTTTGAGAGACAGTCATTGGAACTATTGAGAAAAAAATTGGTGTTGTTGAGAGATTATATGAAGCCTGGAGCTGTTGGCAGCCATCTTTCCACCATGATAGCAGAGCCTGCCAAAGAAATGAAGTTACAGAGAAAAGCATTCCTCAGACAGGGTAAGAGCCATTTTCATTCTTGAGACCTAATTAGAGTGTTGGATCTAGCTGTGCCTGAAGTCAGCATGTGGGTTTTCATTTCTGTGCTCCTAACCACGTGAATCTAAGTATATTAAGTCACTTTAAGGTTCAGTTACCTGGAACAAAATGAGTGTGGACTAACAGACACTCTTGCTAAACTCTAAATTCTAATTAGTTTGGGAAGTTATTATTAACTATGAAATACTTATTAGTGATGCATAAATTAGTCCAAATAAGAATAGCAGCAAAGGAAAATTATTTCCTAGGTCTTAAAAATCTTGTTTTAAATTAAACCATGACTAGGCTATGGAAAGAGGGAAAAAAAAAGCTGGATATTTCAGGTGATCAAGAAATTGTATGTGTTAATTACTTGAAGAGATTCTGCATTTATCCTCCAGATGCCATAATTTCTAAACTGGCATGCTTTCATCATTTGAACACTTTGTAGTTGAAGAACCTAATCAATCTTCCTCCTGGATTTGTATTCCTATAGAAATGATGGCCTGTTCTAGGACAGCCAGTGTCGCTTGGCCTATTGTACTGAAGAATAAATGAGTAAGAGTCTTGATTACCTTACAAATAAATCTGGTTAACAGTTATATTAATTAAAATGCCTGGTTCTGCGGCTATTCTGAACTATTTATACGTGATTTAATTCATATCAGCAGCTAATTTGTATTTAATGCAAACTAATGGGTTTTATGTAAATGGAGCATGTGGCAGTCTATTTAAAAAACAAATTATCTCTAGTTTCATTTCAGTTATTTTAATTAAATTTAGAGTGTGTGTGGTGGTGGGGGGGTGAAGGGAAAAGGGATGTGCTGTATATGAGGTGATGATTAAATCCAGTTTAATTCTACAGAATAAGAAACAAGTAATTCTCTCAACAGTCACATTGGCCCTTTCATAAAGTTTAGAGAAGTCAAGAGGGTTAGTATACAGAAAAGCCTCTAAGATTCTAGATGGCATGTTTCTTAAGAGCGCTTGTAGAAATAAGTTTCTCAAATTTTTGTTTTTTAATTTGGCTCATAGTTATTTTATGCCTTAAATGCCTCCTATATACATATATTTTCCTTTCTTTGATTTGGAAATTTTGAACCCATTTATAAACTGGTTAACTAATGTTTCTGTACTTGACAGCCAATAGCTTAAACTTATGGGATCCTATTTTAACTATAATAAAACATTCTCCAATCTATAGTTTATACATTTATAAATTATCTTTGGTCTTTTTTTTATTCCAAAGAGCATTTTTTTCTCTATTTTTTCCCTAATTTTGATATGTGTTCTATAGCTAAAGAGAATTTTGGCACATTCTTCATAATTTTTGCTATTTAGTCCTAGACTAGAACCATCTCTCAACTTGTAAAATTTAGTTAATTTCAAAGTTGATATACTTCCCATTCTTTTTCTTGCATTATGGTTACTTTTTTCTGTGTTTCTAGTCCCTGCTTGCTAGATCATAAGCTTTTTTTTCTTAAGAATAAGAACTATTTTTTTCATTTCCACACAATCAATATGATTTTGTTGCATTTCGTAGCCATTTAATCAATGTTGCTTGAATGATATCTCCTAAAAAACAAATTATTCAAACCACTAAATTACATCTTCCAAAATCTCCATTTTCAACAACAAAAAAATAAAACATAACTCTCCTCCCTCTCATGCTATTGGTTACAAGATAGAAACTAAACTCAACAATATGATCAATCTAGTTTTCCAAACCCAATCTCCAATATTATCTCAAAAATTCACACACCATTACCTCTTAGGAGTGGTACTAGTGTTATGGTAACATAATGAAGGATCACCTATTGGTCTCTGGGAGTTGGGAAAGCCTCCAAGTGAAGGCAGTGATTGATCTTGGGCTTGAAGGAATTTTCTAGGGAAACATGGGGAAAAATGGGTTTTCATGATGCAAAATAACACATGTATTCCTCACATAAAATGGTATAGCATTAATCCCAAAGAACACATTATGTATTTGAATGGAACTGTTTCCTTAAGAAAATATTTTAAATCATCATCTACCTTAAAAACTTTTTCCAGTTTTTTACATTTGTAAAATCTCAGCCCTTCTTTAAAATACCCTGGATTCCCACCCCCCCTTGAATATTTTGGTGTAATCTAAAACTTTAATGTCAAACATTAAAGTAAGTTTTAGAAACAGTGTCATTGGTACATATCCACAATTCTAGAATATTGTCACAAGCTCGTACAGGAAAAGATAATCAATTTTTAAACTCATGTTTCCTTGTCACCAGTGACAGAAACAGCAAATCCAAACAATTGTTTGTGGATGTTAATCCTGGTCAGATTGATCAAATGACAGCCTCTCCGGTTTCACTGGTTGTCTGGGGAGCGTTGACTTTCTTATATGGCAGATATAATGACTTCTATTTTAATTCAACTGCCACCAATTTGGAGCCATATACAATAACGCCAGTCCTCCAGAGAAATTTTAACAGATATAATTAGCCATATTTGAAATATAAGAACATTCACTCAGTCAGAATGATTGGAAATCCATTTTTTTTTTTACATGAAGTTAGATTCTACAAGTTATTTAATTAATTGCATTATAATTCACTTCAGGGACATCATAACTATTCAGATGGCATAGTAAATGTTTCCTTGAGTACTATAAGGTTGTTACCAAAATAGGGTAGTCTCATTGGTTCTTCAAAAGGAGACACATAATGGAAAGCTCCTGTGGTGTAGAGGAACTACCTCATCAAGTAAGCCCAATACATATGCAAATTGTAATTTATACAAAAGATACCAAAAGGGAGCTAGTTCCCTGAAGAGGCAGAAGGAAGAGAAAACCCACTTCAGAGAGCTCACGGCTATATCCTTTCTCTAAAGCGAAAAGTAATTTACTAAAATAGCATTGTTTGTGCAGTTGCAAAATCTCTCTTCCATAGCCCTCCCTTAGGAGGGAGCTAAGCCCAACTTAGCTACATTAGCCTTCCACATCGATTCAATTGGCAGGTGTGATTTATCAGGCTAGCATTTCATCTTCCCTATAAAGGCAAAACGTGCCCTGTTCCTGGGTGCTACAACGGGGAACAGATGAATGTTCCTTTGATGCTGCAAGGACACCAGACTGATAAAATTTGCTCCTGCATTGAACTTGACATGGAGGTGGAGTGCTTTAACTTTTAAAAGTCTGTTCTGTAACTCTCAGAATAACTGATGACCCTCATTGATATTCACATTTCAAATGCAGATAAATCTTCTCTGTTATTTTTTTCTTCGATTAGAGGTCTAAAATTTTCACCTTCTACACATGCACACCCTGTTATCTCAAATTGACAAAATCTTCCTACTTGCTGAGTCACTCAGTCCATCCAGCTACTTATTCATCTATCTGTCCTTATGCAATGGAATGGAAACATATTGCTATTTAAACCAAAGTCACCTGCGTTTGCTCCCACCCACTAGAGGGTGGGATGATTTATAACCGAGAGAAGATTTTTTTGTTTACAAAAGTACCGTAGTCCCTCCTCCCCAAACTTGAGTGAGGCAAATAAGAAGAAAATGCATAAGAGAATGAGAAGAATCTGGAGCTCAAAGGCATTGCAGGAACTAAGAACAGGGTACCAGCAATGCCACTTCCCAGGTGAGTGACTTGTGCAGCCACCCAGGGCCCTGTGTCCAGAAGGGCTCCACGCTTGGCTTAACGTTCTGCTGTTACTATCTTGAAATTCTTAATAGTTTTTGAACAACAGAACTGCATTTTTATATAGCACTGGACCTGCAAATTATGTAGCCAGTTTTGGATAGAAACACTCCATTTTCTTTAATTTAGCCCAAATTTTGAGTTAAATACAGTGAAGTATTGCCAATCCAATGTCTTACGCCTATTTCCAGGGGTGAAGTAACGTAGCAAATATTATGTGAAGCCACTTAGTAGCAGTAATGACTCTTATGTCCTATTGCTCTGTTTTTCAGACACTAGGGATGGTTCATTTCGTAGATTGGGGTTAATTTATAGAATTAGCATGTATTTAATTAGACCGAGACTTCTACTTCTCACCCCTCCCCCAACCCTTATGAGTTTGTCCTGTGTGTTTTTCTAGGAAGCTGGTTTTCATAATGAGGGCTTCTAGGACCTGGTTTTACTTAATATAGACTACCTTAAACCTGAGTCGTATTTTTTAAATTTCTTTTTACAAATCTGAACGCTTCCTTGCGGTCAGTCTGATGAGGCTTGAGGAGGCAAGGCTGCAGTAATCTCACGGAAGGTAGCTGCTCTTACCCATCTCTCTGCCTTCTGGGCTGCAAAAGTCAGTCTTCAAGGTCCCAAATGCCAGATACTCCCTTCACTAACGTCTCTTAAAGCTAGGCAATAACATTTATCAAATCCTGGCTAATGGAAGCTGAGGGAAAAGGCCTTTTGGAGGCTTTGAGGAAGGGTTTTTGTTTTTGTTTTTTATGATAGGAAAAACTTATCCACATTGCTTGTCTTTAGATATGGTTGTATGACCACATGATGCATGGAGCTACAGCAGAATCTTGTGATAATGTGGGTAAAGCCATGAAAATGGAAGAGAGGAGAGGTGGAAAGCACATGGGACATCGATGAAGCCACTTTGTTGCTGACTTAAGCAAGGCTGAAACAACCTACCTCTTCAGAATATTTGTAAACTTAAGCAGGTGGTTCTCAAAGCGTGGTCCCTGGATCAGCAATGTTGGCATTGCCGAGAAATTTGTTAGGAAAGAGAATTCTTGGGTCCTGCCTCAGATTACTGAAACAGAAACACTGGGGATGAGACCAAGCATTCTGTGTTATAACAAACACTCTTGGTCATTCTGATGCATACTCAAGTTTAAGAACTACTGCGTTAAGTTGCATTTTGTCAGCTATTCTGTTCATCGTAATTCAAACAATCTCAACTATATTATAAGAAACTGGGACACTTTATTTACTTATTTAAAAATTGTTTTTACATGTTTACTTATTTTTGAGAGACAGAGACAGAGTGTGAAGGGGGGAGGGACAGAGAGAGAGGGAGACACAGAATCTGAAGTAGGCTCCAGGTTCTGAGATGTCAGCAGAGAGCCCAATGTGGGGCTTGAACCCACGAACGGTGAGATCATGACCTGAGCTGCAGTCGGACGCTCAACCTACTGGGCCACCCAGGCACCCCAAGATTGGGACACTTTAAAATATGACTTTTAAAAGATCATATTTTCTTTTAAAGTTATATTTTGGCAACACCCTATTCCTGCAATTAGAAATAACTTAGTATTTAGTGAACATAAATAGTTTAAGGTCTTATCACTTCGCTCATAACATCCATCTGGAGAATTATCATGACCTTCAGATACAAAGTTGATTTATATTATTATTTGTCTCATAAAAGTGACACAGTAGACAGAAGGGGACAGTAGAGCCTCTTTTTTTTCCTTGTTTTGTCCGTGTGTTGTTATTCAATTTTTTTGTGCCAGACTAAGTGGAGTTACAGGCTGTATTATCTAGTTTTAACTACACGAACTTTCACAAAAAAAGGGACTTAAGATACTCCTATAAAGAAATTGCAGGTTGAAGGAATCATAAATAATGGAGATACAGGTGAAAATAGTGGTGTTGCTGCTTTCCACTTGGTTCGTGGGCATTTTGCCAGCCTTGTTAGAAGAGAAAACAAGTGTGTTCTAAAATGACACTATGGGAAGTTGCCAAATAGTATTTACAATAATCAGGAAGATTTACGCATACTATATTTAGTGCTAACCCTCAATCTAAGTGGATATTTGCCTAGAGATGGTAGCTAACGATAGCTATAGCCCTATCTGGAACTATGTTTGTTATCCACACCACACACCACTACTGGTTTATTTTTTACCAATTTCTAAAGTTTCATTTTGCTACTGATTTTATTCTTGTTTTTAACTGATGGAGGGTATTTAATTAAAAAAAAAAAGTATATAGGCTGTTGATTCAGAATGAGGTCAAAAAAACCTTGCTTTTCATACTAGGATTTCTGGCATCTGAGCCCAATCTGCTTTTCAGTCATAATTTTCCTTTATTCTTCCTTCATGCTCTGTGTGCTTTTGCTACTCTGAAGGAGCTGCTCACTCTTCTCCGTGCCCAGCTCTACACACTTGCTCAAACTAATCTCAGCCAGGAGTCATTTCACCTTCCCTGAACTCTCATAATGAGAGTTGGTACTTTATAGCCTTTTAAGTTCTTTGAGGGCAGAATTCATTATCCGATTCATTTTACATCCCCCATAATGCATAGGATGTGGATTCCAAGAAGATGTGTTAGTAGAAAGTAAGAAAGGAGAGAAGAAATAGCAACTGTGTGAGCAAAGAAATAGGTTTTCACCTTTCCTGTCTGAAGGTTCAGGTTGATGGGGAGTCACCAAGCTATTCAAATTAATTCCTTTAATCATCTCATTTTGAAGGTATACTTCTTTTTACGCTATATTTCATGACTAGAGTAAGCTTAAAGTATCACTAGGGTTCTGTCTTTCTGTCTTGTAGTGACATGTGAAATATTACTTTATTCATAAGGCTATCCCCAGATGACAGAAACTACTGAACTACAGCAAACACAGAAACTTGAGAGGCAGCAACACATGGGGCATGGACATTTTATGCCATCAGACCTAGGTGACAGTCCCTGCTCCATTGCTTACTAAGTGTGCACGTGCAACTGTTCTCTGAACGCTTTCCCCTTTAATGTTCTCATCTTTAAAATGGCTATATGCATTCAAATAAGTGATAAATGTAAGAAACTTAGCATGGTCCCTGGACATAATAAATGTCTTATTTGCTACGAATGGGAAATCTTGTTTTCCTCTACTCACAACACTTCTGACACCAGATGTGTGGGGCTTTTTCCCCCACAGCAATGAATTCTCCAACTCCCTTGACATAGCCTGGGTGTCCTCTGATTTAGTTATGACATTAACTACCAGGAGTTAGTGCAGACTTCACAGGGTAAGGGGTCAGTACCACATGACTGCCTTGCATTTCAGATGCCAGTCATAAGTCAAAGGTTGTCAATCATACTTCTGACCAATAGACTATAAATCGAGAGTTCCCTTAACCTTGCCCTTGGTTTTAATGATATGCTATAATGGCTCAGATACTTCAAAGGAATATTTATTTATGTTTAACGGTTTATTATAAAAAATATAATGAAGGATACAGATGAGCAGTCAGAAGAAGAGGTACATAGGATGAGATGTGCAAGGGTCCTGAATTCAGGAGCTTCTGTCCTTACGGATTTGGGGTGCACCAGCCTCACAGTGTACGGATATGTTCACCAACTTGGAAGCTCTCTGCCCACTGTAGCATAGAAAATTTTTATGGAGGCTTCATCATGTAAGCATGATCAACTTCCAATTTCCAATGCCTCTCCTCTCTCTCGAGGATGAAGTTTGCAGGTGAAAGTTCCAAGCTTCTAATCATGCTTGGCCTTTCTGGTTACCAGCCCCCATCCAGGAGCCTAGCAAGAATTGCCTCATTAGAACAAAAGATGTTCCTAACACCCAGAAAAGTCCAAAGCATTTAGGAACTCTGTGTGAGACACTCCTATCACTTCCATCACTCAGGAAATTTTAAGGGTTTTAAGAGCACTGTTTCAGGAACTTGGGACAGAGTACAAATGCATATTTCTTATTATGTCACAGCTACCTCTTATTATTAATCATTCTTCCCATTTGATGTTTCCTTAAGGACTAATTATGATAATATGTATGCATAATATACTTATTTTTCTAAATTCTGAAGTTAATTAATTAGCATTGGTACAACTATCTTACATTTCATTCATAGCCTAATAATTTTATGCTTTGATTATTTTCTTAGACTTTATAACATGAATCATTTCCTATAATCAAAGTTTTAATTTACAGTTTAAATCCTTTTCAACATTCATTGAATTGGGCATTTAACATTGTGGGAGGTGGAAAACAAACTTTATATACTTGCAAATAATAGAAGTTAAATTGAAAGGAGAACTATAAAAATAAGGAAATGGTATCAAATAAATAATACCAGAAATTCCTCATATCTTAAAGATACCAGTTCTCAGATCAACTTTCCATTGAGTGTCCGATAAAATGAAGAAAACAAAAAACAAACTCATACCAATGCATACATATCATTGTGTAATTTGAACCAAGAGTAAAGAGGCATTTCCAAAAGATTCAAAATGTTGTGTGAAACTGGTCTAATACAAATGATAGGATATCAAAATGTCATTCATTTTTCTCTCAATGCTAACCTGTTTCCAAGAAGTTCTTGAAATAATGTCTCTAATATTCTAAGAAAAGATGGTTTTCATCCTGTAATACTAAAGTCAGGCTATCAATCAGCTGTGAGAGAAGAAAAAACATAATCTTAAAAATGTATGGACTTAATAATTTAGTCCTCATGCAATCTGCCTTAGAAAGGTTCTAGAGAATGTATCTAAGAAATATAAATGATAAACCGACAGATGTTAAAAAAAACGTGCTATCTAGGAAAAAGGCTCCCTAATACAATGAGGAATTGAAATTCCAGAGTGACAGCTGTGTTTCAGACACAGGGAGAAGTAATCCTTCATATTAGAGCAGGTGGTTAGAGGGCTGCGTGGAAGAAGTTCAAGTTTTCTGAAGTATTTGGGTATTATGGAAAATCATTACTAGGCATTTGACAGCTTTGATGGAACATTTGGACAAATATCAGCAATAGATACACAGAAAACAAAGAAAATCTTAAAAGGCAGTAATGTACTCTAAGAAAAAAAGCTTGTATTGAGAAGAAAACATAAATCACTTGACATAGCAGTAAATAAAGCCTTTACAAGTCTGTAAATATATAAAAATTAAATAATGATTTCACCAAACATTATGATATTACAATATTGGAATGTTGTGGGAGAGGAATTGGGAGTGGTGATGGTGGAATAAGAGAATTTAAACATCAACAGGAAGTCAATAGTTGCTGCCAAAGCCAAATAAAGACTTACCAGTATTAAATATCTTACTTAGGACAATGGTGATGAACACTAAAACAAACAAAAGAGTTGAGAGCCTTTAGGTGAGAGAATCCTGGTACTGGCTTTTTCCATCCCTCCTTCTCTTCTCCTGCTCCCCAGTTCCAAGTTAGTTGCCTTCCTGGGACCAGTAGGGAACTCGGTGTGTGTGAGGTCTCTGACTTTCCTGAGGTCTTGAAGTGTCGTGTACTCTATTGTCTTTGAGCCAAACGGCAACTTGGACTTTCTGCGTTAGAAACCAGGGATGAGGCCCTGAGGGCAGCTGATTATAAGAAAAGCTTTTTCAAGCCAACTGTGGACCCAAGGGACAGTTGGATGTTGAACTATATTAGTGTATGGGTATCGCAGATTCCCAGATAACTGGTAGAGAGTTGAGTCAGTGAGCTGAGCCTCCACTACTCATGAAGCTCTAAGAGTGTAGAAAGACTGCCAAACCAATGATTACTTATATCTGTCTGTGGCTTTGAAATGGGATAAAGTGATGAATGACATTTTACCTTTCATACTATACACCTGTAGGAGTCCCACCATTTAGGATATCATAACAATGAGTTGTACCCCCACTGAGCTGCCACCCAACCCAAAGAAGCCACCATCTGAGAGGTCTAGCAAAGAGAGAACAATCAGGTTGAAACACCCAGCTACAAGCCCAGCGAAATAAAATGCCTGAGGAGATATCTGGATACCTGAATGAATACGGTAATTTGGAAAAGCCAAACATACCAAAAGTAAAACTTTCTGGAACTTATAAACAAGATATGTAATTTAAAAATATTAGTCTCAGTCCAATCAGTTTTTGATCATTGCTAAGAGTCAAATTAATGTCCTTGATAAGAGAGCTCTGGAATTTCTCACACAGAAACAAGTGACAAACACTATTTCTGCTTCTCAACATTGACTAGACCAGTGTCAGGGTCCCACTGCAAGGGATGGAAAGTGTAGATCCTGTCAAGTGTCTGGAGAGAAGGGTAAAGATCCCATGAGTGAACAATGAGAGTGGCCAATGCACCTGTGGTCAGAGGAAAGATTCTAACTAAAATGAACATGAACAAACCCCCTCTCCATAAAGGAAATTAGTGAAATAATAATGACATAAGATATAGATGTACATAGCAATATAGAGATAGAAATATAACGATTAAGGATAGACTTCCTGGAAATATGTAACACAATAAGATTGTTTAAAACAGACAAGACATTCTGTGAGAGAAATTCTAATCCAAACTAACTGTGAACACTACCACTTGAAGTTTGGCAGGAAGGAGATAAAAACATGCCAAATGTTTCATTCATCATGAGGAGGAAAATAAAGTGGCACCTGGGTGGCTCACTCAGTTAAGCTTTCCACTCTTGATTTTGGCTCAGGTCATGATCTCATGGTTGTGAGATCGAGCCCTGCGTCATGCTCCATGCTGATAGTATGGAGCCTGCTTGGGATTCTCTCTCCCCCTCTCCCTCTCTGCCTCTCTCCTTGCTTGCACACATGCTCACTCTGTCTCTCAAAATAAATAAATAAAAGGGGGAAGAAAGAGAAGAAACCCTACTTTAAAGGTTTTATTCTATGGAAGGAAGAAATAAAGCAAAGCAAGATGGGAATTGAAACATCATTGTGAGAGAGGCAGTGAGTATACATGAGGAAAATTGGTTAATGTAATAGTAATAGAATGAATAATAGTAGAATCATGTGTGTTTAAGAAAGTAATGATACAGGGGCGCCTGGGTGGCGCAGTCGGTTAAGCGTCCGACGTCAGCCAGGTCACGATCTCGCGGTCCGTGAGTTCGAGCCCCGCGTCAGGCTCTGGGCTGATGGCTCGGAGCCTGGAGCCTGTTTCCGATTCTGTGTCTCCCTCTCTCTCTGCCCCTCCCCCGTTCATGCTCTGTCTCTCTCTGTCCCAAAAATAAATAAAAACGTTGAAAAAAAAAAATTAAAAAAAAAAAAAAAAGAAAGTAATGATACAAAACATTGCTGTAGAAAGGAAAAAAATCTTCAAACTAATTGGGAGGAGAAACCTAGAATAGAAATCAGTAAAACAGCCAGCAAAAAGTAGGACAAGAATAAAATAAAATCTAAAATAATTAAGAGTAAATTAAAATAAAGTCAAATATATTATTAATTACACTAAATATGAATAGACTGAAACTATCCATTAAAAAAACAGACATAGATTACAACTCAAAGCAAAACCTAGATGTGTGTGTTTGCAAGGAAAATGCTTAAAACAATAATAATAATAATAATGATAATAATGATAAGAAGAAGAATCATCATCATCATCATCAATATCAGGAAGAAGAGGAGGAGGAGGTGAAGAAAGAAAAAGCAGAGAGATGGACAAAGAGATACAAGGTATTTGAAAGCAAAAGAAATTTAAAAATGGTAAAGTTATTTTACAAGTTGGAATTTACAATTAAAATCACTAAAGAAGATTTAGAGGGACAATATACACATTAAAACTCCTAAGAAGTAGTGGGATATATGCAAAAACTGCAGGGAACTTCAATTATGTAGCTTTTCAATTATGTAGCTTTTAAGTACCATTTTATTTTTTCAAATTATAGTAATATATTTGATAAACTTAATTTTTAATTCTTTTTTTTCAATGTTTATTTATTTTTGAAAGAGAGTGAGTGAGCAGTCAGGGGAGGGGCAGAGAGAGAGGGAGATCAGAGGATCTGAAAATACAGAATCCGACGCAGGGCTCGAACCCATGAACCATGAGATCCTGACCTGAATCAAAGTTAGATGCTTAACCAACTGAGCCACCCAGGTGCCCGTGATATACCTAAATATTAATTTAAATCCATGTCTGTGGAATATTCATTTCTCTGAATGAAGGGAGAAATATAGGAGGCTATTGCCTATGATAATGCTGTATATTCTCTGGAAAGTGAGTATTTAAATTTGTTTCCCTCTGAGTAGATTAACTTATTAACTTTTTCTTCATTCACTCTTACTTGCAAATAAACATATAGATTTCACAAAAAATAATTAAGATTATGAACATTTCATAAAAATTTGTGTTAAGCTTACTTCAAATGAGAAATAAAAGCTTAAAATCATTAGATTTATGACAAATTGGTGAGTAATTGTCTTTAGAAAGAATCTCATTTCAAGAGGAAAAATATTCTCTTGATAAAAGGACACACAATTTCTTTTATTTTAAAACTGCTGTTTATGTTTGTTTTAAATTTTTATTTCTGTGGGCAGTCTCTTAAAATCCCTGTAGACATTAATGAAATTCTGGACCTGTTTCTAGTCAGTGCGTGCTATTTTGTCAATGCTTCTTTTTAAGCAACTTACATTTCCCTGAAGTAAACCAAGTTGCTGCAAAATGGATGAATTGAGAGAAGACCTAGAACATTTTTTGGTTTTCTTGCCAGACCCATTTTAATTAAAAGCTTTAACAACATTCTTTTTAGGAGATATGTGGATGAATTCATGGGAATCTAATTTGGTTCTTATTTCCCTTTACGACTTTCTTTTTCAAAATTCTTCTGTTTTACATAATCATTTTTTTAAAATGTAATTTTATCAAATTCAAACTGATTTAATGAGGATGTTAATTGGAATTATGTTAAATTGGAGGAAATTACCATATTCATAACACTCATTATTCCCGTCAAGAACTTTCTGTATCTCTTATATAGTCAAACCTGTTTTATATTTTTTAGCAAAATTTGATACTTTTCTCTATACATTATTCACATATTTTTATTTATTTTATATTTTTAAGTTATCTTCTTAAGGGTACTTTGTGAATTGTTATTGCAAATTTATTAGATATATTTTAGATTTGTAATATTAGGGTTTTTTTTGTCTATTACCTCAATAAACTTGCTTTTTAAATCTAATTGTAGCTTAGTATTTTATTTTAGGCTTTCTTGATAGACCATAAATCTTAAACATGATAACAGATTTGACTTTATAAAGTTTGCATCTATTATTTCTATTTCTTTTCTTATTCATTGGATAGAAGGGGGTTAAATAGTAATTAGCATGACAGGCATCCATCCTTATTATGAAACTTAAAATATTATTAGAAAAGCCTCTAATGTTTGTTCATTAATGTGTTGTTTGCTCATTTAAGATAGATATTCCATAGCATTTTTTTAGGGAGTGCTCATCTATTCCTATTTTACTAAGAATATTTCTTGGGATTATGGTCAAGTTTCATCAAATATGTTTTGAGTATCTTTTGAGATGATCATATAGCTTTTCATCTAAATTTTATTGGTGTTATAAATTATACAAAAACATTTGTATAGGGAAAAATTTGTTTAGGGAAAAACCTTATTTGGATGTGGTGAACTAATTTTTAATAAATTATTAAATTCAATTTTGGTGTTTTATCTGGCATTTTTATGTATGATAATTGTGGGGATTCTAATTTCATCAGAAAATCCACTAGAGTAAGATATAAAATATATTACCATAACACAACATCTCATAACTTTCAAAGTCTTCTCCAATTGTTCTTTACCATTTCTTATTTTAAGAAAACAGATTAAAATATGTTTTATTTTCATTTATAAAACACCTTCATTTATATTACTAATTAGTTGCTTATATTAAGTTGTTTAAATAATTTTATAGTTTTATTTTCTTATTGTTCACTTATGTTATTAACATCTTGACTTAGTGTATTATGGTATAAAAATGTAGTCACATGTTTTGCATTCTTTGGATTCACTGACTTTATTCTTTATGATCAATAAGTCATAAATCCTAAAAATCGTTTCATGTTGCTAAAAAATTGTGTATTCTCTATTTATAGGATGTATACATGCATGTGTTATCAATTAAACTTTACTGTCTATATTATTTCATTTGTTTTTTTTTTATTTTTTTTACATATTTTGCCTTCTTTATTTGACTAATTATGTGGGTTTAAAAAGCACTATAATTGCTTTTTTCCTGCTTTTTTTTCTTATGTAGTTCCTTTTAAGTAATAGTATTCAAACCACCTACTTCTAAGAGAATATTCTCATATGTCTATTCGGAATGTCATATACAACAAAGCTCAGACAATAATTGTTGGAAAAGGTAGGGAAGCCATGATAAATTGTAATTAACACCATCAACTTTAAAATGTGAGTGACATAAATTCAATTAGTAAAAATGTTCCGAAAAAGATAGTATTTTGAAAGAATTATAAAGATAAAAGAGCATATAAAAGTGAAAAATAACACAATTAATAACATTTTACTCTACCATAAAAATAATTTGTTTGTTAGTGGATAGTTAAAATGGTATGTATTTTGGGGAATTCATTCAACTCAAAAGTCCAAATTCAAATGTAAAAGTCAAATAAATATTTGAATTATCTTCTAGATATATTTCTACAATTTTAATTTTCGGCTCAAAATTTATGTTAAATATTTGCTGAGGATTCTTTTTTTTTCTGATAAGGAATGACAAATTATTACCAATTTCCAAAAATTTCAGGGCATATTTGAAGAGAGAATAACGTTTTAAGGAGAATAATATTGAAAATGGAAATATGCCTAATCTTTAGTATTTTAGAATAATGAGATGACAGTTCAAACTATATCTCTGAGCTAAAAGATCCTTTTCTTGACTGTCTTTCTACATTTTACTAGTAATTTCCTTCTAGTCCCAGTGAGTGACGTTAAAAATTTTTGTTGAAAGATTGATTTAGTTGTACCACAAAGTAAAAGCTTGCTTATTTGGTTACAATTTGATGCTGACCAAATGTTCTTTTGAAAAGTAATTCCAACATCTGCCAACTAAATTCTATCATACATCAAATTAGATGTTAGGACTATTTCTTGCCATCTGTATTCTGTAAACTCTTGAATGATAATTTACCATGATTATACAGAATATATTTTTTAGATGGGGAATCTATTTTGCTTAATCTGTGATGGATTTGTGATATGTTATCATGCTAATTTTGAAGAGTTTTAGAGTTTAAAAAAAATCAAGTGTGGTTGTCACTTCTTCCTGGGCACACAAAAAAATCACTCTTTCCAACACCTTGCAATTACACGGGAACATGTAATTAGTTCCAGGCAAATAAAATGTGTGTTGAAATGATGTGTGCTACACTAGGGTAATGAAATTAAAAGCCACTTAGTGACCTGCTAGTGTCTTCCCTTCCTTGTCTGTGGTGGTTGTAGTCTTCATTAGCTGAGATGTCAGAATCAAATGATTAAAGCAGCCTGAATACCCGAGTCACTGAATGGTAGACAGATGGCCTAGGTAGTGGCCTAGAACCATGTAGAATTTTCATGGATAAGGAAGAAATTTTTGTCGTCCTAAACTCTTGAAATTTGGGGTATTTGTTATTGCAGCCTGGTCCCTTGTGACAAATACATCAAGAAATCTGCCAACTTGGGTCTCTTATTTACCAGTGGGCAGTTTATGAGTGTATGCTTACACTTAGAACTATTCAGATACTTTTAAAATTCAGTCTGCTTAAAAACAATTCCTTCTCAATATAAATAATATAATTTAACAATTTTATATCCATATGCATTATTATATTTAAGTAAAATATGCTTCATATCTAATGTTTCCATTCACTTCACTGTTATCAAATATGTAAGTGCATTGTGGCAATTATATTTGACCCAGAAATGTTGAACTCATCCATTTTATTTGTAACACTTGTCTTAGGACATGATTGATTATGTGAAATGTGCTCCACCCGTTGAATTTTGTTGTTATATTTTGTACTTGTCACATAGAATGCTTAACATGAAATATTTATGTCTCCCAAGGAGCCTTAAATATGCTCCTCAGCATTTGAAGTAGACAATTGTGGTAGTAAATATTTATTAATTGTAAAGCATGACACCAGAATTTATGAGATGGACTACACGCATATGGAATTTCCATACCAAATGCCAGTGTATGTGTAATGGATAATAAGGCTGACATCTCTGAAAATGACTGTAAGGTCTTTTGAGGAAAGAATCTATAAATACATTGAAAGACATTACTTAGCCTTTTTTTTTCTGTTTTATTTTCCTTTTTTGCTCAAAATTTGATGGGATCGAGAAATAAAACCGTCTTTCTATTGTGCTCTCTTCCCGTGTGCCTATGAAATTATTCACTTATACATTTAACAACTATTTGTTGAGTACCTACTTTGTGCCAGTGCCGCTGTAGATGGTGAAGCAGAACATTTAAAAAACAGACATGGGCACCTGGGTGGCTCAGTCAGTGAAGCGACTGACTCTTGGTTTCTACTCAGGTCACGATCCCACGGTTTGTGGGTCCCAGCCCCGCAGTGGGCTCTGAACTGACCGTGTGGAGCCTGCTTGGGATTCTCTCTCTCTCTCTCTCTCTCTCTCTGCCCCTCCCCTGCTTGTGCTCTCTTTCTCTCAAAATAAATACATTTAAAAAATAAAAATAAAACAGATAATTTTCCTGCTCTCAGGGAACTTATACTCTGCTAGAGACAATAACAAGATAACATATGATTTCATGGAGTAATAAATCCTATGAAGTTAATGTGATATGAGTAGTGATCAGAGAAGATCTCTTAGGGAAAGTGATATCTGAATTGAATCTTAAATGATGATATCTAGTCCCTGTAAAAATCAGATTAAAATATATATTAATTTATAAATATATATTAAAAATATATACATATATATATTGGAGCCCATGGAGATCTAAATAAAACAGTGTAGTAACTATTAGTAGACATTTTTTGGCTTAAATTCTGTATGTGGAGGCACTATCCTATATTATTATTATCTTAAAATTTTTTTTTAAATGTCTATTTATTTATTTTTGAGAGAGACAGACACAGCATGAGCAAGGGAGGGGCTGAGAGAGAGAGGGAGAGAGAGAAAGTCCCAAGCAGACTCCACAGTGTTAGCACAGAGCCCGACATGGGGCTCAAACTCACAGAACCGTGAAATCATGACCTGAGCCGAAACCAAGAGACGCTTCACTGACTGAGCCACCCAGGCGCCCCTATTATTATCTTTTCATTTAGGCTTAAGGGACCATAAGAGTGCTTCAGAAGCCATTCTTGGTAATAATTTTCAGTTTTAGATGCAAGAATCATCAAGTTGGATCGGACTCTTATTTTTGTGTAGTCCTCTCCATCTTCCAATGAGTCTATCAGTGTTAAGTGTCAACCTTGATGTCTATACCTAACTCAGTTTTTTTCTGCTAAAGTTGTAATATTTCTTACAATTTTTCTTAATCACCTGGAGTACTGCAATGCCTTCCTAATACCCACTCACATCCACTGGATTCACTCCAAATCATTTCTCATACTGCAACTAAATTAAATCCTTTTTAAAAGATCAATCTTATTACCACCCAAAGCCTCCTTACCCTTGCACAAATATCTGAAATTCTCTATGAATTCTCTTTGCTCTCGGAATAAAGTCACTGGATCCTAACAGTCCCTAGAGAGCCTACACCATCCCTTCACATCCCTGCCTCTCTTGGCCTCTCTACCCTAGAACACAAGAATTGGTTAACTTTCTTGAGTGCATCATGTTCCATCCATCCTGCCACAAATCTTCACATATGGTACTCTATCTGGAATATTCTTAACTCACCTCATATCCTAATGAATTCTTTACAGTTTTCAAAGTCTGCATTATTTTGAGTGTTAGGAAACATACATAGAATAACAGCAAACATTATTGTCTACACATTATTTATTGAGTTAAATATTTTTTCACATTTGTTTCAGAATTTTTTTAAACACTAAATGTTTTACAGAAACATTGAAAGTAACTTGTGTAGCTATTATTCCATTGTCTTCCTTCCTAATCCTAAATCAACACTATTGGGAATCTGGTGCATCCCCAGTAATTATTTTAGACTCAAAGTTACCCTCTCTGTACAGTTATAATCTTTATCTGAATTTGGATAATAAGAGCTTGGGTACAGGATTAGGGAGCAAAGAATAGCAAATTATCTGAATCTATTAGTTTCTGGAATTTCAAATAGCAAGTAGTGAGAATTTAGATGGAGGGGGAGGAGGAGATTTATATGAAAATTTACCTGAATCTATTGATTCCTATGTTTGAAGAGCAAGAGTTCGGATAGGGATCCCTGAACGTGTGTGTATGTATAGTTTTTTTTGCATCTTAAAAAATGCATATAATGGGTTCACATGGTTTACACAGTTCCTGCTACCTAAGCAATATTGCTTTTTGTAAATGTATCCATGTTGACTTAATTTATTCACTTTAATGGTTATATTTAACAGTGTAATCATGTGGTAATTTATGCCTCCTCTTATTATCTTATTTTATTATAAGTAATAGTTCAATGAATATTTTTCCACATTTTACTTATGCCTAAATGTAAGAGTTTTTCTAATATATATATATATACTTATGAGTACAATTGCTGGGTTAAGGCTTGGACATTTTCAATTTCATAAAATGTTGTTAAATTGTTCTCTAATACAGATTTACCAATTCATCCTCATATCGAAACATCCATTTCTTGACTTGCTTCCTAAAATTTGGTCATGTCAACTATTCTGTTTTCATTTCCATTTTCCTGATTACTAATAACGTTCAATATTTTTCATAACTTTATTGGCAATTTCCTTTTTTATAAATTGCTTATTCACCTAATTTATCCAATGTTATATAGGGTCATTGTCTTTTTCCTATTGATTTATAAAAATGCTTTACATCTAGACATTAAAATATTCTCATCACATGTGTTTCAAATAGCTTCTCCTTATATGTGTCCTCTATTTTTTAAATTTTTATTAAATTTTTTTTTTATTATGTTTGAGAGGCAGAGAGAGACAGAGCATGAGTGGGGAGGGGCAGAGAGAGAGAGGGAGACATAGAATCCGAAGTAGGCTCCAGACTGAGCTGTCAGCACAGAGCCCGATGTGGGGCTCGAACTCACGAACCATGAGATCATGATAGCCAAAGTCGGATGCTCAACCAATTGAGCCATTCAGGCACACCTATGTGTCTTCTCTTTTAACTTAGTTTATGATGTCTTTTATTGAACAGATGTTAAATTTTAATGTAATTAAATTTTTCAGTTTTTTACTTACAAATTGCTTTTGGTGCTTCATATCCAGAAATCTCTGTATCCTAAGATTGTAAGAGTACTATCTTACATTCTCTTCTCAGAGTTTTAAAGCGGTCCATATTTATTGTGCTTTAATGTTATAGTTAGACTTAAAATTTACAATTGTGTGTTATATGAGACATATTTTGTTTTTATGATCATATATAACCAAATGCCTACATGTACTAAGTAGTCCATACTTCCCCCACTGATTTACAATATCAAATTTGTCCTATATCATGAATTCTCCATTTGGTTTACTTTTAAAATTCTTGTATCAATAATGAATATACTAAAACTTACTGTATAAAGGAAGTTTTGATATTTTGTAGTGTAAGTGTTTTTATTCAGTAATGTTTTTGCTATTCGTTTTTTTGTTTTTTGTTTTGTTTTTTGTTTTACATTTATTTATTTTGAGAGAGAGAGTGAGGGAGGGGCAGAGAGAGAGGGAGAGAGAGAATCCCAAGCAGGATTCTGCACTGATAGCCTGGAGCCCAATTGGGGTCTTACTCTCACAAACAGTGAGAACATGACCTGAGCCGAAATCCGGATTTGGATACAACCCAGGTGCCCTCGGTTTTGCTATTTTTAGCTCTTTATTCTTTCACATGCATTCTCTTTAGTTAGGTTATCAAACTCAATGAAAGACTGTATTTAAATTTTGGTGAAAAGTGCATTGAATTTAGAGACTAATTTGTTGAAAAGTGACATAATTTTGATAATGAGTTTTTAGTGCATAGACATTTTAAAAGTTTTGTTTTACATCTTCAAATCGACTTTTTTTCCTCCATGAATTTCTTGAACATGTTTTGTAAAGAAACATTGCCAAGTATGTCATAATTTTAACTGTAATTGAAGAAATATCTTCTTTTAAAATGTGTTTTCTAAATGTTTGTTTCTGATGTAAATAATTACTGTAATTACTCTTTGCACACTACTTATTTTTCAGATCTTCACTCATATATGTTGCTTTAGAACCCATCTGACTTCCTCCGTATGTCTCCTAGCTCTGAGTACTTCTCTTTCATATATTTGCCACAGAGGCCATTTGCCTTTGTTTTCACGATTACTTGTTAAATGTTATCTCTTCTACTAGACTTTATGTTCTAGGTTACAGATCATGTTTGTTTTTTTCCTGTTTTTATATCTCCTATGCCTAAGGACAGTGCTTTGCACATAGCAGATACCCAACTAGTACTTTTTGAGTACTATACGAATGAATGAATGAATGAGTTAGAAGCAAGTTATTCATTATGCTTAGGTCCTCAGAGTATACGAGAGATTAAAGGAAGCTTCTCTTCAGACATAACAGTTCAGTTCACATGGAGACAAATCAATTAAGGCTAGCAGTCTTTAAAAGACTGAAAATGATCACCATTCAAGACTTAAAATTATGTTTTCACTCGCTCCTGTCTGCTGATCATAACAACCCTCTTCAAAGAAAACATGAAATAAATTGCATAGAAGAGGAGAGAAGCAAATGTTGCCCTTCATTTTAAGTGTCCTTTAATAGCAAAACGCTGTGGAGTATTTATGTAAATCAGCATGAATAACAAATGAAATTGTTCTGATCAAGACTACTAAAAGGAAAGCTCAATGAATTAATTGTAAACAAAGTACAGCTCTTTACAATGCAACAACTCTTAACTGGGTTGCAGTGTGATGAACTATAAAGAAAATAGTTTAATTTTATACTGATATAATAACTGAAGTGTTAACGACTCTTCTTACAATTTGGATTACAAAGGGAGAGGAGCACATTAACTGTTGTCAAGATAATTGTTTAGTCTTTTATCTATACATTTTCCTCGCAGGAGACTTTGAGCTTAAAAATGACCTTTTTCCTAACCAAATTTTCTGTTAATGGCACATGAAGGAAAGAAGAATTTGCCTCCAAAATATGTCTCTTTCGCATAAGGATTATTTTAGGCTGATCATTTTTAATAAATAGCACAACATAGGAAAAGCTCTGAAAACAGAGTAAAAGTTACCCTTTGGTAAGAGACATTTATACTCATAAGGGATATCTGCATTTGCAAGGGTGGCTCTCTCTGTCCCAGGAAGAGAAGGAGGACTAAAACCCTAGAAAATCTTATGTGCGGGGAAGGCATTGACTTAAAGCTTCATAACAACCATAGTCTTGTTTATAGTGTTTTACCTGATAACATCCTATAACTGCCCCCTCCCTCAACACCTTTTGTAGTTAGCTGGAGATGGAATTCAAGGTGGCAGCTTGGGCCATGTTGGGGTGTTACTCAGTTTTCCTGGGTATCTGTCTTGTATACAAGAGGTATATATATTATTACACTTCTGGGTTTGTTGTTGTTGTTGTCATTCTCCTGTTAATCCGTCTTTTATTACAAGGATTCTCAGCTGAAAAGCTAGGAGAGTAAAGGGAAAATTCTTTTTCCTTCCCCAAACACATAAAGCTAAATATTTGGTAGAGATTATATTGATGAGCACAGCTGTATTTCTGGGTCATGTGTTTTTTTTTTCTTTTATCTAGCTTTTATACATTTTCTAGGACTTTTAGAAATGATAAGGACTATAGCTAAGGAAGAATTAACTCTCACTTTCATATGTATCCCCTGATTCATATGTTACAGACTCTGAATGGTCAATGGCACCTTAATGAAAGGTTTCATGAGAAACACATATCTACTGGTTCAGCCAGGATCAGCTACTTAAGTTGTGGGACCAAGTGGGCAGTGAAAATGTGGGTCTCTTATTCAAAAATATTGAGAGCTTGACAGATTGACAATAAAGCATTCAACAAAGTGTGGGGCCCTTTTGAATGCCACAAGTTGCTCAGTCACATAATGGGGCTTGTACACCTGCTCTTCCAATCCCTACCTTGTCTCCAGGGAGGTTAATCTGTGCTGCTTCTTTTGTGAAGAGATGCCGATGTAGTGCAGATGAGGAATGGATTTGTTTCTCAAAAGGGTTCCAAGTTAACCCTAAAACTTGGGACTTTAACTGATCACCAACAACACACTCAGTGATCCTCGAGAACATGCCAGGCCTTTGTGGTAGATGCAACCGTGACTATTACCTGGTGTAATGTCTGTGAAATGAACCTAATTATAAAATGAATTATACATGTATTTGAATTATACAATTATATTAATTATAAAATTCCATTTCCCCTTTGTAATAGTTTTAACATGAAATAACTGAAAATTGTGGCATTGTCCGGATTAAAAAGACTTTAGATTGAAAAGGTACAATGCAGGTGCTAATGCAGGTGACCTCAGCTTCTCTATGCACTGGTGTCTTATTGCTTCAAACTACATTTCTTTTCTTCGGGACCATATCACCATGTCACCTACCACTTCAATATGAACTACCTATTTTTTTTTTTCTCTACTTGCTCCTCCCTCCAAAAAAAGTGGAAAGATCTTTTAGAACTGGGCTGACACGTTCTAACGTTTTCTGGAAAGTATGGAGGCACTGGCAGATGTTCATAAATGGTTCTTTCTATTGCAGGAGAGTGATTATCTTTGAAAAGCGGAAGGTAGAACTGTGGTCCTTTGGGCCTGACTTGGGTTACAGCTCTATATGAGCAGTTTATTCCAATAGGTAGAATCAGGAAGGAAGGTTCTAAGAAAAGAGGTAGGTGATACTTGACGTCAAAAAGACGGCTACATCATGAATCACAAAGTGATCAGTTTGTTCCTGGCAAGATAACTCTTAGCAAGGTGCATGTGAAACAGACTTTAGCTTTGAAAAACAAGGAAATGACAACAGCACAGCGGGGCTAGTCCACGTTGAAGGGGGTTGGTCTATGGCATAGCTTCTGTCTCAGCAGGAAAACTGAAACAGAAGCTCAGTCAGAAGGACTGCTGTGTGAGGACGCAATATGATGGCAAAATGGGGGCAAGTAAAAGCTGAATCAGAGACAAGAGCGTGGGATTTTCCAGGCATTAAGAACAGTGACCCTTAGGGGTAAGAATTTTTCACCAACATTTACAGAGCACTAGCAGGCATTATAGAGGGCAGGCGAGAAATACAAAGATACATGACAGGCATATCCTTGCCTTAGGTGCTCTGGATCTAGTAGGCAAAAAAGACACAAACAGTTACATTATAACAAGCTTAGAAGTACACACAGAGTAGGTGTAGCCACACAGCAGAATACAACAGGATCTGGGATTCTAGACTGACTGAATCATGATGAATGAGTAGAAATGAGTCAGATGAAGAAAGAGTGGGAGGTCATTCTAGATAGATAGAATAGCATGAGCAATGTCAGAAGGTGTGAATCACCATGGTGTATCTAGAAGTATAGGCAACTCATGATCTCCTAGATATTAGTTTTCCAGGCAAAGAAAAGTAGGAAATGGAGAGATTAACAGGCAAATTCATGGAAGGGCTTTTTATGTCACACTGCCAGGCTTGGACTCCTGATATTGGAAACTTTTTTTTTTTTTTCTTTAAAGGAGACCAGTAAGGCAAAATTGCATTTTAAATTTAATCAAGGGTAAAGAGATCTGAATGAGGTAATCTGGAGGCACTGAGACCCTGTCAGGAGGCTACAGATGTAACCTTGTGAGAACAGCTGAAGGCCTGGACCTGGGGGAGTAATGGTAGGACTAGAAGGGAAGGGCTACCTGTGGGAGAGATTTAGGAGATGAAGGGGAGCAGAATTTATTGCCCCCAAATATCTCTCTTTGGAGTAAACATTCTTTTAGACTGTTTATTTATAAGAAACACCAGACCTAGGAGAAGCTGTGAAAACCAAGTAGAAGTTACCTTTCTGTAATAGATATTTACATTTACAAGGGAAATCTCCCTTTGTAAGGGTGTCTCCCTCTGTGTACCAGGAAGACAAAGATGACCTACTCCCTAGAAACTCTTACTGAAGGAGAAGGCACAGACTTAAATCTGCATAACAACCATAGCCTTGTTTAATGTGCTTTGACTGATAACTTCCCATAACTGCTCTTCTCCACCTCACCTATCCCCCAACATCTTTCTTTTGTCTTTATATGGAGATGATATTTAAGGAGGTGACTGTGCCACTTGGGGGAGTTACTCAGTTTTCCTGGGTCTCTCCCATGTGTATATATATATCATGTATATACATGATATTAAACTTGTTTGTTTTTCTCCTGTTATCACAGTGGGGAGGGGGGCAAATCCCGACCAAGAACTTAGAAAAGTAAAGGGAAATTTATTTTTTCCTCCCCCACAGGATAAAGATATTAATTATTAACCAAATTGGTTTGTGGTTTAATTATGAAGTTGAGGGGAAGGAAATAAATAACTGTATCTGAATGGCACTGAGGAAGGCACAGCTAAATATACCGCTCGGAAACTGTGTAAATTCATTTTAATGGCATGAAGGATGTTACTCAGGATAGGCTGTTATGCTGCAGAAAAAGAACAAAAACTTTCTGTTGATTAACAGCAGGTTTATTTCTTGCTCATGGTATATATCCCGTGTAGTCTGTCAGGGACATCTGCTCCATACAAACACTCAGGGACCAGGCTGCCACAGTGCCACCATTTTGTACCTGTAGCGATGGAGTCATATCCTAGCAGCAGAGGAGGGATAGTCAGAAGAAATGTACATAGGCATTTGTCACCGCAGCCAAGGAGTAACACACTTTTTTTCTGCTTACATTTCTTTGATCGGAACGAGTCATGCGTTCTCATCCAACTTACAATTTACACAGAAACCTGATAAATGTAACCTTCAGGATGCCCAGGGGGAAAGGAGAACCAAATACTGATGATGACTAGTGAATCATGATGGAACTTGAGGTGATGCTAATCTGTTCTAATGTGAATGTGAAGTTACATAGCATAAGACAGGCTAAGCTTGGCCACAGGAAAACATTTTGAACACTCACTTTGTACTAGATCACTATGTGCCAGACCCTGTGCTAAAACTGCATATATTAAAATAATTCAGTGATTTAACACTCACAACCATCCAATAACACAATAAACTTAGTAACTTTTGAATTTCAAACTTGGAAGAGAACTTTCGAATGGTCACGTTAGAACAAAGCCTTTATTTTGCAGCTGAAAAACTGATATCAAGAAGAGTGAAATGAAAAGGTAAAAACTTCCAGTTATAAAATAAATAATTTGTGGGGATATAATGTACAATATGGTGACCATAGTTAATAATATCACATTACGTATTTGAAAGCTGCTGAGAGAGTAGATCTTAGAAATTCTCGTCACAAGGGAAAAAAAATTGTAACTCAAGGTTAACTGGATTTATCATGGTGATCATTTTGCAATATATACAAAGATCGAATCAGTATGTTATACACCTGAAACAAATATAATGTTATATGTCAATTATACCTTAATAAAAGACAAGTAAACAACAAGACCCCTCCTCCCCCCCAAAACCTCAAAAGATGCTGACAGACTGGCAAACAAAAATGACCATCCAATGATCAGGAGACCCAGGCATTTTTATTTATCACAGACACTCATACAAAAAAAGGAAAAAAAATAAGTAAGTTAAAAAGGAAAAAAAATGATGAGTCTCAGATAACATAAAAAATGAGTTGCAGGGTTAAGAGTCAAACTCAGATTGGACTCAGAATGGAAAGTTGAGAGTGTTTTTTCCTCCACCACATTATTCCTCATGTCCATGATTTGGATCTCAAAGATTACACGAAGGCTCTGTGACATTTCATACAGCTGGGCAAAATTATTGGTGTAATCCTCGTAAAGAATGAGCATAAAGAGATGCTTAACTTGTTGAATTTTATTTGATATTGATATCATCTCTGTGACTTACTCAAGAAGACATGGCTGGTCATACAGGATGCATAGATACCCCAAATGACAATGCATTATTTATACCAAAAATGTTATGGTTTGATGGAGTGAGAAAAGGGTGCCGTTTTTCCCTTACTAATTCCATAAATGCTTATCGATAAACTCTTTATTTGTATGATTTGCATTCATATTTGATACTGTTTGTCACACCAAATTTCTGTCTACCATAAATGACAAGAGGGAAATACAGTATTCCTCTGACCAATTCTCATGGCCTACTGTATTCATTTAACCTACACGTTGTTAAATCATGGCACTAACAACACCCTGATTTAAAATTCCAAACAAAATTGCAAAACAGAAATGAATTCTAACTGTGAAACACTAAAAGGGAGACTGTATTATTTAAACTGGCACTTAGATACATCATCAATGACACAAGTGGAGTTAGTGCAAAAGCTAGTTTACTTTCTGGTTGCAGAATTTAGCAAAAACTATCTTAAAGTTTACAGACAAAAAATGAGATTTAATTTGCCACTGATTTATAAAGCAAAGTAAATACCAAAGAAAGAAAGATAAGTTACAAGATTAGACAACAAAAGGATTTTATGAATGAAGAGCTGTTTTTAGAAAAGCGTGAGTACAAATTAGTATACACTCCCAAAGTTTGGTGCTTACCTCTGCAAAGTGTGCAGAGGCTCTTTAAAGTTATAGGTTAGACTACAAAATAAACACATTTCATTTTCTTGGAGGCCCTATTTTAATAAACATTTTAATGATTTAACCATTATTTTTGTAAATTCTGAACACGGATATATTATGGGGTAGAGTCAAACCTTGCATGATTTTTCAACATAGCAGGAATTACAATGGAAGCAGGTCACTTAGTTTGCTCTAAGGGTGGGTGTTTGTTCCCTCTGTCACAAATGGTAGGAGAGCAATGAACTCTGAGAAACAGATGATGGGAATTTGCAAACGAGAACAATACAAGTTTGTGGTTTTATCATGTCTTAGGACTTAAGAGTAAAGGGCTCAAATTATCCTTCGGCAGGTAAAAAAAGTAGAAAAAGGCCAAGAATTATTATTATCTGCCTTTGAACGTGAACTGGACAATAATGTGGGTAAATGATGAGAGGTTATATTCAGTTTCAAAGTTGGCAGAGCATCTAAGAACCTTCCATTTTTATATTAGAGGACAGAGGGTCGGCTGAGCCCTAGGCAACAATACTCTTAAGACACCTGTCGCGATGAGGGTTTTAATCCTGCCTACTCCTACAGAATCTGTGTCCCCCATTCCTTTTGGCACAGATTTGAATTGTATACTGAAACTGTGAAATAGAGAGACAGATTTAATAATCATTCCACTTAGTAAGTACAGCTGGGGCAGGTAATTAAACAGGTTTTCTCTTGCCAGCAGGCCTAAAGCAATGTAGCTCAGAGTCTCAGTCACACAACTGGACTGATGGAAAGCTAATATTAAACAGGCCTTCTCTACGCAGACCCATGTCGGCAGTGCTGTTCCTCCCAAGAAGGAGTTATTAAAGGAGGCTTGTCAGGCCGTCAGAGACCTGTCAAATCTTCACTTTTAGAAATATTGGATTTATGGGTTGAAAAATGAAAAAGGACTAAAATAATCGAAAAATTATCATTATTTTGAGGTGGTTGATATCTAATAAAATATCATCATGGTGAATCTTTGATATTATCGTTATATGAATATCTACTCAAATATTGGGGAAATAATTTCTTAATTTTTGAAATTTCTAGTTTACTTTGCATTATGAAAATGTAGTATTTACTTAATATGAGACATAGTACCCTAATTGCATGGAGGTTGAATAGTGACAAAACACTCATAGGGAGATGATAATTGACCTTAGTTAAAGAGTACTTTGTTAGGAAAGGGTTTTTTGCTTGTTTGAAGATGGAAAATCAAATGAAACATTTTTCGTTTAAAAAAATATGCCAAATTATACCGTCAGTTAATAGTTTTTCCTGTCTGATTGTTCCTGTTATATATTGCTACGTAACAAACACCTCCGAATTTAGTGTCTTAAAATAGAAAACTTTTTATTATATCTCAAAATGTGAGGGATCAGAAATTTGGGTAGGGCTTGGCTAGGTAATTCCTCTGGCCCACACTGTGTTGACCTGAATCAATTGGTTGTACTTGGTTGGTGGCTGGTCTACTCTAGGGAGTACAAGACAGTGAGATGAATAGAAGTTTTGGCCTAGCTGCCTCTTTTTCTTCTTGGAGTTTCAGGGCCTATCCATTGGGCCATATTTGGTCCTTCCATTGATGCTGAGGCAGCACATACTGATTAACTGCCACTGGAGTTGATGAATGCTAGCCATTCAGTGACTGCTGATCTTGAAGATACATCTTGTCCTAATTTCTACAGGGTGTCAAAACTATAAACATTTTCCACATATCAAACATACAAGTTTCAACAAATGTTTTTGGACAGCATGGCAACATTTTAATTTTGGTTCGCTGTCTGGGAAAACATCAAATGTAAGTATAGTTTTCTTGGATTGCTCTAATCCTATGAATCCATTTCCAAGTGGGTGCGTATGGTTATGGTGGTGGAAAGAAGAGAAGGGCTTCATTTGAAGAGACTTTCCCATTAGTTTCCAATATTATGTGCTATTGTTTTCTTGTTTATTTGGGAGTGAGGGGAAGGATGGGAGGGCTATAAAATCCATGACTTAAATAGCGTATTTCTACATTAAAACGTAGATATGCTTCTATTGAAGTTTTAATTTTTTTTTACTATGTTAAAACATTCCCCCAAATCTCTTAATCAATATGAACTCAAATTTCATGCTTTATGCTACCTATAAAACATTGGGCAACTGTGTAATATGAGATGTCTATAGTTTTAAACTAAATGAGAATGATGCAAAAATAAACAGAATTGGAACTGTTGACTGAATACTTAAACATAGAATGAAGACAACGATTCTAAATCTATCATAAATATTTAACTGAAAGATAAGTTTCAGAGATAGTCATGCAATATTAAGCATTAGAATTTATAATATATTTTTAAAAATTTAATTATTTTACTAGATAATATTTTGAGGCCCCAAATTATAAAACATATTAAATATAAGTTATCAAAAAAGGCTTTCTCTTCTCCTTGTCCCTATCACCTCTGTCCCACAGAGAGCCAGTATTAGCAGTTTCTTTATACTTAAACAAATATGAATATGTATTTTTATTTCCCTGTTTTCTACACATGCTATTGTATACCCTGATGTTTTCACTTAACAATAAATCTATATGCACACATTAAGTGCTTTCTCATTTTTTTTTTTTTGCTTTCTCATTTTTTTATAGTTGCATAGTATCGCATTATATGGATGCACCATAGTTTAAACAGCTCCCTATTGATGAACATTTGCTTTTTAAGAAAACTTTTTAAATGTAATTAGTAATATATTGCTTACGTTCTTTAAAACACAATATATTCGTGGAAAACTTCCCAGAAGTGAAATTACTGGGTCAAAATATATATGCATTTAAAATTTTCATAGATATTACCAAATTGTTCATCATAAAAGCTGTAAATATGTATTTACTCTAGAAATATATGAAATTGGCTTCCCACACAGTCTGACCTATAGCATATAATGGAATATTATCATTTCTTTCCAAATTGATAGGTTAAAAAAATGACATTTCTGTATCATTCATGTGTATCCTTTTATTCTCATTGAGTTTATGCTTTACTTTTAATATTTTAAAGAACATTTGCTGGGGCACCTGGTTGGTTCAGTTGGTTAAGCATCTGACTCCTGATTTTGGCTCAAGTCATGATCTCATGGCTCATGAGATTGAGTCCCTCCTTGGGCTCTGTGCTGACAGTGTGGTGCCTGCTTGGGACTTTCTCTCTCTCTCACTTTCTCTTCCTCTCTCTTTCTCTCTCTTGCTATGCCTTCCCTACTTGTGTTATCTCTCTCTTTCTCTTGCAAAATAAACAAACATTAGAAAAAAAGTATTTGCCTTCCTATGAACTGTATGATCATATCCTTTTACCAAAGATCCATTGGATTATTGTTCTTTTTCTTATTGATACTCTTTAATACTAATATTTGTGGAATTTATATATTGAGATATTTTAACTGATTTTGAAAAATATTGTGTCTTCACTTTTTATTTGCCCTTTGACTATAGTTATAATATTTTTTCTTTGGCCTTGCAGTCTTTCTTTATGTTTGTGTAGTTAAATCTATCTTTTCTTTAATGACTTCTGGATTTTGAGTTAAACTGAGAAAGGCTTTTGTCTCTTCAGTTTTATGAAGTTATTATTCCTGTTTTCTTCTGACACATTTATGTACTTTTTAAATATTTGCTATTTTTGGAATTTATCTTGGTGTCTGGTGTGAGGTATGGATATAGCTTACTTATCTCTAGTAATTCTAATGCCATTTTTGAATAATTCATCTTTTCCCCACTGATTTGATATGCTAACTTTATCCTCTTTCAAATTTATATATATATATATGTATATATATATGTATATATATATATATACATATATATATATTTATATGGACTTTGGAATGTTTTATTCTGGGCCATTGCTCTGCTTGTTTATGAACCAACACCTCACTGTTTTAATGTTGAAACTTTACTAATCTTTATTATACAACATTATAAACACATTTTTATGTCATAAGGAGGGTCCTCCTTGCTGTTTACCTTATTCTTTTCCAGAGTTTTGCCGGGGACTTTTATTTTTCTACTTAAACATTATGTTTGGTTATATATGATTAGTTATTATAGTTTGCATAATTAGCACTGTTTATTTAGATTGTATCACATTTATAGAGTAACTTACAGAGAAGTAAAGTCTTTATGATATTGAGTATTCCTATTGAATGATACAGTATGCTGTTACATTTGTTCATGTCTAGTCCTGTCCTTCAAAGCTGCTTTAAAGCTTTCTTAAAAGAGATTTTTTTCATCTTTATTATTGCTATTCTTCCCTATTTAACCTTGGTATTGTAAATGGGTTTTTTTTTTCTTTCTTTGTATTACCTAACTGGATGTTATTTGCATATATGAAAGCTATTGGTTTCTGAATATTAATTTAATATCCCTTTAGCTTGCTGAATGTTTTGTAATAATTTTCTAGTTCATTCTCTTTGGTTCTGCAGGTAAGCAATCATATCTCAGCAAATAGTAGTAATTTTACAACCCCCTTCCAAAATGTTTTACCTACAGTTTCTTACTCTAACTGAATTCATTGGCTTGTGAGCTGAGATAGATTTCTTTTTATTATGAATTCATTGGCTTCTGTTTCACTTAGTATTATTAGGCTGAACAATATTTGATTTATTTTTTCACCTACAAAAATAACCTTCCATATAATTCAACTAAATGTTTATTAGGGGTGGTTGCTAAATTCTTTCAAATGTTTTTTTATCATGGATGTTGGTGATTTATACTACTTATATTAATAGAATTCCTAATGTTGAATCATCATTACGTTTATGTAACAAAACTGAGTCATGGTACAATTATCTTTTAATTTTGCTGTATTTTCTTTTTCAGCATTTTATTTACTATTTTTGTATTAATATTTATGTGAGATTATTCTACAGTTTGTTTTCAAAGTCTTAAGGCTTTAGTATCAATGTCATATTCTTTTTATAAGCTTGCTTTCTTTTTTATGCCTGGAGCCGTTTAATAGCATTTCAATGGGCTGATTGTTAAATACATGTTGGAATTCTCCTGTGAAGCCCTTTAATCTTTGACTATTTTTCTCTCAATTGTTTTATGGAAATTAACCTTTTCTGATTTCCAGAGTTTGAATATAAGTTTGACAAATTGTTTTTCTTAGGAAAAAAATATCAGTTATCCAGGTTTCAAATTTATTTTTATATTATTGAAATAGCACTTTTATTAGTCATCCAATTTCCTCTATTTCTATGAATTTTTCTTCATAATAACTTCCAATTAAATGCTTTCTTCTTCTTTTTTAAAAAATCTTAAGTGTATTTATTTATTTTGAGAGAGAGAGAAGATGAGCAGGAGAAGAGAAGAGAGAGAGGAAGAGAGAATCCCCAGCAGGCTCCATGTTATCAGGGTGGAGCCCAATGTGGGGCTCGAACTGAAGAACGGTGAGATTACGACCTGAGCTGAAACCAAGAGTAGGATGCTTAACTGACTGAGCCACTCGGGGGTCCCTATATGCTTTATTCTAATCAATTTTTATTAACAAGCGGTTTGTATGTTCTATTGCTTATTTTTTCTTCCAAGTAGCAGTTTTAGGGTTTTTTAAAATTGTTTTTGTTGTTTGCATATTTTTATCTCACTAAATACTACTTTTATGGCTATTTTTTTCTTTATGCTTGCTTTCAATTTATTTCTGTACTTCTAACTGAATCAGTTCCTTACTTTGTTTTTTTTCTTTTTAACCAGTTTAAGTATTAAAGGCTGTGCATTTTTCTCTGAGCACCGATTATCTAAATTCCAAATGTTCAAATATGGACTATTTTTTTTTTAGAAGTTTTGCAATTTTGATTAGTGTTTGAGTTAAGAGAGATTTTTTTCTATTTCCAGATTTATAGATACATACATTTACTTATTATGTTAATTTCTAATTTTGTTGCATTTTTATTAGAGAATATTGTCTCTACCACCTGTGATGGTTAATTTTATGTATAAACTTGACTGGGCTTTGGCCTGTCCAGATACCTCATCGAACATCATTCTGGATGTTTCTGTGACAATGTTTTGGGTGAAATTAACATTTAAATCAGTGGACTAGGAGTAAAGTAGATTGTTCTGTACAATGTGTGTTGATCTCATTCAATCATTGAATCTGTTGAAAAATACAAAAACATTGGCCTCTTCCAAAGAAGAGGACTACCTTAAGATTTCATCTGGATCATCGGCCCTTCTTAGCTCTAAGGCAGACTGCCTTAGGACTTGAATTAGAATACTGGCTCTCTTGGGTCTTCAGCCTATCTAACTACCCTGCAGATTTTGGACTCACCAGCCTCCAAAATCACAAGAATCAAAGTCTTACAATCTCTCTGTCTCTCTGTCTCTCCACACAAACATCCTATGGCTTCCGTTTCTCTGAAGAACCCTAATAACCACCTAGCCTTTTAGTCTAAATTGCCCTTTTATCATTTTGCTCAATTGTTTTAGTTTTAAGAGGAGCTCATGTGAACAGTATTTTCTGAATCTGTTCATTTTTAAATTTTAATGACTTCATGACACCTGCACTTATTATAAAATTTATAAACGGCCTTTCTTTTTTGTTTTTGTTATCTTTTTATTTTATAATGTTTTCTACTGTCTTCTGGCATTGACTTTTTCTGTAGCCAGCCTTATTTTTTACCCTTCTAGATATCTGGTTATTTTCCCTTGGCTACTTATAGTTAAACTCTAGTAATTTTACTAACATATGTCTGGTGATGAGCATCCTACTCAGTTTGCTTTGCCAAATAATGTGGCTATTAATATGTAAGTACAAAGGGCATTGCTACTTATTAGCTGAAACTTGATAAAATTATTTAACTTCTCTGTATTTAAGTCTCCTCATCTGTATAACAGGGAAAATAATTGGATTTGCCAAAGAAGGTTGTCATGATATTAAGTTATCATTTTAAAAATGTTTAATACTGTGCCTGATATATAGTAAATGATATTCTTTAATTAATAAGTTAATAAATAAACCAGAATAAATTTCTTTCAGAAAAGTTTTCTTGATTTTATGTATTTAAATGTTATTTGAACCTTGTTCTTAGAGAAGTTTAATTATATGTATATTAGGTATTATTTGCCTGTCTTCTTAATACATTATTTTCTCTCTAATCCTTAATCAATAGCAAAACCAAAAAGAATTATTGGGATTTTTTTTAGTGTAAGCATAGAGTCCTGTGGGTTTTGGCAAATGTATATAGTTGTACAATAACCATTACAGTCAAATTTTAGAACGCTTTGATGACCCCCAAAACCTCTCTCATGTTGGGTGCAGTCAATTCTTGCCCCCACCCTTCGCCTTAGGCAATCTCTGATCCATGTCGCTGTTACTATAGTTTTACCTTTTCCAGATTTCACAGAAATGAAATCATACAATATGTAGGCCTTATATCTGACTTCTTTCATCTGTATTTTGAGTATGGTTTTTTCCTTTATTATGAGTCGGTGGCATTTCACTATATGGATATGCCACATTTTGTTTATTTTAATCTGTATACACAGTTATTTTCTATTACTTTTTTGCTTGTTTTGCTTGTTTCTATTTCATATGTTCTTTATTGGATTTTCTGAGGTGTCTCTTTCATCAAATTTCAAATTTCATTTTTCTATATGTGTTTATTTTTTTCTTACTGCGCCTGTCTGCACCCAGTAATCTTATTGCATATTTTCCTTGTCCCCCTCTTTCTGTCCTACATTCTTAAATTTATTCTTTTTGAATTTCCTTCATGGAAGTGAAGAATTCAGTTTTTTTGTTTTTAAAATTTTTAAGAATAGGCTTGGGCATACCCTTTATCTGTTCTGTGGAAACATTTGTCTGAAGAGTGTACATTCACTAATTTTTTTTAAAAAAATGTATTTTGAATTCCTACACTGTAGCAGGCACTGAGGATATAGCAGTAGATAATACAGAATAAAATAAAAGTTTTGTGAAAATACTATATCAGGTTGTGACTTGTATTATGCAGGGAAATACCACTCACAGTGGAGGAATAAGGAATGTTGATGCATTTGTCACAATTTTAAATAATGTGACCTGTGACAATCACCCTTGGAAGGTGACAGTTGATTAAAATTTGAAGGGGATAAGGGAGTGAGTGATATTGCTGTCTTGGGGAGAATATGCTAGGCAGAGGAAAGAACAAGAAAAGTCTTTGAGGGATGACTATGCCTTCTATGTTCTTGGAAAAGAAAGATGGCTAGGGGACAGAAAGGTTTAGAAGTCAGAGATAATGGGAAGAGATATCATCCTGAGCTTCACAGGTTCTTCTCAAGTCTAGCTTTTGCCGAGTGAGATGGAGAGGGAGCCCTACAAATATATGAAGTGGAAGATGAAAGAATTCTGAGTATTTTTAATCTGTTGGTTAATCTGGTGATCTTTACCACATTTTTACAGTATTTATATACTGATTCTGTGCCATATCTTTTTTTAGTACCTATCACTGAATAAGTTACATTTTCCTAAATTAGATATTTGTAGATGGTTCTTATGAAAGTAGCTTGAAAGGATCCTAGGCAGCATTCCAGCCTTCACAACTTAAAAGCTCTCTTCCTGCTGCCATAGAGACAGACTGCTTCCTACCAATGTGGCTTCTGTGTGTGTCTTTGTGCACTCCTACAACATCCCGCAACTTCTGTTTCTCTTTATCATATCTGGTCCAGAGATCATGTTCTCTCCTGTTCAAGAGATGTAGATTTTGCACTTCTGAGTGAGCCCCTCATCTTCGTTGATGCAGTCAGAGGACTGCCCTGATAGGGCCTCTTGAACTCTCTGCTTTCTTATGATTTCTTCCTTCATGGCTTGTGTCCATCTAAGCTTCTGTTGGCAGCCCCCACATGTAAGATGAAGGCAGCTTATTATAGCTGCCTCCTAATTTCCCTAAAAAATTGAAGTTACAGGGTGGTGTTCCTTTTCTTTGTTGCTTTGGTGTGATTTTCAGGAAGACAAGGGAAGAAAGCATAGTTTCTTAGCTAGTATGATGACTTAGCTAGTATGAAGGTTAACTTTAAATGTCAACTTGGCTAGGCTATGGTGCCTAGTTGTTTGGTCAAATACCAGCCTAGACGTGTTGCCATGAAAAAAAATGTTCAGCTGTGAATTGAAATCAGTAGACCTTAAATAAAGTAGATTATTCTTTAATCTACTGGATGTGGGTGGGCCTCATCCAATCATTTGAAGCCTTAAGAGAAAGACTGAGGTTCTCTGAAGAAGAAGGAATTTTGCATTCATATTGTCTTCAGACTCAAGACTGCAAGTCAATTCCTGCTGAAATTTCTAACCTGCTGGACTTCCTTACAAGTTTTGAACTTACCATTCCCTACTCTTCTGTGAACCAACTCCTTAAAACAGATCTCACTCTATATATGTATGCACACTCTATTCATTCTATTTCTCTGGAGAACCCTGACTAATACAGGTTACCGTACTGGTAGTGAGAATTCAAGAACTAATTTGATGCAACTATTGGGAAAATTTTGTAGAGAAACTTAATTTAATAAATTATATATTCAGCATTTATGTAAGTTTAAGGCTTTCAAAGATATATTGATTATCTCACAAAAAATTCCACAGGACATTTTTTGGGAATAGTAATTTAACATGCCAAGTAATTCTGTATTTTTCTTTTGATATCCTGCAGTGTTTGGAAAGTGTGGTATTAAAGCAGAGGGTCAAAGAGATAAAGTTTAAGGGGTTATTAAGTGGGAAACTATGTCTGTTAGACATCAATGACTGGGTCGGTAGATTACAGCCTGAAGATGGAGTTCATGTCATCTCTGAGTGGAGAGAGGAACATTCTAAGGCTCTTTCCTATCTTTGAACATACCTATTATTTTGTAAGGCATTCTTCAACTATAATATGCATTTGTAGCCAAAAATGAATCCAAGAGATATAGTTTAAAATTTATAACACTAAATATGACAGATACAAAGTGATGTCATATATTCTAGTTCTCTTTTTAAAAAATATTTCTTGAGCATTCCTGTTAGGGTCTTTAGAGCCGAAAGGTGAGACTTAAAATTTAAATCTAGCTTCAGAAAAGAAAAAGGGTCATGGAAAAAATATCTAAACCTTAATCATTAAAAACATAATTGAGTATACATCTCTTTTTATTGTCATTATTTCATGTGATTTTATACTTGTGTTATGAATGTTGGCTATGGCAGTATTCTAAATATGTATAACATATAAAATGACAAACAGTAGCTTTTCAAACACATATAACTTGAATAACTACAATTTAGAGAATTATATCCTTTACTCTCTAATGTGAGATACAGGATTTAATGTACAGTTAACCCTACTGGAACACATTCATTCATAGGAAATATGAAAGATTTTCTGAAGATCTGTGCAATCAGAATTACCAGACATTTTTCAGAATTACCCCACTGTCTTGTTCCCTGAAAGTAAAAACACTTTCTTACATGTTTCCATACAGCACACGGCTTTACGAAGTTTCATATTCTTGACTATGTCCCATGTTTTATTATTATTAAAGGCCAAATCATTTGCATAGTGTTAGGTTGCCTTACATTTTCGTTATATTTATTCAAAAAATGCCTGCTGGCCACGAAGAATGTATTTGTCCCCCTAATTTAATAATTGATAGTTAGGGAGTTTAAACGTGAGGTTTCTGAAGATGAACATATGTAAATGTGAAAGATTCTTAGCTATAGCTTTCTTACTTGATAGTATGTTGTAAAACGTTAAGAACCAAATGCACTTACCGCATAGATGACATTACACTGTATGGACCACGCTTCACCCACACCAAAAGGACATCCTATAAAAAGATGAAATGGAGGAAATGAGGAAATAAAAATAAATTATCCTATGGATGATTAGATAAAAATTCAGATATTAGACTAAGATTTGTAATATGCTGGAATAAATATCAAAGAGATCTTTGTTGTATACTAAGTGAGATTTGGCCAAAGATTTTCTAGTCTTTTATTTTCTTCTTAACTCATACCAAAAGAATCTTGTGAAAGTCCTTAAATAAATTATGAGAGAGTTTCCATTTGGAAAAAAACAGAAACAAATTCTTCAAGATGTTCCTTCGATTCAGATCCATGAGCCAGAAATTTTGTCAACATTTAAATGCGCTATAAAGAATATATAGTGGATTTTAATATCAATTTTGGCCCGCTTAAGGGTGGAGCCAACAAAATGTTCTGCTTTTGTTGGGTCTGCTCTGGACTTTATTTTATGCATCCCAGGTTACTCTTATCCCTCAGTGTTCTGCTCAGATATCTGTTTTTGCTTCAGAGAAGATAGTGCTGATTTTTCAAAGGTGTTTATGTTTACATGTGCCTGAGGCTCTCAAACCTGGTGGATCAGAATTTATCAGGCAACATTTTAACAGTGCCAAGACCGCAATCAAGGAGTTTCTCATTTATTAGTGGAGTGGGCATGCATTTGAAAATGGCACACCTACTAGTTACGATAACCATAACTTACGCTTACGCTACCTCAAAGATCAGTCTTTATCAAATCTATTATTTCCAATGGCAAGAAAATGATCTGTAAAATACAGGCTTCCCATTTTACTGCTTCATACCAGCAATGACTATGCAACATCATGGTGTCCTTTCTGAGTTTCTCTGAACACTGTTCTTCAGTTTGGTTCTCTTGTCTACTGTTCAGCAGCGTGACACTCCCTTGCTATGCTAATAAACAACTCCTTGCCATCCCTCCTATCTCTGCCATCCCTCTACCCCCCAGCAGCAGCTCAGCATGCTTATTGCTTAATCACTTCATGCCCAAGAACACGTGGGCTCTACTGAATGAGGCTTGTAATCAAATGATAGAGCTCTACTTGATTATCATTCACAACAGTAGCCCAATACATGATTTTTCTAATTATCTCCCCCGTGGTGGACATTAGCCCCTGTTTGGTTTTCAATTATAACATCTATATGTCTTAGTCCCCAAACATTCTTAAGGGATATACTATCAGAACAACCATGGAGAAGTTGGAGTGTCAGGAAAGGAACTCCCTTTGATGACTCCCTTTTGCTTTCATGTTTAAGTTGGACTATTATTTTCAGGAGAGGGGCTGAAGGAAGAAAAACAAATGCATTTGTTTTTCAGTGAAATAATAATTTTCAGAATTCTTTCCAGATCATAACAAAAAGTAAATGCCATGTTAATTTGTCATATGTATTTTTTCAGATCTGCAAGCATCATTCCTTTTCACTGCAGGAATGTTCTAAATGAACTTGTTTATAATCTGCAACCATTAAGATTATGATTTTTTAAAAAGTTTTATTTGTTAAAGTGACTGTTTTGCGTACATCATTCCTTAGGCTCTGAATCGGACTTGATTATAATAATATTGTGCTTAAAATAATTGATGTTATTGAAGCTCTTTCAGGAAGTCTTCAATTAAATATTGGTCAATATGTACTTTGCATTTTTACAGATAATAGTATATATCATTTTTACTATTTTACAATTTTCCTGACAAATTCGTAACACAGAAAGTGATTTCCTGAAAAATGTTGAATTTGGCAAAACATTAATATTCTTCTCATGCTCTCTGTCCCCAAAGGAGATACTATAGAGTCATTTTGTTTGAGTGTCAAGTTTTATTGATGATCTTGGTCAGAATCATTTATATTTTTCAGTTTCCTTGCACATGTCATTAATAGAGAGCTGCTTCCTTGCTTGCATGAATGTTTGATTTCTTTTTCCAGTTAAATAGTGATCCAAATGCAAAATCTAATGCTTAGGGTAATCATGTGAATTTATGACCATCGCTTGGATGCTGGGCTTTCAGAAATGAAATTGAATAGATCATATTTCTCTATAAATGTAGGTTTTACAGCTGAGATAGATCTAATATTGATAATCTCTTTATTTAACTGTTTCAAAATGCCATATGTGACTGAAAGCAACAGAATGGAAATAACTATGTTTATAGCAAATAGAACAGGAAATGAAAGCAAGATATGCAGAAAGCTTCTAACTGAAGTGAGCATCATATTAGTGCTATAGTATAGCAGCATTAAGGGCAGCAATCAGCATGTTGAAGAAAGGGATTGGGGCACACTCACATGTAGGACGAGGAAATTATAATGGGAAAAATATCATGGCTATTTTCAGATGCTCAGAATCGCCCAGAAGGGATAACTTGAAGATTACATTAAAACTTACTTAAAATCGGGGAAAATACCTGTTGATTTATTTCAACAATTTTGTATCAAACAAAGAACATCTACTAGGTCACATTTTTCCAATATCTGCCATTGTCAGATCTGTAACATTGCAAAAACAATGGCTCAAGGTACCACACAATTTCAATTTAAGTGACTATGCTAATTCTCAAACGGACTCTGGCCTTGCCATTTTTCAGTCTATATTCATTCATTTATCCCACATGGTCTTTGCAACTGAAATTGGTTAAGGGAAGTGCTTTGGGTTGAATTATGTTCCCTGAAATTCTTATGTTGAATCCCAGCCCCTAATATGACTACATTTAGAGTGAGAATCTTCAGGTGGTAATTAAGGGCCAGGTCATAACCAGATGAGGTTGGTGGCCTTATAAGAAGAGGAAAAGAGAGAGATCTCTCCTCTCCCATGTGAGAACACAATGAGAAGATGGCTGTCTGCAAGCCAAGAAGAGAGCGTGCACCACCAACTGACCAGGCTGGCACCCTGTTCTTTGACTTTCCAGACTCTAGGGCTGTAGGAAAATAATTTTTTGTTGTTTAAACCACCTGGTCTATGGTAATTTGTTACGGCAATCTCACCAGACTAAGACAGGAAGCATACTGATTCCAAACACGTATCTATGCTCAGATGACAGGACAATTATTTACCATTTCATTTAGGTTCCTCACTGTTTCTACAGTGCTTGAATGTTTTAGCAGCCAAGGTGGTGACAGATCTGCACAGAGGTTTTCTAAAGACAGTGTCCAGTCTGCATTGACTTGCTGTCCTGCACTCATTTGTCAAATTTCTTAGAATACAGGGGTATTCTGCGGTTAAAAACAAGCAAACATGAAAGCCCTGTTTGAACCCTCCACAATCTCAACTGGAATCAAATCAAGTTACTTAAGGAATGTGAGGCACAACGTATACAGATGCAAGACTTTTTTTGTATTTTATTCTACAGAATTCAAATCCTCTAGTTACTCAAGTTAGAACTCAAGTCCCAGAATGTCTGTTTTACTATGTCTGGGATCTGGAGGAGTCCCATATGTATATAGGAAAAAGGCAGGGATTTCTCTGAGTTAGAATTTGGGGAAAAAAAGTTACTACCTACCAAGTTTTTCCAAATACATATAAAGGTGACTAGATCACTCAGGGTGAATATATTTTTATCCTCCAGACTGAATTTTGGAGGTATCATAGCATTCATAACAAAGCCAACTATCACTATTTTTTTCCCAAGGTATGCCTGTAATTTGTTTTTCAGATTCCTCTGCAGGATTAAAACTCCTTTTCAGAGGCACCTGGTTGACTCAGTCCCAAGAGCATGCGACTCTGCATCTCAGGGTGGTATGTTCCAGGCATATTTTGGGTGTGGAGTTCACTTACAACAAAACAAAACAAAACACACATCTTTTTTTGCATGCATTGTTATACTCCCTGCTCTTGGTCTTCTTTTCTGTGTCTTCACTATTCAAGCATTTTCTCCTCTCCTGATCAGGATCATTGCAATGACCAAAAATTTCCCAAATGCTATAATTTTTGTGACACTCCCTAAGCCAGTTAATGAAGACATTGTATTCTTCAGTGGGCCAGTGTTGAGATAAGTCGGGATACATCTTTAGGAGAACGTGATGGAGCACAGCAGAGCAACGCCAGTTGTGGCCGCACTGGGAGGGCTGAAGTAAAAGTCACCAGCCAAGACTCCCCATCCAAAAAGTGGTGACCTGGGCACCAGAGCTGGGCAGGTTTGCATTGGTGAAGTCTCTCATGCCCTCCACAGGCCAACTATTACTATTTTTAGGCAATCCTAGATACCAGAGCAAATGGACAGAGAAAAAGTATGTGAAGTATATGATAAAAGAGGAACCACTGGCTTTTAAATCACGACATAAAAAAATAAAATCATTTTGAGATAAAATCTAATCCTTTAAGGTTCTGTCATGTTAACATTTATTTCCATGTTTACACATATATTTATTCCTTATATATTTGAAGTACCTACTATATACCAGTCACCTTGTTAGACTTCGGGCAGCAAAAGAATACAAAGATGGCACATCCCTATCTTTAAGATTTCCTATACAAAAATTGGCCAATAATTCTGAAATTTGGTAAATTGGAAATTTGGATTTAAGAGGGCCACAAACATATTGCTATGAAATTCATTCAGTTGTAGTTTGCACAATTGAGTTCTTTAAATATATTTCCTGTTATGAAAACCAAAAAAGCAGATACTTCATTTAATGGAAAAAAAATAATATGTAATAGGTTATTAATGGCTTCAAAGTGAAGCAAACTTAACACTGACTCGGGAAGACTTTGCCCTTAAAAACATCAGTAAGGAAACTATGCAGTATAAATCATTAGAGCAGAACGTTTCCACTTTTCTGCCTCTACAGATGACCTTTTCCTGATGGATTCATTAATAAGTCTAAACACACAGGGGAGCTAGAAGGGATGGAGAAGCAGAACAGTCTTTCTCCTCTCCACCACTCTCTTTTCTTTTCCTCCTGCAGATTAGGGGGACATTTGTTTACGTAAGCACACCACTGGAGACTACTTCATGGTGTTACGTAGTTTTATGTACCATGTCTTTAGACTTGAGCCTTTGACTTATCTCCCTATTTTTGTTTCTCCTTTAACTTTTTCAACCCAACTTATTTCCCACTGATCTTTAGCAGGCGCTGCTCTGCCGTGGATACAGTTTTTCTCATCAACATTTGAATCTAATGAAGAATGTATCTTCACAAATGCATTCTGCTACACTGTGATAAAATCATCAACGATATCTAATATTCACTGATTAGGTATTTATGACATAACTAAGTGTTGTACTAATGGATTTATATTTGAATATCCATCCTGTTATTTCAGCCACATTTATCAGACCCAACACTTTGACGATTTAATCTATTATTGCTAAAATCAAGATTTACATATGACCTAGATTCAGGCACTCTCCAGCAAACCTTAGTTTCATAGTTTTCCTAAACTGCTTAATCCATCTAAACTTCTTATTCCATCTCATTAAAGACCTTCACTTTCCACAGTTTTAGGTTAGTTGCCACAATTCTTCCAGTAGACGCAGATGAAGTTCTGAACTGTTCACTGAAGACCATTACTTTTCTGTTCTCCTTGGCACATTTGTAGGATTTTTTTCTTCCACTATGCCATGGGGCAACACATGGTACATTTATCACAAGGATGGTATAGAAGTTTGGGATAGGCACTTGAAACCTACTTCACAACTTCCAGATTGTTTTGGTCATTTGGCTTATTTTTTGTAGAGTTGGATAGCTCTGTTGGTTGATTTTGGCTCAGATCATGGTCCCAGGGTGGTTGGATCAAGCCCGGTGTCCAGCTCTGCATTGAGCATGGAGCCTGCTTAAGATTCTCTTTCTTTCTCTCTCTCTGCCACTCCCCCTGACCCCCAAGCTCTGTCTCTCTCTCTAAAGTAAAAATAAATAAATAAATAAATAAATAAATAAATAAATAAATAAATAAAAAAATAAAAAAAATAGCATTTCATCTTTGTAATGTTGGTATCAAAGAAAAGAGCTTGGGAAATAGGTGTTCTGGGTTCTGGTCTTCCCTTTGGTATTATCTATTTGGCTTGGAGAAAGTAAGTTCATCTGATTCTTCATCTGTAATTAATACATCTAGATTATATTAATGATAGGCTGTACTTTCTTGACCTTTCGCCTGCTTCCCACTTTCCAAGGGCAGTTAGAATGACCAGCTCTCATAGTTGAGTTTAAGGTTTATGATAAGTTAGAGAAATTCATTCAGCACTGTGTGGAAATAGTCAGCTGGTATACCATTGTGCATTTTGTTCCCCAGTTGGTAAGGCATTGCAGTTTATAAACCCTTGAGGAATTTGATAGAAATAACATCTTAGATATCAGATGTAAAATAAAAGATGTTTGAACTTCAAATACTCCATATGGTCTGTCTTATGGTTGACTGGTATTTGGGTTATCTTTCTCTATACAGATTATTGAGAATTCTGTTTTCATTTTTAATCTTCAACTGGTTCACTTACGTTCGTTAAAATCTCTTCATAAATGGTCACATCATGGGTATTTGATGCCATATAAATCAACTTATATTCATTGCTTACATTCGTGCTTATATTCGGTATAGAGATAACTGGGTTCTGGGAGAGAATTTATTCATAATTGTTAAAGGCTAGAATTTACTTCATTGTTTTTCTTCCCTCATATTAGCAAATTATAAAGAACAGACCACAGTGGATAGTTCTGGTTTCTTTGATATTGAAAATTTAAAATTGAGGTGACAGGAAAATTATTTTGTGTGTATATTTTAATGCCACGGCATAATTAATGCATCCTAGTGAAAAGGGAATATAAAACATGTACATTAGAATATTCAACTAACACATTGTGGTAGAAACCAAGCTTTCAATAATTATTTTCTTTGTGAAAAAGAAAGAAAAGAAATCCAAGCATTACTACTATTGAATTATAAAACAACAAACTATCTCTTTCTCTGTGGCTTTCATCCATATAATTTACAGTGCAAATGCAATTTTTGGTACACAAATGCTTCTATATTGAGAGCTGTGTGGAAAATAGAATGCCTAGTTCCAATTTTCTTGCCAAACAAAGAAAACAAAATCCTTCCCCATCTTCTGTATTATGTGAGTGCCAATAACGCCTCTTTGATGGTAGCTTTGTGTTGTATTGTGCTTTTGCTTTTAATTAAGATATATTGGGTAAAATAGTGCTTCATTGTATTGTACAAAATACGAAAGCATGGGCTAATTACAGCCTTCAATGGGATTCAGTTTAGACCTCATGTTACTGTCTCATGCCCATTTTTTTAGTGTTTAGTAAAGTATTCTGATGTTATATTTTCTCCTGGGGTTTTCTTTTTGGTTTCTCTTCATCCAAATGAAAAGCAATGACCCCTACCTAAAATGTTAATTAAATGGCTACCTCATTTGTTATAATGTTTTTATTTTAAAATATTCTTACATTTTGGATGCCAAAACTCAATTTTGCCCCATATGGCCTTTTTCACAACACGTGTTTTTAGAGGGCATAATTTTCACAGAAGGCAGAATTCAAAGTTAGCAGAAAGCAGGTTGGGAGCCAGACAAATATGGAAGAAATGTCACCCTCATCTTTATTTAAACCTGATTAACCTTTTTAATTTAGTCATTAAGTTTTATTGAAAATGAACCAAATGTGGTCATTAGTTGTGGGAAGAGAATGGAATCAATTTAGACATTAAATTAAAGGGCAAAATCTCTAGAACTTCTAGGTAAAGAAAGATAAAATGGTAGGTTGCTCATTGCAAAGTGATTATAGGGAAAAATATTATCTATATTGAGATTTCAATTTACCCAGATGCCAATCTATTTCAGAATTTGTCATAATGTGATAAAACTCCACTAAAGCCTTCTATATATCTTTTCAAGAAACCAATTAAATATTTGTTAGTTGATTTGCAAAATGACTATGGCTAATATTCCATTTGGGGTTTATTTGATTCTTGAGCATGAGGTATGATTAAGGTGGGGTAGGGATCAAAAGGACAATTTTATCTCCTTTTATATGATCTTAGTAAAATATCTTCATCCACAAATATGATGTAAACAGTGCGTTGCAGGAGAAATGTCTGATGACTCAAAGAAAACATTTTGTGTACATTTTAAAAGAATGATATCAATAACTGTGAAAGGTTCTGTTTTATGTTCTTCCTCTGACCCTTTTTCTAGATGCCTGCAATTTCTTTTGTCATGAATTTTCTGCAAACATCATTAGTGTTCATACAAGTATCTAATCTTCTGTTGAACTGCGTTGGATTAAAATGGAAATTGTAATTGTTGTAATTGTCATTTTCATTCTGCATGCTAACTACAATGGAGTCTATTAAATTATTGCCTGAAAATGCATAATGTTTAATAATGTATTTTGAAAGTTGGTTTTGCCAACAGCAATAATAATGACACACAGATACATATATTATGGAGTGCTTACTATGTGTGCTTACTTGGATTATCTCATTAAATCCTTACAACTATCCTATGATATATCATATGACTACAAGTGAATTCTTATTCTGTTTCAAGATGATACCATGGCTTTTGATACAATTTCACATTTAGTATTTACATCACCTCCCCCTGTCCTAGGAAGTAGGGATTTTTAAAATGAGGAAACTGATGACTTGAAACTTGCATATGGTGAACAGGGTTTCATATCCAGGCAGCTTGCTTCCAGAGTCTGTGGTCTCAGTCAGTATGTAATGCTGCCTTCCTATAAGGATTATACTTTACTTAAGTGAGTGGCAGGCTGGCCTTTCAGCTCTCTCATCCTGAACATTTTTGTGAAGGCAACAATGTTGCATAAAAGGGCTCATCTATCATTTGGCCAATCAACTTGGAAACACAGTACTGCACCCAAGCTTTGGGTATAGAAGAGATATTTATGTCATGGCCCTTGCATAGTGTTCAGCTTTAAAATCTAAGTTGCATCAAATCCTAGGATGGCTCCTCTTTTTTTCTCAAGTGAAAGATTATGTCCTCAATGTGGGCTACAAAATCCCGTATAATCTGGCTATTTTGCTCCCTTCCTCATCTCCTACCACTCTTTCTGGGTTCTGTGGTGGTTCAAGCATATTTGTTATAGTTTTATGCTTTGGAATAACACATATGTTCCTTTGTTTGCATCAAATGATATGTTAATTAAAATGCTTTCACGGTTATCACCAGTGTTTCTTCTGCACTAGCCATTTCTCTTCTGATATTCAAAGTGAACACGTTAGCTTTCCCCTGATGTAAGATTATGCCACTCACAGATGTTACATTTTATTTCCTTCTATTTCCATTAGAGAATTTCAGAACTATGCAAACATTTCTGAAGAGAAGATACTTTCTGGATGGAATCACTGGGAGTATCTTCCCTGTATTAGTTTCCCAGAGCTGTTGTAATAAGGTACCACAAATTGGGTGGCTTTAAATCAGAAATTTATTTTGGTATATCCGGTTTATTTAAAACAGAAATTTATTTTCTCACTTTTCTGGAAGCAACCAATCAAATCAGAAGTCAAGAAGTCAGCAGGGCTATGTTCTCTTTGAGGGCTCTAGGAGAGAATATGTTCCATGACTTTCTCTTGGCTTTTTGTGTGGCTGGCAATCCTTGGTAATACTTGGCTTGTAGGTCCATGACTCCAACCCCTGTCTCCTTTGTCACATGGATTCTCTCTGTGTGTCTGAGTCTTGTGTCTTTATATAGTACACCAATCTTATAGGATTAGGGCCCATCCTAATTAAGTATGACTTCAGATCCTTGGTGGGCAACTGGGCATTATCTTTTTTTTGTTTCCTCCACCCCCCCTTTTTTTTTGAAATTACTACAAATGCATTATTGTGTTACTGGCATTTAGAAAATTTTTACATTATAATTCTTACATGAGAATTGTTTTGGAACCTGGGGCTTGAGAGACTTTAGGGGAATTAATCTTTTTCATTTGCTCTACTTGCTCAAGCTTTCATCCTAAATTTACCTTACTTTCTGTCATATCCTCTAGTTCAATCATATGAAGTTTTTCTTATGTATGTTGCTGTATATATAATACGTAGTAGAATATGTATATGTTAAACTTGTGCCTGACTAGAAATCTACTTGCTCTTTTTGGGGCAGGTCACTTAGATTTAAGTCCTTATCTATTGGGTGGGGGGCTCACTTGTAGTGTATAGGTGGTCTCTGATAGTTACTTCTTCCCACTGGCACTTGCTTATCAGCATTTTTGACTATCACTTAGATTCAGTTTTCTCATTTCTTTAGAAATAAGACATACTATGTTTGTGACCTTAAACTTGTAGAGGAAAGAATTATGTTGTCTTAAAAATAGTATATTCTTCTCTATGTCACCACTTTAACCTGCATTTGGCTGGGGGCTGATGGACTGGTTTTCTACATTTATGGTTAACCCTGTTGCCCCGTATCAGTGTTTGGAAGAAGAGAAAATAGCACCCAGGAAGAAAACCGTCATATCTGAGAAGACTGCCAGACCACCTTGTAACTCAGAGAGCCCTCTGGAGGCTGGTAGACAAAATATTCAATCAAGAATTTATAAGGAAACAATTCTTCCCCTGCCTAAATGACAGATTGGCATATTATGATTGCCATATTTTTGACATTTTTTTTTTGAGAAGAGAAAGTGCTTATAATAAAATAGCACAATTGGGTAACAACCATCATGTTCTATAGTGGAAACCTGAGTCAGACATACCTGGGGGCCAGCTGTATCTTGTTACTTACTAGGTATTGTTACTGTTGGCCAAGAAAGACCAGGAGGAATTCACCAGATCTTTTTACCTCAAAGATATCAATATCCGTATGAACAAAATTTTAGCTGAGAGGGAGGCTTTGTTCCCTCATCAATATCTGTAAGTCGAATAGCCTCTGTTTTTCAGACCAGATTAAAAATCACACTGAGGCCAAGAAGTTAATAACAGATATACATCTTCCATTATAATTTCTTTAGTTAAGATGTTTTTCATTATACAAATGATCATCTCCATTTAATAGAACTGTAATCTCTGAAAAACATTTTGAAACAAATATGTTGTGGAGTACTTGGAATAATGGAGACCACCCTTATTCTTTGATGTACCAGAGAGCTGTCTCAGTTGAATACTGTCAATGTGTAATGTCACCAGAAAAACTTAAGACTTCGATAGCTCATTGACTGGATTTGTTAAACTGCAGATTTTTTGATGTTTATAATATAGTAGCCAACTTAATCTGAAAAATGTTACAATCATCTTTCTTCTTAAAAGAAGAAATTTAAATAGGTAGATTTAAATTTAACAGTAAATTTAAACAGGTTTTGATAATAAAAGCAAAAATAAAAAAGAATGAAATAACAGTTTTCTATCCTAGTAAATTCTTTCTTTCCTTTTTTTTTTTCATTGTTTATTTTTGAGAGAGAGGGAGAGACAGCATGAGTGAGGGAGAGGCAGAGAGAGAGGGAGACAGGAAACCTGAAGTAGGCTCCAGGGTCTGAGCTGTCAGCACAGAGCCTGACATGGGGGCTGGAACTCGTGAACTGCAAGATCATGACCTGAGCAGAAGTCTCACGCTTAACTGACTCAACCACCCAGGTTCCCCATCTTTTTTCTTTTGAGAGAGTAATACCACAGGAAGGAAGAATTACTGGAGACAAAGGAATACTAGAAAGGAATAAGAATGGGGAAAGGCATACCATCACTTATAATTTCTAGCACTTGCATAGTTGCAAAAGAGAATGTCTATAAATAAATCTTTTTTTGGGTGCAAAACAAGAAAGCTTTTCTGTATAGAATTAAATTTAAATTGGAGGAAAACATTTTGTTGAATCAGAATTTAGTCAATGCTTTTTTCCTGAGAAATCAACGTTTAATCTCAGGGGTATGTTTCATGAATGTTAAAGAACGTTAGCTCTCCTGGGTCCTTTAATCCTTTTGAGAATTCAAGTTTTTGTGATTGCTGGCACGTGATATCCTTAATTCAGTTTTTTTTTTCCTCTTTTAACCTCTGAAAATATTCTTCTACATATGGCAAGATGGTTTTTGTCCAAGTTGGTAGAATGAAGGGAAAGAAGAGGACTCCCTCCACAGGCCCTGTACACCTGCGTCTGCCTGACTGGCCTCCTGCCAACTTCTATCCAATACCTTCTGGGCGTGGTGCAATGAAAGATTCCAAAGTGCTTCTCATACGATGTAAATAAACCACAAATAAACTTGCTCTCCCCATTTTACCCACTATAGATAGATACAGATAGAGACAGAGACAGAGAGAGATATAGAGATGGATATATCGATATATCTATATATCAATATATATAGATACAGAGATAGAGATAGAGATAGAAGTATCAATCAATACATCGATATTATCTATCTCTATCTCTATATATAGATACATGATATCTGGAGTGTTCTCCTACTTCAGGACTTTATGCAAACCATCAAAGGCTGTACTGAGGAACAGCTAAACCCACCCTATTGAAGGAGATCTACAAGAACTTGATAGTATATATGGATGTACAGATTATATATAGGTATATAAAGGTATCTACACAGCACACATCTGCACACACACATACCTATAAATTATGAAAAAAGGAATTGGTGGTGGGTTATAAATGAGGTGAACACTGCCCTGCATCAGAGGGTGTGCTATGAAGGGGCAGTAGGTACTGGAGTTATCCTAGTGTGGTCTGGGTTTTATTCCTGGCTGCATAGCTGCTAATCTAATTCTCTTGCCTTTCTAGGAATTCATGAACTGCTTAACAATCATCCGAAAAATTACCCTTTTGCTGAATGGTAGCTACAGTGACTTCATAAGTTTATGCTAATAATAAACGCTTTGTTCAGACAACATATTTTTAGTATATATGTAACTTGAATAATCAGAAGGCTTACTTCATTTAAAATGTGTCCACTTAAACATTGAAAAAATTTTGAGCTGGAAGCTTTGGGTTGTTTTCTTGTCATAATCTCTTGTAACCCTAACTCCAAAAGCATAATTATTTAAGGTATTTGTTTTTAATTGCGTGGGAATAACTGTACCTTATTTCATACAGAATTTGATTTTTATTTTGGACATTTGACTTTCAAAGCCCTGTGACTAAATGCATTCTGGCCAACTAGGGGAGTCCTTTTTTTTTTTTTTTTATGAGACTTTTTTTGCCTGTTCTGTTCCCCTTGCATTTGTGTGCTATTTTATGCTGCAGACCTGGGCTCAGTGATGGAAGGGTTTAAAATTCCATGTGGCAAAACAAGTGGCTTTCTTCCTGTCATCTGAAAATGGCACTTGCTGTTGGCTATAAAACAAATAAATAAACAAAAAACTTTTCATCGAATACCATTTAAATATTTTCTTTTGTCATTTATTTACCCCTACGCCCACTGCAGCCGGTTCAGTTCTTATTTAATGATTTCATGCCTATTATTTTGTTGGTTTCTTAACTGACTTGATGGGAAATTATTCACTTCATGTATAATACAAAGTATGCTGATTATTTAACCCTTCTCTTTATTTCATTTGTAAGAATCAGCAACCTTAAAAATATATATTAATATATATTATATTAATATATATTAATAAACATGCAATATATTTAATTAATAATAATAATAATATTAATGTAATATTTAATATATATCCCTTTAGAGATAAAGGTAGCTGCAGCCACTAAAGGACATAGATTAAATCATTGTCAGAAAACCTAATGTATTCTTTTAGTCTGTTTATTCTCTATTTGTAGAATTATTAACATAAAAAATAGGACAAAAGTAAATAAGGACAAAGTCATTTTGAAGACAAATAGCATAGAGAAATATTCTACAGTCACTGATTGCTTTTTCCCAAATGGTACCTATCTTGATGCCTAGTACATAATAATCACTTCTTAGCTGCTTTATAAGTAGATCTACAATATTTAACATTTTCTAAGATTGTATCTTTCAATCTTCTGAAGAACCATAGCCTACCTCTTACAGTAGGATTTAGAGTGATAGAAAGATAACTCATATGTAGGTAACTCTAGGCTTGTCAAGGAACAATTCCTTGTAGAATGCCCTGCAAACAGTATATCTGGATGTAAAATTTGATCACATTTCATTTCATCAGCAGCATCCTTACCTAAAAAAAGTGATTATTGCACATTCATCTCTGCAAAGCCTAGTACTTAATATAAGGGTTTCAAAGGCAAGATCTCCAGGGTTCTAATCCTAGAGCTAGTTCCAGGCTAATATAGATCTTGACAAATATAATATAGATCTTGACAAATGCCAGGGGAAACTAAAAGAGGGATAGCCTTCCATGGGATGAAGTGATAGGAGAAGCTTTAAAGGTGAAATGAGTCTTGACCTGTATTGTGAAGACAGACAGATTTTAGCTGATCATGGAGAAAAATGAAGGGCATTTAAAAAAAGACATAAAGTGTGAGCAAATACTAAAATCAGGACACACACAAGAATATTTTCAGGGATAATACATTAAACAGTTTTCCTTGAATAAACTGTTTGAGTAGGGAAATGTTAAGAAATAGGTAAATTTAGATCAATGTAAAGAATTTGGATTTAGTCCTGGAGGCAGATGGGAATGATTGAATATTTTGATTGCATAAAGTAATATTTTATGTATTACTTCTTTAAGCATGAACTTCTTTCTCAAATAATTGAAGTACTTTGCTTCTATGAGTTTTGAAAAGGCTCATCTTTGTCTGCCATCATATTATGTTCTCCAGTTATCATTCATTTAACCTTTTAATTTGTTTTTTAAAGAAGTATCTCTATACTTCATATTATTTATCCTTACCCAACTTTTAGACTTCATAGAAATTATTTGTTTAGTATAATATAAAGAGATAATGAGTATCTCTTTTCTACACATAGATTAATAACAAATTAAAATTGTTACATGTGAGCTTACGAACAGTGGCATTATGCTATTTAATATATTGTTTCCCTTCAATGAGAATTTTCTTTCTCAGAGACTGAATGCATCTTTCGATGGCAAAAGGAAAAGACAAAGAAACAGACACAGCCAGAAGTATGAAGTTTGATCTTTGGCTCTTCCAACCTAGCTGTGTCCACTCATCAAAATTTCATGAGCAGTCTCCAAAGTCATTTGGAGTTCACCAAATCAAATTACCTCTCATATTACCTTTTTACCTATCCTAACATTCTGTTCTTCCTGCAAATATGGCATGATCAAATTTCCTATTGTTATACTTGTCTCAAGAGACAAGTATATTACATCCGATCCCTTCATCAATTGGTACAAATTAGCATAATAAATGTGAGGTCTCTCTTTATGATCATGGGATATATTGCTATTAGGCAGAATGTCTTCTTTTTATCCAGACCTCAAGTAAACTATAGTTCCTTTAAAAATTAATAAATTGAGATATTCTATCCTTTTGCACTATCGGTCTAAAAGCCACAGTCCATGCAATTTCTTCTTGTGACATTGAAAATTGCAATAAAGTTCTAAAATAGTTCACTAGAAAACAGTAATTACATTTAAAACGTTGTAACTGTGAGAATTTAACAGACTTTTTCATCCAAAGTGACTAATGCTTAGTAAACACGTTACCATTAGTCATTGTTTGGAGAACTTCAGTATGCTCACACGATGTAACGATGTCATTTTCTAACATCTTCCTTGGTTAGTATATGTAGTCCCATTTTACAAAATTCATTAATTCTTTTAATTTCATTCAATGTTTACTTTGCTTGAAGCATTCTTGGAATGTGGATCATGGATACTTCTTACTGTTTTTGATTTCAGAGTTAGCTACCCAATAGTCTCTAACTATTATTTTGACTCCTTTTGACCCAGGAAGGCTGCAACATTTATTAAGAACCTCTATGTTCATGGTGAGCTCTATTTTGGTACGGCACTAATAATTGTGAAATATGACTACCTTGTTTTCCTATTTGTAACTAATCTTTACCTACAGTTAGTTAACACTCACCACTATTATACATGAAATAATCTACCCAGGAAAAAACCAAATAGCTAACGTATCACAGTGCAACCCTAAAATGCCCTTTGGTGATTATATAAAAACAACTCTGAGATAATAATAACAAAAATAATGAGTTAACATGTATTGAAAGATTACAGTGCTGTAGACACTGTGTTAAGCACTTTATAAGCATTGTCACCTTTAATTTTCAAAACAACCTTAGGGTATTAACTGTAACTATTTCCATTTTCAGATGAAGGGACTTAAACACAGAAGATTATATGGTAGAGTGTGGAAATAATTCCAAGTTGACTTCAAAAAATGTTATTTACCAATTGATAATGTAAACTTTTTCATTAGCCAATTAAATTTAATATTAGCCAATAAAATAACCAATTAATCTTATCACGTTATACAGTTTGAATTTCATGCTGTTTTCAAAGGAAAAGAAGAATAGTTTTCTATTAATTCGGTTGTGATCCTTGGTAACAAACACTTTCCCATTCTCTTGCAGAAAAGAAAAACGTTTCATCTGGTGTGCCTGTAGAATGTGTATAGTTCCTTAAGTGGAAAATCTCTGACCCAGACTGGATGTTCACTCAGGTCACCGATAACAAATGGGCCTGTCACACTGGGGTTGAGGAAGTAGGAAGTTTGTGTCTGGGAGAACATGGAATAGTCCGAGACAGTAAATAACAGGTATAGAAAAAGACACATGCTGGTTTGGTCCCTTCTTCTTGTCCTACAAAATTACTTTATGTGTTGGTGACAGTGCCCTTTGCCATTTAACCTGGGAAGAAAGGAGTAACAGAGAGATTGTACTTATTACTTCTGCATTTCTTCCATTATGTATTTCAGATCTGATCTCCTACCTAAACCAAGGATAAACCACCATTATCCTTCTTCACAGACGTCCTTTCTTCTTAACATGATTTTATATGAAATAATTTGACCTGCTCAATAATATATTAAAATTAACTATAATATTTTTGTGGATTCCTTGAAAATATTTTCTAGGTCTCAGGAAGGGGAAATTACATATTAAAACCCGAATAATGGATAATTAGCTTAGGAGGGGCCAAGATGGTGGAGCAGCATGGAAATTCTCTGCTTTTGTCCCTGTAATGCAGCTGGATCAGCACCAAAAACTGAATAATGGAGCATATCACAGAGGCAGAGATGACCTCTAAGATAACCGCTAAGCACATGATAAGTTAAAAAGTATTTACATTAGAGATGAAAATAATCTAAGTAGACTGATTTAGATTTTTAATAGGAAAATCAGTTATAATCCATTTAGTTACTGCAAACTTGTCAACATTGCTTTAGCTTTATTTGGTGTTAAAATATTTCATAATGCAAAAGGAATATTTTAAAGTTTGTATTAAGGTGTGATAAACCTAAGAGGAGCTCACAAATTCTCATATACTGTTATAGAATATTTATAATGGAGGAGATGTTTTTAACTAGAATGTTATTTAAGAACAGTTGGTTGAGTGTACAACTCAATTTCAGCTTGGGTCTTGATCTGAGAGTTGTGAGTTTGAGCCCCGTGATGGACTCCATGGTCAGCGTGGAGACTACTTAAAAAAAAAAAATAAAGAAAAAAAGAAAAAGGAAAAAAATCAAAAAAAAAAAAAAGAACAGAATATGTGATTTAAATTATACCAATATGTTATACATTTAAGATTTAATTACCCAAACTTTTTTTTTAAAGTTAGTTACTATTCATTTCAGTTTTTAAAATGTTTGAATAAGTCCCAAGAGATGCAAAACTGAAACTAACCATTTTAACATGTAAAAAAGTATTTAAGGATATATACATTCACAGTTTAGGTTTTTTGTTTTTGTTTTTAAATTTTAGAGAGGGAAAGAAAGAGCTCTAGCAGAGGAGAGGGGAGAGGGAGAGAGAAAATCTCAAGCATGCTGAGTGTGGGCCTCGATCCCATGACTCTAGGATCCCAAGCTGAGCCAAAATCAAAAGTAGGATGCTCAGCTGCCTGAGCTACTTGGGTGCACCGACATTTTAGGTCCTCCTGAATCTTTTTCTTTATAACGTTTATGATCTTATAGAAAGATTATTTGTCATAGTCTGATCTTGAGCTAAAAACCTAACAAAATATGATTTGTTAGTTGCTTGACATGCCACACAAGACCATATAATACCAGCAAATGCATTTATAGTAAGTGAATGACATAAAATACATAAATCTTAGTCAGCATGTGAGGAGATATGAAAAGACAGAATAAAAACATTTTTACTATTGACTAATAAATGTCAGAAGATATAATTGAATGAAAAAGGAAGGAAGAAAGCTATCTAATATGAGACATGTTTAGTAAATGATTTAAAGTAAAATAATGTAGAGACACAGAGGAGAAACACTCCCATTATTACTTGGAAGGGAATGTGAAGGGCCCCACATCCCAGAGTTGGGATGAGAAGGGCCCTCTCTGAATGGCTGTCCAGAATGATGCTGGGTCACTATGATCAGCTTTGGCACCTCATTATCTAAGAGCTGTGTGCACATATAAGAACTTCTGAGAGAAGCAATGGGTAAGATTGATAAGAACATGACAAAAAGGATAGAAGAAACAATTTATAAAGGAAGATTAAAGGTGCTGAAGATTTTTTGTGAGTTCTGAGGAACAACAAAGTAAGAAAACGATAATAGTCTAAATATAAATAACAAATGGAGACAGTAATTACTGAACACTTTTGAAAGGAATAATGAAATGAAATGAAATTTCAGGTGAATGTGGAATGTATGAGAAAATTCCCTTGTATGAAATATATAACAGTCAGACTGCATAACCTCAAGAGAGAAGCTACCTCATGGGTGCAGTCCCCATGGCTTCACATTCTACAAGACAATCTGGGAGGAACAGCAGAGATTCCAGGTCCAGAGGAGCAGGTCCATAAGCCCTTAGGCAGCTTAGTGTTACACTGTAGCTGCTGTTTGAATGAACTGAATCTGCCAGGTCACCACTAATAACCAGGGCAGACAGGCAAAAGCATATTCAGGATTTCTGGAAAGGTCAGCTGCATAGAAGCAGAACTCACTAAAAACGTAGTTACACGAGAAACTGATTAAAGCAGAGTGAAGCAGAGACTAAGAATATAGGAAGGAGGGAATCTGGGGGAAATGTATATTGTTGGAGAGATGGAGGTTATGTTTCATCAGAACTGGGTGGATTCCAAAAAGGAATTTATTGCCAATGAATTAGACTCTCCATGTTCATGAAGGAGGAGGTTTGGTAGTTGGAAAATACTTTACATAAGAAAAGCCCACAAGAAGGTTAGAACACTCAAATGCCCATAGCAGATAGGGAGTAGCACAAATGTGGGAAGATCTTAACTCTTACAGTGAAAAGAGAGGAAAAATAAAAGCAGAAACTGGGATGAAAATTGGCAAGTGACACTTTGTCTCAGCATAAAAGAAGCCAAAAGCAGTACTTTGGATTATGCCACACAGGAGAATGCATGCCCTATTTCGAGAGGAAGCAGTATTTAAATCCACTAGAATATTGCCATCTGGAATGTTGCCTCATCTCTGATTTTCAAGAGAAGGTGAAAGTATGAATTTTAAAATTGGACACTAATTAAAGAAGAAAACTAACCAAGTGGGCTGACTATGTAAGTCTAAAGAAATGTCATTTAGATTTGGGTCCTCTATTATCTTCTGCTATATATTATGATGTATTATTATATAGATTCTTAAGATCAATAAAATCACTTCTTAATGAGTTAAGTCCTCCTATGATAATTTCATCTTTTAAGGGAGAACACCAAGAAGTACAGAAACCCATTTTCAGCATTCTCCTCTTATCTTGAGAAAATTTTCAAAGATAACTAAGGTCTAAATTAAAAATAAGAAATTTATGGGGCACCTGGGTAGTTCAGTCGGTTAAGCATCCAACTTTGGCTCAGGTCATTTTATCTCACAGTTCATGAGTTCAAGCCCCACACCTGGCTCACTGCTGTCAGTGCAGAGCCTGCTTCAGATCCTCTGTCTCTATCTCTGCCCTGACCCTGCTCACATAACACTCTCTGTCAAAAATAAATCAACATTAAAAAAAAACAAGAAATTTGTGGGGGCGCTCTGGTGGTTTAGTTGAATAAGCGTCTGACTCTTGATTTCAGCTCAGGTCATGATCTCATAGTTTCAAGGTCAAGCCTTGCATCAGGCTCCATGCTGACAGTGCAGATCCTGCTTGGGATTCTCTCTCTCTCCCTCTCTCTCTGCTCCTCCTGCTCTCTCTCTCAAAATAAATAAATAAACTTAAAAAGAAGAAATTTGTAATTTGTTCCTAAAACATTCCATTATTCTTTTGATGTACAGCCTGCCACACTGGGCCCTCTTCTTTACTTGGACCAAACATCAAAGAAGTTCTAATTAAGATAGCACAATGACCTCATAATTTTGACACACCCTCTACTAAAAACTCAGGGCATTTTTGGATAAATCATAGGTAAAAGGCATAGAAATTGGAAAATAACCGACCAAATTGTTCTCATTTATGGAGGAAATATGTACACAAAAACCCTTCCTCAATTCTACATAGAAAATATTAGAACCAAGAAGACAATTTAGCAAGGTTGTTGAACACAAGGATCAATGTAAAAAAATCGATAGCATTTTTATACAAAACAAATAATCTATTTAAAATATAATAGAAAATACTCCATATAACAACAAATAAATAGAAAATAAAAAGAAATAAACCTAAAATGATGTAACCAACTGTTTGAAACTGGTTAAGAATATATAGGGAGATCTAAATATAAAACAATTATAAAGGAGCGGTGCCTGGGTGGCTCAGTCGGTTAAGCTTCCAACTTGGGCTCAGGTCATGATGTCACAGTTTGTGGGTTCCAGTCCCACGTTGGTCTCTGTGTTGACAGCTCGGAGCCTGGAGCCAGCTTTGAATTCTATGTGTGTGTCTCTCTCTCTGCCCCTCCCCCACTCAGGCTCCGTTGCTCTCTCCCTCTCTCTCTCAAAAATAAATACCAAAAAAATTTAAAAAATATACAGGAAGGCCAATCAATAGCCTGAAAATATACATTCTTCCCCAAATTAATCCATAAATTTTATTTCTGTTCAAAACCAAAACTGCTTTTTAGAACCTTTCAAACTGATCCTAAAAGTTCTCTGGGAGGCAAAAAACAAGTAAGACAATTTTGAAGAACATTGTATGAAAGATAATTCTTATCAGAAATCAAGCTTCATTTTCAGGCTTAGTAATTAATATAGGGTGAAGTGATAGAGACAGGGGTTGATAAATAGATCAATAGGGTGGAGAAAAAATTTGCACATATATTACTATATTACAGAAATAGTACTGCAAATGAGTAAAAAAGATGGACTATTTAGTAAGTGGTGGTGGAAAAAATGATTATTAACATAAGAAGAACATAATTTGGATCCTTTCCTTAAACAAAAAGATAAAATGTCTGGTGGAATAAAGTAAATGTCAAAAGCAAATCCTTAAGACTTTGAGAAGAAAATATATCATTAAGACCTTAGTTTAGGAATATATTTCTTAGAAAGAAACCAAAGCCCTCCAGACATAGGAATATTTATTGACATCAAACATTTATATTTTAAAAAATACACAAAAAAGGTAAGCTTCGCACTAGAAGAAAATAATCCCAAGCTATGTAATCAGGAAGTGTTTGGAGAATATACAAATGTCAGCAAAACAATAAAAGAACGCACAGTATCTAATAGGAAAAAAATGACAAGAGATATGCATAACGTATTTACAGAAAAGGAAATGAGAATGGCCAATAAAATGGAAAATGCCAAACACATTAGTAATCACGAAATTGCAAACTAATGCCACAATAAAATAATTATTTCAAATCCATCAAAATGGAAATGGTCTGGTGAGAGCAGTCTCGAGATCAGAAATAGGTATTTGAGACATTCATGCCTTCTGAACAGCAGTAAAGAAACAAAGGATTATTCTTTGGCAAGTTTAAATAAAGATGAATATTAACATAATTTATGACCCAGGTATATTCTTGAAAGAAACATATGTAGCTATATTTGTGAATATGCTATCTCAAAAACAGTATTTTGAGCAAAAAAGGGTCAAACTCCAAAGTTACATACTAAGACCAGTTCAAGGAAGTTTAAAACCCCAAATTTTGAAATACTAATGGACATATATATGTAATAAAAAGCAAATACGAATGAACATAATAAAGGCCAATACTAATTAATTCTGCCTGGGGCAGAAATTGGAGAGGTTTACACAACATTCTTTGATGATAGTTGTACTTTTTGTATCTTTGAAAAATGAAATAAATGAATATGGAATTGTGTTAAGATTTTTCTAAAGGTGGTTTGTGAGTACATGGGTAAAATAAACACCGGGTGTTCATTAATTTCTTATTTTTATAATTGTTTGCAATTTTTTATAAAATACTAAATATAACATCAGTTATGACCATATCCCACTTACTGACAAAAAAAGGAGGAAGACAGACACATGCCCAGCAAAATCTAATAATTTTGCTGAGAAAAAAGATATCTCCTTATTATTATTATTTTTATTATTATTATTATTATTTTAAAATTTAAATCCAAGTTAGTTAATATATAGTACAATAATGATTTCAGGAAGAGAGTCTAGTGATTCATCACTTACTGAAAAGAAAGATAACTCCTTTCTCTTCTCTTTCCTCTTTTCCTCTTTGTATTTTAGAAAGATGTTAAAAGAAGAAAATAAAATTATGAGTATCTAAATCCATATATTTCCCTCTGCGCACTGCTTTAGCTCCATACAAGAGGTTTTGATAATATTTGTTTTATTATCATCCATCTAGAGAAACTTTCTAATTTGCCTTGTAGTCTTTTCCTCCCTCTCTCCCCGGCTTCCCTTCTCTCTCTCTTTCTCTCTTATATTTGGTGTGTTTTTTTTCTTAAACAAACTATTCTTATTAATTTCTAATTCAACTTATTGTAGTCAAATAACATACTCAGTTTTATTTCAGTTCTTTGATATTTATTGAGACTTATTTTATAGACCAGTTTGAGAGGATATATAGAGAGAGGATATATATCCTCTTCTGCTTGCACTTGAAAAGAAAGCATATTTTGTACTTGCTGGATGTCATGTTCTTTAAATGTAGATTGTAAGTTGGGTGATAGTGTTGCTCAAACCCTCGTTGTCTTTACTCATGTTTTCTGTCTCTTACTCTACCAAATACTGAAAGAGGGATATCAATATGTTTGTGGATTTGTCTATTTCTTCCTATATTTTTAAACTTTTTTCAAATATTTATTCTAAAGTTCTGTATATATTGTATTTTCTAGAAAATATAATTTTCTCAAATATTAGGGGCATACAATCTAGAATTTTAATGTCCTCTTAGTGAATTGATCTTTGTTTTTTTTAATTCTTTTACCATTAGGAAACATTCCACTTTATTTCTAACATACTCTTTGTTGTGAGGATAATTTTGGGAATGATCTCATGCCATTTTTCGTGAGTTCAGAGTTTTCATGGTATATCTTCTTTTTTTAAAATTCTATTTTATTATACTGGAGTACCAAAAGTGGCTTTGCTTTTCCTACATTTTGGTTGTGGTTTATCCTTGCAATAGAATTTGATCTTGGGGTGCTTATGTACCCTCAGTGAGGATACAAAGAATACGTCCCCTGTTTGAAAAAAGAAGATATTCAGTTTAAGAAAGAGTTCTCTTCGCAACGTGCCAAAAGGCTTAGGATATTTTCCTCCTGAGGCTGGCCTCTTGGGTTAATGATCCTTCCCACCAGGTACTTCCGCACTCTGCAACAGCCCCTCCCACTCATGATGTGTATTCCTGTGCAGGCCACCCGCCCTCCACAGACATCTTAGCTGGTTTGCTAGGCACCGTCGAGAGTCCCAGCTTTCTGAAGGTTAGACAACTCATGGGAAGAAAATTTTCATGTTTTAGTTTGATTTGACAACCTTTCATATACAGTGTAAATGCCAACCATTCTTCTCCCGACTTCACTCTTGATTAAAACCTCTAATATAAAACTAAAGATAGTTCTTACATCACCTTTATTTTGGGAAACTGAAGGAAAATGTTTCTATGGGCTTCACCCCAACCATTTTCTTTATTATTTTGGTATGTGAATTTAATCCTCTTTCTCCCAACAGCCGTGCCTCCTTCAACTTGGTCAGAACATTAGAAGCCACGGTTTCGTCTCCTCAGTTTTTTTGTTTGCTTTGTTTAAATACAATTTTTATTTTAGAATAGTTTTAGACGTACAAATTGGGAAGACAGTATAGAGCGTTACTATATAACCCTTGTCTAGTTTCCCCTATTATCATCTTTTACAAGTAGGAGTACATCTATTATAGTTAATGAATTCATATTGATACATTACTATTAACTAAAGTCCATATTTTTTCAATTTTTAAAAAACGTTTATTTATTTATTTTTAGAGAGAGAGTGAGATGGAGAGAGGCAGAAACAGAGGGAGACAGAGTATCTCAAACAGGCTCTGTGCTGTCAGCACAGAGCCCGACGCTGGGCTCCATCTCATGAACCCTGATCAAGACCTGAGCCGAAATCAAGGGCTGGACTCTTAAATTGACTGAGCCACCCAGATGCCCCTACTTTTTTCAGTTTTTTTTTAAAGTTTTTCCTTAATATCCCTTTTCTGTTACTGAATGCTGGTCAAGAAACCACATTGGATTTAGTGGTCATGTCTCCTGAGGCTCTTCTTGGTTGTTGACAGTTTCTCAGACTTTTCTTGTTTTAATGACATTGGTGGTTCTGAGGATTACTGATTAGTATTTTTTAGACTGTCCCTCAGCTGATATTTGCCTGAAGTTTTTCTCAAGATTAGGCTGTGGTTTTAGGTTTTTGGCATGAAAACTAAGGTGAAATGTGTCATTTTTATTACATTATATCAAAAATACATGCTATCAACATAATTTATCCTATTGATTTTGACCTTTATCACCTGTATGATGAGGCATTATCAGGTTTCTCCACTCACAAAGTTCCTCTTTTTCTCCACTCTCCATGCTTTCCATCTGTGCTTTTTGGAGGTAAGTCGTTATGTGTAGCCCACACTTAGCCCTCACACCTCCTGTAACAGCACAGTATAAATGATGTAGAATTTCCTGGATGGAAGATTTATCTCTTCTCTCGTGTTTAAACATTTATTCAGTCATTCATTTATATTGGTACGGACTCCTGGGTATTTATTTTATACTACTTTAATCCCCCACACATAATCTCTAGCAATTATTCAAAATTACCATCTAAAAGTTCCCATAGTGTATTATGGCTCTAGCATTTCTGTCCAGGTAAGCAGATCTTGAGTCTCCATATTTTGCCCTGTGATCTTAGTACACTGAGGAGTCCAAGAAAAACAACTGATTTTCAGTTTGTCTAGCTTTTTTTTGGTAAGAATGGGAGTGAAAATTTCTGAGCTCTTTCTCTTTTAGAACTGAAACTGCAAATTGGTGTATCTTTCTTCTCATTGTTCATTATACTCTGTCTTTATATTTAAAGTGTGTTGGGTTTTGTTATTTATCATCTATTTATTTATTTAGAGAACACACGCACACACCTGCGCGCGCAGGCACGAACACACGAGTGGGGGAGGGGCAGAGAAAGAAGGAGAGAGAAGTTCAAGCAGGCTCCACACTGAGCATGGAGCCCAACATGGGGCTTGATCTCATGACCATGAGATCATGACTTGAGCTGATAAGACCATTGGGTCTTACTTTTTTATCAGTATGAGAATTTCTGATTTGTGTTTAGTCCATTACATTAATTATAATTATCACTACTGGTTTTTTTTTTTTTTTGACATGCTATGTATTTTATGTTTCTCCCACATGATCTTCTGTCCTTGTGTTTCCTTTCTTGACTTTTTCACATGAAGCTATTATTTTCTTGGTATTCAATTTTATCTCCTCTATTGACTTTTTAGTTTTTCCACTTTGTGTTATTAGTGTTTCTCTAGTGATGTAGTTTTAAGCTTCCCTTCAAATACTATTATACTATTTCACAATGTAGGGATTTTACAACATATAAACCCTTCCTTTGTTACATATGCTGCAAAACCCACAATACATTATTATAAAGTATTATTTTTTAGTTGTAATAGTTCATAGTCTTTCAAAGAAATTTAAATATCTTTATATATATATATTACATATATGTGTTTTACATGTATGTGTATATTACTATATATTTACCCTTTCTACTTATCTTCATTCCTTTCTTAAGGAATAAAGATCCTTTCTTAAGGATATCCAGAATTTCATTTACTATCATTTTCCTTTAGGCCAGAGAACTTATAATAGTACAGGTTTCCTGGGGACAAATTATGTTATTTTTTTGTTAGTTTAAAAATGTCTTTATTTTACCTTTATTTGGGGAGATATTTTCACCAAGTATAGACTCCTAGGTTCATATTTTATTTTCTTTCACCACTATGAAGACTTTATTGTATTATTGTATTGTATTATTGTATTGATGTGTCTGAGAAGGATCCCTTCTGCTATCTTTAATGTGCCTTCTTTCCCTCTAACTGTTTTTAAGATTTGCATTTCATCTTTAGTTTTTAGCGGTCTGATGTGATGATGTGCCTAGTATTTTTTTTTTAATTTGTCCAACTTGAGGTGTTTGATGAGATTCTTGGATTTGTGGGTTGATTTATTTCAATTACTTTTTAAAAGTCATCAGCCATTTATTCTGACATATTTCTTCTAATCCATTTTCTCTCTCCTCTCCATTTGATATTTCCCCACAGATCACATATTCTCTTATCTGTTGTTTTTGTTTTAATTCTTTTTTTTTTATTTTGGATATATTCTATTGATCAATATTGAAGTGTATTGATTCATTATTCTGCCGTACTCAATCTGTTGTTAAATCCAACAGGTGAATTCATTTTTGACTACTGATTTTTTTTAATTTATATAATTCCATTTGATCCTTTTGTATATTCTCAATATTTTGCCTTGGATGTTATTCACCATTTCCAATAGATACTAGCTATGGTATGAATGTGTGTATCTCCTAAAATTCGTAACTTGAAACCTATGTGAATATAAGGGTATTTGGAAGTGTAGGCTTTGGGGAGAGATAGGTCATAGCCCTCATGAATAGTGCCCTTATAAAAGAGACTCCAACAGGCCTCCCTTGTCTGTTCCCTCTGCCTTCTGAGGTGACAGCAAGAAGCTGCCAACTATGAATTGGGAAGTGGCATTGCACCAGACACTGAATCTTCTGGTGCTTTTATCTTAGATTTCCCAGAATTCAGAACTATGAGAATTAGATTTCTGTTGTTTGTAAGGTATCAGTTTATGGTATTTTTCTTGTAGAAGCCCAAGTGGACTAAGACAATATGTTAGTTTCTTTATCATATAACTTGATATCATCTAGAATTGTATCATCAAGCCATTTATGTTTCTTCTATCAACTATTTCTTTTTTTGACTATTAGTCAATTTTTGTTGTTATTGTTGTTGTTACTATTTCATGTGACTTGCAATTTTTTTTCTGCCAGACATTTTGTATTAAATAATAATAGGGACTGAATTATATAGTATTGACCTCCAGGAAATATTGTATGGCATTTTCTTTCAGGCTGCTAGAACTGGAAGGTAAGTCAATCTGAAATGTAGTTAAACTGTTTATAGGCCTTGTTGCATATTTAGTTCACCAGTGACTTAACAAAGTTTGAGATTGTGATCAGGGCTTTTCCTTCTGTAGAAAAGAGTTCTGGTGAGGCTCCTTAGTGCTTTATAGGTAATTTACTAGTCAAACCATATAAAACTATATCATATCTCTCTTTCCCTCACAGATTAGATGTCAGCTTTCTGAGCCATTGGGGAGTGATCTTTGCTCTCCAGTCCTGCCTCCACATTTCTCTGGCTTGGAACATCACTATTTGCCCTGTTACAATGCCATGTTCTCTCCAACACTGAGGGTGGCTGCTTTATAGTCCCAGAATGCTTTAGACTGAATGGATTCTCTTTGTTCTCCTGTTAGCCTCTGGCAGTTGAAGGGTTGGAGAGTCTCAAAAGGGTTGTGTTGTTTTTGTTTTTGTTTTTTTTCAGATGGAGCTCTTTTAATATGACTGACAGTGTAGTAAGTACGTTACATAAACTATTTTCCTTGATTATTAGTAAAAGCTTATGAGCAGTTATTAGTAAAATCTTATAGGTGAATAACTAGGCAAAGTTAGGAGAAATTAAAATAAGAAGAATAAAATTATGATAAAGGAAAAAGAAGAAATAGGAGGAAGAGGAAGGCAAAGTCTGTAAAACAGAAAAGGTTTAGAAGCATATCTATTGAAGCAAAGTTAATAGTGGCATGTTTTGTTTTAATTGGCTTATTCACTTGTAAGACGTAGGCACATGGATGACTATTTGTGGTATCTTTTTGTTCCTCACCAGGCTGTGCATTTGTTAAGAACAGATACTGTGCCTTATTTACCATATATTCTCAGGAACATGCAAAGGGCTCAGCACATATTAAATATTTATAAACATTCATTGTTACTCCATCCATTGATTCATTCATAACATATTTTTTGAGGATTTCCTATGTGCCAAGCACTCTTCTAAAATCTAAGAATACATTAGAGAGCACATAGACAAAATCTATACCACTGTAAAATTTTAAAAAAGAGAGCAAAAACAGGAAACATAAAATGAGTTAATTATATAGTATTCTAGAAGATGATAAGTACTATAAAGAGAAAAATAGAACAGATAATGGGTGACTTGGAAAGTGTACTAGGAAAAATGGGTTTTAATTTTAGAGTGCAATCAAGAAAGGCATCATTGAGAAGGTGGTATTTCAACAAAGACCTGAAGTAGTTTAGGGAGAAAGCTGTGCAAGATGAGAAAACCTTAAATTTTCACCTTCTTGAGTGACTGAGAAACTGCAAAGGGACAAGTATGACTGCATTGGAGTAAGAAGGGGAGAGTAGCATGGGATGAGAGAAGGCAGTTAAGGGTAAGTCAGACTATATTGGACCTATTAGGCCATTTTAAACCTTTCCACTTTAAGTGAAATGAGGAAACCTTCAGTCTTAAGCAGAGGGGCAATAAATACTATATGTATCCTGTTTCAAAAGTTTTACATTTTCTCAGATGATATAGCTAATGAAATAGAGCTTTATTGTCCTATAATTTTGTTTTCCACATAATCTATCTCAGGTTCCCTGTATAAGTCTGTGATATAGAAACAAGCATTGTTTTCAACTCACAGTCACGTATAACTCATTGGGGAAAAGTGAATTGGGTACTAAATGTCTACATACTCTGTGTTCAAGAGATGCAAGCCCCAACTTCCCAGATTCTAAAGTTCTTCCACATTTAAAGAAAGGACAAAGCTAACCTGTCATCTTTTTATAGGAAAGAAATTGAGGTTTGAGACACAAAGTTGAGATTTTGACATTAAATCCATATTTTTCACCATTATAACATGTTGCGTCTTCACAGCTTTGTAAAAGAAGAAAATGATGATTTAGATCTACTATGAACAAACATTATTTGTACAGGGCCAGATTGTAAATATTTGGGGCTTTGCGGTCCATATAGTATCATCATAGCCACTATGAGTTGTAGCACAGAAGCAACCATAGACCACAGATGAAAGGATGGGTACAGCTTCCGTAACTCTTAATTTACACAACCAGGCAGTATGGCAACTCAAATATGGTTGGTGGGCCATAGTTTGCAAAATTTTGATTTAGATTATGTTGTTGAGAGCAAAGGGGAGATTATAAAACACAGTTTCTAGAATTTATGCTGATTGTTTTAAGCTCAGTAGTTCCTGGGTGACATTGAACTGGAGAAAAACTATGCAAATAAGAACATGAATATAACTAGCTTTCAACAGCACTATGTTCCTACATATGGCTCTTCTGCTGTCTGACAGAATACCTTTGGGAGGAATTACAAGTTAGTCTTTCTTCACAAAAAAGTAGTTGGAAGATATAGCATAGATAAATAAAATGACTTATTTGTTTTTAAGAAATGTGTAAGTGATTTGCTAAATTCCCAAGGCATTCACAGTTTGGAAATGTATACCGGAGGAAGAAATAAACATTTATAAAATTTTGAAACTAAGTTTTTAAATGTTGGTATTTCTTAGATTACTACAACGAATGGCTGACATTAATATAGCATATTTATTTTCCCATTCTTTCTTGGATTTGTGAAATATGTATGCATATATATATGAAATATTTGACATAATTCCATATACAACATATGTGTTTTTCCCTCCCTCCACTTCCTAGTAGGAAAGTGAGTCACAAAAAGGATTAATAAATGCCTGAGAAAGAAGTCAATGACAGGCATGAGCAGTGAATTCTGATCTCTTGGCACCCAGATTAAAGCTATTTACATTTTCTCTAAATCAATACATCTGTAACCTCAGGTGAGTCTCCAAAGCAAACAGACAAAAATCCCAGGGTATGTTAGTTTCAGACAGGAATGATAATTTGCACATGTACATTTCAAATGAGGACATATCTACCATTTTCTAAAGCTGAAAGCCTACCCTAGTAAAATTCACATTTAGTACAGCTGTTTCACACACCTAATTATTTTTGGTTAGAGTAATTAGGCAGTAAACAAGTTTTTTGGATCTTTTCCTTGGCAAAATAACTTTAATAATGAAGAGTGTCACTAAAGGAGCTAACTAAAAGTCCCTAGTGACCTTCTAAACCACTTCCAAATGCAGGTAGTATATTTCTAGTTATTACTTACATTTTCACTGATAATCACAGACAAAATGGCATAAGACATTTATTTATTTATTTATTTATTTATTTATTTATTTATTTATTTATTTAAAGTTTATTTATTCATTTTGAGAGAGAGAGAGGGAGAGAGAAAGACTCCAAAGCATGCTCCATCCACAGTGCCAGCACAGAGCTGGCTATGGGGCTTGGAGACTGACCTGAGCTGAAATCAAGAGTCAGATGCTTAACCGACTGAGCCACCTAGATACCTCAAAAGTCAGTCATTTAGACATATCCATTGGCTAGTGGAGACTAGCCAAAAGTTTATTTGAGTCAAGGCACATTATTTATAATTACATTATGCTATGCATAAGTGTATGGTATTTCTGAAGGCTTGAACTGCAAGAAAAAGTTGGCCTCTTACATGTTAACCTGATAATTAAAAGCAACATATATTCCTTACTATATGTTATCACAGGCACATGGAGTGTTGATTCAGGTTTTTCATATCAAAATATATTTTGTTTAGGTAAAACAACCCTTGTTAATATAAAATTCAGATTTAAAAATAACTAGGAACATTTAAGTTTTCTTTTTTCTTAAATAAGTGGACCTACAAATTTGCTTTGAAAAAGGGTTGAAAATCCTTAGCTTACATCTCACCTGTAATGAAGAGAATAGAGGAAACGGAGAAGCTGTAGGAGGACTTTGGGGCAGTTTTGAGAACTATGTGTTGAATTCCATTTGTTAGAAAAATGTTACCTATTTCAAAAGAGGTATGTGTTTACCTTAATAAATAAGCCCTACTATTCTTATGGTCTAGATACTAAAGAAGCGTCAAAGTATTTGATATTATAATGCTGAATATTAACAGTTATTCAACAAATTTTATTGCTCGGTCATATAATCATTTGAATATACATAACACACACACACTTCTTTGGTATATCTTTACCTCACATGCTATTGCATATTTACAGGCTAACTAAAGAGAAATTCTGTTTATACGTTGTAGCCATGGGGGGAAGCTTGCATGATACATGGAAAATATATAATACCTTCCACTAGAGTGTCCATTTATGATAACGTTCAATGGTAGTATCCATTTGAAGCCCTAACTTTGAGAAAGAAATGAGTTTCCTAATAAAAGATAACTTTAAAATGAGTCTTCTTTTATTGTATAGAATGCTGATCTTGGTAGAAAGAGAAGCAGAGAGACATAAGGTGGTGAACAGGTGAGTTTGAAAGATAGAGTTGGAGCTACATACAGTCATTTATGTTAAATAATAAGGCAAGCAGCTAGCATTTTAGAAGCACAGTAGAAGAGACACAGATAAGGTTCCATGGCAGATTTTGACCAATTTAATATGTAAAAACTGAGAAATTTAGGGTCATAGTATGAAAAACCTAAAATGAGAATCAAGAGTCTTTGTAGGAGGCAATAGCAACTCTAGAAAAATGACGGATTTAGCTGGAATATTGATCCAAACAAAAGTTTGTTAGTGAAGAGAATCTAGAAACATAGTTTGAACTCACTGTATGGTACTTGTGAATCATGTATGCAATCTTACATGATAAAAAGCACATTGTTCTTATTAGAGAATATAGAATCAGTATTTTTTTTAACAAGTCCTTCAGTAGTTTTCATAGAATCCATTGTTAAACAGACTTCTTAGGTCTTGTTAAATATCTCAAACTGTGGAGTTTCTCTTGATAACAAATTTCTGATTACAGTTAAAAAAAGAAAATCAAGTCAAAATGTGTTGATATCTCTCCTTACAGAACTCTGTCATTGAGAGCTTACTTCTCCTTAGACATGCTGCATATACAGTTAGTCTCCTAAGTACAGCTATCATGCACTTATAAGATAATATGGTTTAATTAAATATCTCAAAGAAAATTTTGAGATTGTTTTGGAAAATATAAAACCATTTTGAGCTATTCTATGTAATAGTATTCTCTTTAAAATAAGGAATTTGACTTTTTAAAAAAAAATTCAATCAAAGTTGGGGCACCTGGTTGGCTCAGTCAGTTGAGGGTCCTGCTTCGGCTCTGGTCATGATCTTGCAGTTTGTGAGTTCGAGCCCTGCATCGGGCTCTGGGCTGATAGCTCAGAGCCTGGAGCCTGTTTCAGATTCTGTGTCTCCCTGTCTCTCTTCTCCCCTGCTCGTGCGCGCTCTCTCTCTCAAAAATAAATAAATATTAAAAAAAATTTTAAAAATTCAATCAAAGTTGGAAAACAAAATTTTGATGTGATTCCACAACAGGGATAAATTCCATATTTTCAAAATTTGATTTCTTAAGACTGTTCCCATTATCAATAAAATAAAAAAAAAAGGATATATTTCAATAGTACATGAATCTTTTGAGATTTGGAAATATTAAACTATTTTTTTTTTTAATTTACTCATTATGCAGCATAAACACCTGGAAGTCATTGTAAAGAGGAATCATTAAGATTCTTCTGTGACAAATTTTAAATTTACTGTTTGGGGAAACAGAGATTCAATTTATGTAGGCGGTTGCTCTTTTTCTGATTATTGAAAAAATTCACATTGATCTTGAAACACAGGCATTTTCTTTGAGTACATAATGCATATAGACATCACTCTTAAGTTCTTATGATCTTTTATGCTAAAAAATATCCCTGAAATGTCTGTACACAAACATAGAAAATCATACTTGCTCTATTTTTTGCTTTAATTTCTAATATTTATTTCTCACTCTAACATTAAGCGATATAGTCTCCATTTAAATTAAGAAAAATCAATGACCCTATAAAAGGAAAAATTTATCTCCTAAATAGATGTAATATATTGCTATCCTGTCTGTACCACAACAAAACAAGTTATTATTAGAAAGAACTGGTTTTGATGGAAAATTAAGCTCCTTAACAAAGTGATTCTATGTGAAAGGGCTCAATATGGAATATAGTGGAAAAGAAAGTGCCTTTGAGAGGAAATCAAGAGCCCTGATCTGGTCTGAGTTCCTCCCCTCGCTGGCTGAGTGATCACAGGTATTTCAGAATTTGTATTCATAATCCTTCCCATGAATATGAAACTCATAAGAAGTGATGCTCAGGTGCTTAAAAGCATATATTCTTTTGGGAGAAGAACATTCATGATATTCATTCTATTAATGTAATATTTAATATACTAGGAAGGCTTATAATAAAGAATAATAATACCAAAATGTAATAAAATGAAACACAGATTAACAAACAATAAAGACCCAAAGTTAAGCTTCAGAAGAAAGGAACAAATGTTAAAACAAACCAAAATAAAACAAACTATTAACTGTAGTAGTAGAAAATGAGAATGAAAAACAGAAAGAAGCACCAGTTAGACTTTTAGTATGAGCTATCTCTCTTACAATATAAATGATAGGAAATAAAAGAAGAAAATGTCTATAAAAATAAGCTTTGATATTAGAAAGATAATATTAAAATAAAAAATTCAAGATAAAGTAAAAACATTGATGGAAGACAAGAGAATTAATAACCCAGCACAAAAATCCTATATTTCAATTCAAGGTAACTTACAGAAACACATGATTAAATGCAAGAGTATCTAAAGCCTATAAAGTAAAGTTCAGTCATCTGAAATAATTGTGATTAGGGAAAGGCCAAATCTGTAAGGAATTCATTTTGGGCTTTAAGGCTAGAGGTACATGAATTTTAATCCCAAATCTGTCATTTCTTTGCTTTCCAATCCTGTTATTTAATCTTTTGAAAGCTCAGATATCTCATTAGAAACAGGCCATTATAGCTCTGTCATAGAATTTTTGAGATAATTAAAGGTGATCATATATGTAAAGCATTTAGCCAAATGCTGGGCAAATAATACCCAATTTTTGGGTGGGGGAGAGGAGATGCATAAATTAGCGGCAGCCGGCAAACTTTTATTTTAACCAGGATGCTTCTTCAGAATGGATACAAAGGTAACAAAGTCTCTTTTGGTAGAAACACCCTGTCCCCCACCCCCACACCATTCCCAGGTCTCTGTCATGTTTTAAAACCTTGATAGTTTTAAATTTAAATCTTAAAATATTAAGAACAAAGAGAAGATTTTACAAATTGCCAATAAAGCAGGAGATGCAGCGACAAGTACATCCTGAAACATTCTCCTCCTGCCTTTGGAGAAAATCTACCCAATGTTAAGACAAGAGTAGCCACTGCAAAATACAATGTCCCACCAGACTGATGCTTTCTTTCTGAATTAAATATTAAGACCTAAAAAACATTACATTTTTTCAAATAATCCTGCCATAGCAAAGTTGCACAGAAGTAAAAAATTTCATGTGTCTTAGGACACATAAAAGATGCTTAATAAACATTGACTGAAAAATATATATTAGGCAAGATTGATGGAACGAAGTAAAAAATATATATGTATATATTAGACCAACATGTGACACATGGAAAAACTGAGGATGGAAATTCATAAAATTTTAGTCTACAGGTTTAAAAAAAGTGAGTAGGAGGGTGCCTGGGTGGCTCAGTCAGTCGGGCAACCGACTTCAGTTCAGGTCATGATCTCATGGTCTGTGGGTTGGAGCCCAACATCCGGCTCTGTGCTGACAGCTCAGAGCCTGGAGCCTGCTTCAGATTCTATGTCTTCCTCTCTCTTCTCCTCCCCCACTTGTGTTGTATCAAAAATAAATAAACATTAGAAAAAAAAAAGAAAGTGAGTAGGGCAAGAAGAATTTTAACTTAAGACACTTATTCTTAATAAGTTCAAAGTTTATTTAAAAAGAATAAATCATGATAGAAAATAAAGAGCTACTGAAGCTAAACATTTACCTATAAATCTGTATTCCGTTTCATTTCATTAGCAAACTATGAAAAGTAAATCTCAGCTTAATTATTATAAAAACATGGCATAAAAGTTATAGATTAGATTACAAATAAATTTTAAAGGAATAAGAACTCAGTATTCACTAGAAAATATATGTAAATTAAGAGAACATAACCTCATAGGATAAAAATTAAATGACACAAACAAAAAATTATAATACTTAGAACAATTGTTTTCAACTATCTTTTAATTAGAAGAGTCCCTGATATATTTATAAAAAATGCAATCTTCATGCCTACAAAAGATGCACTTAAAAGAAGTCACATAATCTTTCTCAACTATTGGCTCAAAAAGACAATATAGCACACAGTCACATATACCTAGAAACAAATAAACAAACAAATATAAATGCTACATATAAGACAAAGAGAGAGACAGAGACAGATGCATACATAACCACATTTAGATAGATACAGAGAGAAATAATGTATCCTGGAAATATAAAGGCAATATATTCAATGTCATAGCTTTCCGAGATCAATTAGACAAACGTCACAGCTTACATATAGCTTTAAAATACAGTTTAGAGGCAAACAAGTATCACAGATTGAGCTATATTTACAAGTTTAGAAGTGAAGCAAAGTGCCAAAAGAAAACAGCAACCATTTGCTGCTGTGACCTATTCTTCTCCTCCTTAACTGCCATGGACATAGTTCAATTTTTGAACTTTTTTTGCATTAACCCTATCTCTAAAGAAAACTTTGAACCCCCCAGAGTTCCAGGAACTACAGCAAAGTAGAGTGAGTGTATAGAGATTCTCTACTTCACTTTGCTTTCTCTTTATTCATTATTGAATATGAAGTCCTTAGGTATATGAAAGACAACATTTATCTCCTTTTCAAAGAAATACAGAGAGAGTTTTTTTAGTTTTATCACGGGGCAGAGGTTTAGTCTCTAACTAGTCTCTAACAGTTAACTAAGATGCATAACTCATACTACAAGGTACAAAGATTTGAGCTTCATCAAGGGTTATTCCTGCAAAGAAAATTAGTTTACATTGCATTTTTCCATTTGATACATAATTTTCCACCTTTTGTAGAAGGATAATGGTAGGTTGATAGGTTCTTGTTATTATTGTTTATTTAGTGTAGCTTTCTTTTAGAGATCAAGTTATACTCTGATTCATGTAATTTCTAAAATTCCTTGGCAGGGGGCGGGGCGGGGGGGGTGGTTGCGGCGCCAGGGTGTCTCAGTCAGTTAAGCATCTGAATTTTGATTTCCGCTCAGGTCATGATCTCACAGTTGGTGAGACTGAGCACTCCCGTGGTCAGGCTCTGCATGGAGCCTGCCTGGGTTTCTCTCTGTCCTCTATCTCTGCCCCTCCTCCCTGCTTGCGTGCGTGCTCCCTCTCTCTCAAATTAAATTCCTTAAGGAGATTGGTGGATAGGAGTTAAATATTTTTATTTTAACCTTTTATGTAACTTTATCAATAGAGTAGGCTCTCAGAGCTGAAGTACCAGAAATACCATTTCAATATTAACATATTGCTGAATTCTAGATGCTTAGTTGACCTAATTTATATCCATCCAACTTTTTAAAATTATGTTATTGTAACATATCTCACTTTTGTGTGCACAACTTAATTTTTCCAAGCATTAAAGTAATATATGATCATTGCATAAAATTTGGACAACAGTAAACCCTGTAAAGTAAAAACAAACCCTATAAAGTAAAATATCAAAACAATACCTATGTATAGAGAGATTGATGGACATGATGAAAAGTTATAAGTAGGACATAAAATATCAATTAAATTATACCATAAATAAATGCAATTTTTTATCAAGTTTTTAAAAATTAAGGTTGTATTTTGTCTGTGTTTCCATGTTATTAAATATTCTACTTCATCGTATAGTCATGCTGTTAATTATTTAACCAGATTTCTATTGTTTGGTACTGGTATATTTTGTAATTATTTATTATAAATGATGATTCATGTCTAAAAGAGAATTACTGAGTCAGATGCTGTGTTCATTTGTATTTCTTAATAATTAACCAGTGGCCTAAAATAGTGAGGCAAAAATAAGTTTTAGAGTTGCATACATTTGGATTCAAAACCTGGAAATTCTGTTTTAAGCTTTCTGCCTCCATAAACACACACACACACACACACACACACACACACACACACACACACACACCCCTTTAAAATTAAGATGTTAAATTTGTAAATAAGGGTGTCAGAAAGATTTAATTAAATAATATGTTTAATTTACATATTTAAAGGACCCAGTGAGAACCTGGCACATAGCATACCCCCAATGGTAAATATTTTTATCCCATAAGATTATTTATCTTTTAACCATAATGTTTATTGTAAATATTTCTCTTTAAAAAATTATTTCAGGGGCGCCTGGGTGGCTTGGTCGGTTAAGCGTCTGACTTTAGCTCAGGTCACGATCTCGCGGTCCGTGAGTTTGAGCCCCGCGTCAGGCTCTGTGCCGACAGCTCAGAGCCTGGAGCCTGTTTCAGATTCTGTGTCTCCCTCTCTCTGTGACCCTCCCCCGTTCATGCTCTGTCTCTCTCTGTCTCAAAAATAAATAAACGTTAAAAAAAAAATTAAAAAAAAATTATTTCAATTTATTTTTATTCATAGTAATTTCAACATCAAGAAATTTATATTATGTAATAAAATCTACTTTTTAAAATATTATTTCCATATTCCTTTAAGCTTAAGAAGTTGTTCTCTGAACTAAGGAAATGAATCACCTATATATTTTTCTGATGTGTGCCATTATATATTTTTTTTCCCAAGGAAAAGTATAAAGAAAGGTGATAATGAGTGGAGAACTGGGTGATGTGCTTTCCCAAGTATTCCCTTATTTACTAATAACTACACTCTCTATTGTATTCTCTATTTGAGTTAAAGAAATTAGATATCTGAGCAAAGGAAAATTGAACCTCATAGGAACAGACTCACACTAGATCAAGCTTATTAGGTTTTGCACAGTGTTTTAGGATTCCTGGTGATAGCCTGACCTTCACACCTATTTTAGATAAGGAGCTATTTTAGATATCTGTCAGCAGACATTAAAGAGGGATATTGATGGCTTTTTTTTTACCATGTGCTAAACACTGAATCTGGTCTCGCTTTCCCAATTTAGTGACTGCTAATCAAATCTAAACAAAATATGACACGTGATGCATTTTTGGAAAAAAAAGCAACTTAAGGGAAAGTAGACAAATATTCTAAAGAATTAGAAGGTTTAAAAAAATTGTCTATAGAAAATAAATTAAAATGCTGTGAAGATCAAGGGGAATTGAAGGCAGGGCAAAATCCACAAGAAATAAAAGTCTATACTGACTTCAGAGATGTAAAATAATATGGCTAGAATTGGAAAATAGAAGAAGAAAAGAACCTAAAATCTAACAAGTAAATTGAAATGCATTTCTGCAGAAAAGACTTGCTGTAGCAGAAAGTTTACTCAGTAATGTGGAGGATAAGTTTGAGAAACTTATCATGAATGCAAATATAATAACGATTTTGTCAGGGCGCCTGGGTGGCTCAGTCTGTTAAGAGTCTGACTTCGGCTCAGGTCATGGTCTCACAGTTTGTGGGTTTGACCCCTGCATCGGGCTCTGCACTGACAGCATGGAACCTGAAGCTGCTTCAGATTCTCTGCCCTGTCTCCCTGTCTCTCTGCCCCTCCTTTGCTCACACTCTGTCTCTGTCTCTCTCTCAAAAATAAATACACATTAAAAAAATTTTTATAAATAAATATTTTGTCTAGGTAACACATCTATTTTTTAATTTACTGTTGAGAGTAATATAAAATAATTTAATTATGTACAGAATAATCAAATATTCAAGAAAAGAAAAACATTTCAGAAGTGAAGAAATATTAAATATGAAAACTTATAATGTATACAGGCAGATAAATTAGTTTACAGAAAAAGAAACAAAAATAAAACTGGTGTGACATTTCTTCTCTCCAGATATACATCACAGAAGCCAATAAAATTCTGGATAACAATTAGCTCAACCTACGATAGTGATCCTCATTAATCCTTTATTCACATGAAAATAATATTTTTATAATCACATAAGAAATAGTAATTGTGTCACTCTTTTATCCTTCCCAAGAATATTATGTGAGTATCCTTACCAAGTACAACACTTGACTGATGTTAACAGTCAACTGAGAGGTAAATCAAAATCAAGAATTTAGACATGGTAATGTCATACATTAAATGTCTGAGGATGAACACTGAAACCAACAAGCTAAATTAAGTATAAATAATGTTAAAATTATGAACATAAACTTGGGAGTGAAAGCTCAAAACCATTCTAAAGCATATTTTATATGGTAATAGTTAAAACATAAAATACAATTTTGACCTGAAATATTTATGATTTATGATGTGAGAGATTATGGAACATAAACATTTGCTTTATAATTTTTCTCTATATTTGTTTTTTAACAATGTATACATATATAATTTTTAATTAAAAATATATGTAAACATTAAATGGTAAGGAAAAGGATTTCCAACAAATTTGGTAATTAGGCTCTTTGGAAAATTAGCTAATGTATTAACTAAATCACAAGATTCAGGTAGATTCTAATTTTATGCCAAATCAAAGTAAAATATATAAGAAAATATAGATTGTTATTTAATAAATCACTGAAGAAGTAAACTGAGAAAAAAATAGAGGTTAGAAAATAATTATAGATTTAATCCCACTAAAGAGGTAAAAATTCATAGCACAAGAATAATTAAAAATGGAAATCACACATGGAATAAAGTATTTCCAATAAACAATAAATGTGTAGCATCTTCAAACAGATAAAGTGCTTGGAAATCAGTAATAATAAGAATTATGTCTTCACAAGTATGTAGTCAAAAAATTATGTGTTACCAATTCCAGAATAAGTATAGTTGGAAGATAAACTGAATAAAATCACCTTTTCTATGGAAGTAGTCAATAGACCTAATTTGGCAGTTACATAACTTTTTTTTTTTTTTTTTTTTTTTTTTTGAGGGACAGAGACGGAGCATGTGAGCGGGGGAAGGGCCGAGAGAGAGAGAGGGGAGAGAGAATCACAGGCAGGCTCTGCACTGTAGCGCCGAGCTCCACATGGGACTCAAATCCACAAAATGCGAAATTTTGACCTGAGCCGAAACCTAGAGGCAGACGCTTAACCAACTCAGCCACCCAGGAGTTCCAGTCACATAACTTTTTAAAAAACATAAATTCAGTGGAAAATAACAATATTTCTACTACTTGGGACTGGCACTAGTGTTGCAAGGACTTTTTGGAAAGGATCTGACGATACACGAGAAAGGCCATTATAAGTATCTATATCTTTTGATGTTGTCATTTCAGCATTAAGAATTTGTCCAAAAGAGGGAACTAAAAAATATGGCTTATGCATGCGAGTATAAACTTAATATTAATATTAGAGAAACACATGCTACAAAGAGACAAAGTACCCATCAAGAAATGAATGATGACATTTGAAGTTAACAATCCAAACCACGTTTGTTTAGGAAAAATACAACAATGAAAAACATATTTATTGACTTATAAAAATACAGCATGAAATTAAATAAAAACAAAGCAAGAAGTATTCTATTATACTCAGTCTAATAACTTTAGATAGATATAGCTATAGAGCAGCAAAGGAAATACAGAGAACCAAAGAAAGAGCACTGAAAAAAAATGCACCAAAATAGCGACAAAGACTTGCATTCAAGGGTGGAATACGACAGGGCTTTAATTTCTGCAGTGTATTTTTATGTATTTACAAATATATATTATAATACATACAATACAAAAATATATTTGTAAATATAAAAATGAATACTATATAATTTTGGTTGTATATATTTACCATTTTATATTTATTACTATTATATTATACATTTATTAAATAATATATATAAAACTGAGACTTGGATTGAGTCCTAGCTCTGTTACTTAGTAGCTCTTTCATTTTGCACAAATGACTAAAATTTTATCTGAGTTTCAGTTTCTTCCACTCTAATATGAGAATAATACAAGGTCATAGGGTTGGTGTAATGATTAAATGGTTAAATGAAATGAAAGTTACCTACACTATTCACCAAGAGTTTTACTATAAATGGTATTTAGACCACATAAAAGTTTAATCTAAAATTGACTTATCACACTGAGTTTACGGATACTATTTTGAATCATTGTGTACATAAATATCTATGTGTTGTTGTGTGTGTCTTTTCAAATATATACACATATACCCGTATGTATGAATAATGGAGGTAAAGACATAAATTCTCTTTTGTAATTCTCCTTCAGTTCGATATCTAAACACTTAAGAATCTCAGTTTTCAACTATGAAATTGAGTGATGGAGGTTAGGACTCTAGAATGCCAATGCTCTCAAAAATTTCCCAAGTACCTAATGGGCCATAATGCAAATGTTTCTGATTATTGAATATCCCATTAGATGTGTTGTTGCCTTTTCCAAGGGTTTGCAGACCTATGCTTGCAGCTCTGCCTGCTTCCTCTCCAGCAGCCCATACTTTTATTGGGCCAAGTCTACACCACCCTCTTTTGCATTCCCATTACCAATTCTAGGAAGAATTGAAATGGTTTTCAACTTCTTTATTTGACAGACAGCCTAGCTGATTGAATAAGTAGGTGGGGATGTATATGCTTTTTTTTTCTAGCCTTTGATTTTTCTTTTATTGTTTCATAAAACTTTCTGTTTTTCAGTTGTTTGTGTCTCCAATTAGTGAAGATGTTTGATGTCTGACTCCCTAGTACACTCAGTGGGTGTTAACTTTACTGCCTCTTTAGGTCCATATTATGCTAAATTTGTATCAGAGTATGGAATTCAATATGACTACAATATAATTGCATGGTTAATTGCAAGTAAAACCTCCTCTAAAATTAATATTTAAAGTGGAATTGCAGTCAAAAGCAGAATGAATGAGGAGGTATTGTTACAGCAGAGCGCCCTGAGGGAGATTAGTGTATTTCAGAGAAATTTGGGATGTAAATAAGAAAGTGATCCCAAATAAATAGATCCCAAAGTAGAGAAGGGCACCTCTACTTCCAAAAACTGTATTTCAGGTGGGTCAAATAATCAATCCCTTGTTTTGCCTCTTCTGCATTTGGCTGGATGATCTCTTTTGAGACAGAAAAACAAGCCTTCTTTTAAGATCTTTCTTTTCCTTTTTCAAGGGTTCACTATAACCACTTTTTCTTCTGCCTTGAGCATCTTTGGTCTCACAAGACTTTTCTTTCCATGTTTGCTAGATGTGAGAACTAAGTTCATACACTTTCCTATTTACGATTTAACATTAAATTCTTAGCAAGCGTTTTAGTTTATCTTCTACCTCAGAGAATTGAATAAGTAGAGATATAAATTACAAATGAACAATGTTTTTGTGGCTGCCTCTTACTGTACTTTGTTGATCTAATGCAATCTAAGGTGAGATTTTATGCAGAGAAGAAATCGTATAGCACTGCACTTGACTTTTGAATATTTAAGCATTCTTTCTATACTAATCAACAATCACTTCATTTCAAAGACTGTTGAGACTACATAGGTTTTTAATGCAAATTTTTAACTTCTAAAAAGAGATGGAGTTTTTTTTTTTAAATATCCCCCTTTTCCCTCTCTTTTTAAAAAAGGGACCACAAAGTCATTACTATGAAGGCTTTATTTTCCAATCTATGAGAAGTATATTACAAATGTTCCAAATACAAAATACAGTCAAGAGTTAGTTCCAAATTGATCCTAAACTTTAGAAATTCAAATGTCTTTTTGTGTTCAGAAGAGGTGATTTTATATTTTAAACACACTTTTCAATAGGCATCTGTTATAAAATGTGCCCTAGCTGGGGCACCTGGGTGGCTCAGTCGCTTAAGTGTCGAACTTTAGCTTAGGTCGTGATCTCGAGGTGTGTGAGTTTGAGCCCCACGTCAGGCTCTGTGCTGACAGTTCAGAGCCTGGAGCCTGTTTCAGAGTCTGTGTCTCCCTGTCTCTCTGCCCATCCCCACTCATGCTCTGATAGAGTGAATAATTTGCCTTCTTGATGATAAGAATATGAACTTTTTCAAGTTTTGAGTATTTATGCTAGTGATTCTAACAATCATAGTCCATGTTTTCCATAACTTCTCAAGCAGCCTGTGTATTGTGTGTCTAGAACAGGGAGGAATCTGGATGACACGATTTGAAGCATGTTGAAAGAAAACTTGACTGTAAAGTAACACGATTATTTGTCCATGAAATTATAAACTTCAGTGCTGAAAGATACCTTAGTGTTAAAATCAGACCTTTTTTTTTTTTTTTTTTTTTTTTTTTTTTTTTAATTTGAGACAGAGAGAGAGAGAGAGCACACTTAGCATGGAACCTGATGTAGGGCTTGATCCCATGACCCTGGGATCATGACCTGAGCTGAAATCAAGAGTCAGATGTTCGACTGACTGAGCCACCCAGGTGCCCCCAAATCAGACATTTTATTAAATGAAGCAAAGGGAAGGCAATATTTTGCCCATAATAACATAACATTAATAATATTATATATTTATTTTTTCATTATGAAATTGCTTCTGTAGAATTCTCTTGTTATAAAATTATAAAATCCAAGTTTATCTGGAGAAGCAATACTCATATCAAAAACACCCACATACACACACATTTTTCTTTCTTCTTCTTTTTAAAAACCCAAGTCATAGAATTACATTAATCATATTTTGTTATTCACAGCTTACTGAAATTTTGGTATATATATATGGCCCTCTCATCATATTTTAAAAAATATTTATTAGTAATATAGGGGCACCTGAGTGGCTCAGTCAGTTTGGCATCTGACTTCAGTTGAGGTCATGATCTCGCAGTTCATGGGATTAAGTCCCACGTAGGGCTCTGTGCTGACAGCTCAGAGCCTAGAGCCCGCTTCTGATTCTGTGTCTCCCTCTTTCTCTGCCCCTCCCCTGATCATGCTCTGTCTCTTTCTCTCTCTCAAAAATAAACAAACATTAAAAAAACGTATAAAAATATTTATTAGTAATATAATTAATACCTCTAATGTATCATGCAATCCAAGAATCTAAGGATTTCTTTTTTAAAGCACTATTTTAATGTTTATTTATTTATTTTGAGACAGAGAGAGGAGCAGAGAAAGAGGAGGGGGAGAGACAGAAGCCCAAGCATGTTCCTCACTGTCTGCGTGGAGCCCAACATGGGGCTTGATCCCACAAACTGCGAAATCATGACTTGAGCCAAAAAACAGTTGGATGGTTAACCGACTGAGCCACCTAACCAGCAACCCCTCAAATATTTCTAAAAATTTACATTTATCTATGTACTTTTCCCCATATCCTCTCTTTGGCTTCTCACTCAGAAGCATAATATATCATGAAGTTTAAGCTTATTATTCCCTTGTTTTTCTTTAATATTTTCTATCACACACATTTAAAGCATTTATAAATGCTTAACAAATATGTTGTGCAGTTTTGCTTATTTTTTAACTTATTAAAAGGGCTATAATTTTATATTAACATCTTAATGTAGAATTCTTTTGTCAGATAATTAACTATAATTTGAAAAGAGGAGATAAGAGCCTGAGGGAATAATAATAAAAGCCCGTTCAACAAACATTTATGGAACAGTTAACATTTGCAGGCATTGGGGATACAAATACATATAAAATACAATTCTTTCTTCAACGAATTTGTGACTTGTGAGCTATGGATATTAATAGATAATTTCAATAAAATGTGAAAGTGCTATAAAAATATTTTTGTACACTAGTGTGGGTATATAGGAGAGATGACATTTTTCCTTAAGTCTTTAAAGATGTTTGGGACATCACTATAATATGAGATATATTTCAGGTTGAAAAAGACAACTGTTTAGTGTTATTGAGGTGGAAGTTGAACAGATGTCACAATATCAAGATATTAGGAAGGACCAAAGTAAATCAGAAAGAATTAAGGCTAATAAATTAGTACGAACCCTGAGGGGTTAGTGGGGTGATTACAGAAAATGGTAGAACTTACTATCAATACTAACTATACAATGGAAACTACAGATTCTATAAAATGTGGTGACTATTAGAAATAGCAGAAAGCAAGTAAAAGCCAAGCATTAGACAGACAACTACATTGTAAAAGTGCATAAGTAATGGTGCTCTTACAAATGAATAAGAGGGGAGTTGGGAGGAGAAAGATTTTTTTCGCTAAATTAAACAGTAATCATGTTATCTAATTACAAATGTAATGTTTTGATTGTAGAATATTTGTAACAGGTGTGTAGCAGAGCAATCTGGCATGATTTATTCAATTTTAGTATACACATGTCTCATGACCTGTGAGTGTGTGTGTGTGTGTGTGTGTGTGTGTGTGCGTGTGTGTGTACCCACACAAGTTTATTAGTGGGGATGTTCAAGGAAGCTCACTGCAGCATTATTTGTGGTGGGGGAAGGCAGAGTGGGAGGCATAAGCTGAGTCCATAAATAAAGTATGCATACAATGAAATCTTAGCCTACAAAGAAAGGCAGATTTTTTTCTTTTTAATATATGTCCCATATTGTGGTCTGGTATTCTTTATTCTTATCACAAAACTGGCCAGATGTGACTGAATTGTCTAATCCATGACTTTCACTCATGTGGCCACTGTGCTCCAAAATATCATTACTACAGAGTTTCCCTGCCATTTGATGTTAGGTGTAACATGGACGTAATTTGTCTGGAAGCTTCAATGACTACTAGAGTGGGTCCTGGCCTACCCATCCCCCAATTTCGCATAACCCAAATAGTTCACATGCAACAATCTGCCTTTTTCTCTGAACTCCCATCAGCTGCCTGGTGTCTGGTTCTCATAAAATTATCTTGACATTCACAAAGCAAATGTCCTTTCAGTTTTGACTGCAGGGTGAGGTGACCCACCAGATGTGGTATTCTGGTGCAGTTTGAAGGAAGCATACAATGTTTACATTAACCTTTTCAGGCCCTTTCCCATGTGGGGTTAGCAGCATGGCAGTTAAATAAAGATGCTTAGTCATCCAGAATCCTGTAAGCACTTGACACCATGTCAAGTAATCTGCTTTACCCCATGTGATTTGGCCATCCTGGACATGGGAGAAAAGCAGACTGCTAATAAGAACCCAATGGTTTTCGAGAACCTGTCTATGTCACGACGTTACTCTATTTTCTTTTCCCTTTGGTATTATTCATTTATCAAACCTCATTATGAAGTGACTGGCTACTAATAGGAGAGGGATGAAAATTTCATCCTGATTTTATGAATTTCTGGACTGCAAACAGATTTCTCAATTATTTGATTTATTTCTTGGATTATGATCTTACAGACAGAGCATTACAGACAGGGCAGACTAGTAAACAACGTCCCTTCAAATTGTTGAAGAATTCACCAAGGAAAAATTATACTAACAGGAGAGCTCTCTTTTAACCTGATTTATGTTTTACTATAAGTGGTAAACTATTTAAATCTGCCCTTATTTGTCGCCTATTCCAATAAAATACTTATAGACATGACTATATTTAAAACTTTATGCATTTATTTCCCTAAGAAATGAAAGACAAATGTAAACACCTGCCTTTTCTTGGTTTAAGCTTCTGACTTAAAATAGCATGTGGTTTTATTAAAACTTGTTATTTTTCTCCATATTTCCCTTCTAATATATGAAAAAAGAACATAGAAGCTATTAGTAGATATAAATGTTCCAAAAGCTTCAAGGCAACACAAATATCATTTTACGAATGTGAAATTTGTCATGATGCTCAAGTAATGAAAAAAACTTCATGAAGATTTCCTTTGCAAGCACTATGACAGCTAAAAAGTAATAATTCCTATTAATAAGTGATTTAATATGTCTCAACATGTGTCCAGGCCCACAACTATTATGTCAATAAACAGAGCTAATCAGTTTAATGTGCTGTATGCAGGGACTAGTAATGCATACAAATGTAAAGATAACAAGGAAAGTAGTCTTTATCTCTTCTATTGTGAGTTTTTTCCCTATACTGACAGGCTTTGAGATAGTCCTGTGTGAATTCTCTTACATTTGTACCTGTCCCAAATGTCTGTCCTCAAGCTTACTCTTATCAGTGGACTATTCTAGAGCTGTTTTTATTCCACTGTAATCTTCTCAGTGAATCTTGCTGCCTCTGCAGTGTCTTACTTTGATTAGGGTATATACTCTACCATTCTTGACAGGAAGACTGAGGGTATAAGAAAGAAGGAAGATGGAGTAGGGGAGGATGAATGAGGCAGGGAATTCACATAGATTTTCTATGTTCTGTCCTCGGTTGGGAAATAAATACCCACAAGTCAGTATGGTTAAACAATTTATTTCTTAAGCTGGTATTTAAGAACATAACCATGTTGAGTATATGTGCATATGTGTTTTTGTCTATGTGTGGTATGTGTGCTGTAAGTACTGTTATCTACAGACACAGCATGTCTGCTGTTAGCATGTCTGCTAACGCGATCATGAAACATTTTCAGAATATGGACATTACAAGTGGATGAAAGGACTAAAAAATCATCAACTCTTGATAACTTGTGAACAGTCTTATTTGGGGACAGTGGTAATGATCAAAGATAACTATAATGTATCCAGTATTTCCACTGTGCTACCTGTTTTAGAGACTGTCTCAAACAGTCCTCATAATACCCCTCTTTGGAAAGTACTGTTATTTGCATCTATTTTACAGATTATTGAAGTACAGGAATACAGGATTTTGTGTTCCCAAACCTGCTTCTTTGTTTCCCTCCAGTCCCCACTCCAACCCCTAGAAGAAAGTCTCTTTGTTGACAGAGTCCAGAGACAAAGGCATCAGTAGCAAAATAAACTTCATACTTAAGCTATGGGATCTGGTCCACAGCAGCAACAAAATAGCAACCCTAGTGGGTGCTCTACACTGAAGCAATCGGGTGTTTAAAGTATCCTCCTGCAGGGCACTCCAAGGCTGGACATCTCTCAAGGACAGTGCCCAGTCTTGGTTGGGAAGAAAGTCTGAGGGCAAGACTGGTGGGATGAGGAAAGAAATTCAGAGACAGAGGAAATCTGGAATGCCCATCCAATAGGAACTCTGCATAGCTGTAAGGAGACTAGGGGGGTATTGGTGAAGACCTCTTTTGCAGTATCTTCTGGCCCCTGGCTGAATATTTAATTCTCTAGGGGTAAAATTATTTTCTTTCTGAATACACGTTGTTCCTGCAAGCCTTTCCAGGTGTTGCCAGCATAAAAGAAAGAAATGAAGTAACTTAACCACAATCCTACCGCCTTGGGAAATTTCTAATATGAATCCAGGTCTGTCTGATTCCACAATCTATGTCTTAAAACCATGCTGCATTGTTCATAAAGTACACAACAGGCAACCTGTGTCTCTACTGATGCCTACTTTCATAAACAAGAGATATCGCCTGGCATGTACTAGTTGGGTAAAATGCTTGAGAAATGAGAATATCTCATAGATACCAGAGGAGCACTTTCAACCTTTTTCAGTTCCCTCAAATCTATTGTGATTTATTCAATGAGGAAATGCCTAAATTGTATCTGTTTATAATCCTGAGTCAGTTTTCCATCAATAACACCACTCCAAAAAAATCAATACTTCTATATTAAATGTACATAGATATCCATATATAGAGAGAAATTGGTAATAAATAGAGAGGTAGATGAAATACAATTGTAAACATTGGCAAATAAGTAGAATCTCAAGCCTTGCCATATAGCAGGAACAGATATTCGTAGTACTTCAACCTAGTCAAACATAGTTTTATTTATTTGAGATGAATTTTAAAATAAATATACTCATATTTTTGAGCCTGGGAATTTTATTTGCTTTAGTACGGACACCTGAAGGAACTCATTTTTTTTTATATAGATTTATCCTGTGATGGTTTTATAAATATCCCTACTGCTCATTTTTATTGCATGCTTCCTTTTCTTTTTACGAAAGTCAAAACCTTTACTATACCTTGACCTGTATACCCTCTACTACGTCACCAACAATGAACAAAAGTACAGCTGTATTATAAAACTTATCCTGAGGAAGTAGTCTTAAAATGCAGAGTTCTTATTTTGTATAAATGGCAAGTGACACTTCACCATTTAAATATTATGTTGTCTCCTGGGACGCCTGGGTGGCCCAATCAACCTTAAGCGCTGGACTTCAGTTCAGGTTATGATCTCACGGATGGTGGGTTTGAACCTCACGTGGGGCTCAGTGCTGACAGCTCGGAGCCTGGAGCCTGACTCAGATTCTGTGTCTCCCTCTCTCTCTCTGCACCTTCTCGGCTCACACACTCTCTCTCTTTCTCAAAAATAAATGTTAAAAATTTTTTAAAAAAATTTTGTCATCTCTTAATTTCTCGCACAGTGTCTTGATCAAAGTGGGTATTCAATAAATGTTGCATTACATTGAAACCAGGAGTGGGTACCCCCCAAAATAACTGATGGTGAAAGAACTAGACAGCGCAGGTTTCTATGGCAAATGCAACTAAGGTGGCACAACCTAATTTGTGGGTGACGGTCTAGAACACTTAATATAAATTTTGATGCAGTTCTACCCAAGTCATTTGGACACGACTGAACAATAATTTACTGAATGTACTTGAGTGAATACTTCACCTTAACAAAATGTCGTTTTCTAACATTTATTTATTTATTTATTTATTAACAGAGAGAGAGCACACACATTCATGCACATAAGTAGAGGAGGGACACAGAGAGAGGAAGAGAGAATCCAAGTAGGCTCCACACTCAGCACAGAACCCCACACAGGGATTCATCTCACGACCATGAGATCATGACCTGAGCTTGTTATATATAAACATGTATGAAACGAGAGACAGATACACTTAGTAGTCTAACAGGACACCCGAGAGAGTTTTGTAGATACTCAAAAATGCAGATGGTAAAAATGAAGATTGCTTCTAAGCTGAATTAAGGAGTAGGCAGAGTCCTATCTCTGAATTCCTGAAATAGCAATAGAAAGACGTATACTTCCTGCTTAGAGAGTTGGAGAGGGTGTGATGAGAGAGAGCAGTTATTAACCTGAAGTCGAGGGTGTGTCTTTTATGTGACTCAGGTTAAGTATTCCCATTCCTATAAAGAATGAGAACGAGAGAAACTTGAAAAGCCTTCTCCCCCACTGTGTGGATGAATGTGAGCTATGTATCCGTGCCCACACATTTCTTGTTCTTAGGGGTTGTTTGTCTGCTTCGTCGTAGGAGGAGGAAGACCAATATGAGCTCCATCCAGAGAATGAATTTGCTATAAGAGAATGTGAGAGATGATTTCCTACTGAGCTTGGCTTGGTTGTACAGCAACTGGGGACACGTGATAAAATTAGGAATGTCTGGCCTCAATTTTATTTAAAAGGAATCCACCGCCACAGGACTTGGAACTTATTTTCTAGCTTATAACTGCACACACATGCACGCTCTCACACACATACACACACACACACACACACACACACACACACACACACACACACGTGGATGATGTATTCTTCTTTCTTCCAATTGTCTCATTATTGATATGTCCAGACATGATTTATGCTGCTTTCGTTATAGCTCCAATTAGGCCTGTATTGCTGTAAGTGACCTGGTTTATTGTGTTAGTTTAGGTCCTCACAACACACCCCTATTCTCTAAGTATGCTAAGATAACAGTAGCAAGGGCATTAACAAATGAGCATTTAATACTAGCTGAGATAGAATTGAAATGACTGCTTTGAAATAGGGCTGATTAAATGAGCACCAAAGATAACTTAAAAGCTAATGGATGAGCTTTGTGACTGGTAACACAATTAATGATCTTTTCAAGAACTTGTTATAGCTTTATAATTACTCATAATTCATACAGCTCTCATGTTATGTCACTTTTGTGCCATATACTATTACCCTATGTAGCATACAAAAATTAGAGATTTTGTGTGACATATTATTATTATTATTCACGCTTTTTTTGTTCTTCTCAATAAAGTAATATTTTGCTATCTAGGTTACTTTAAATACATTACCTCATATAATTCTTTAATTCTGTTGCTGGTGAAATCTAAGACGACTAATAATCTGTCTTCCTGTCTAGAATGTAAGCCCCTTGGTGGCAGGGACCACATTTTAATTTGTCAGAATGCCTTGTACAAATTGATCGCTCAGCTGCTTTTATTGAATTTAATGTTTATTTTTCTTATCTTAGAAAAAAACACATTTCTAATTTCATAAGCATAATTATATTTTAAGTTCATTTGCAAAAGATATGTGAGAATTAAGGTGGTGCAGTTGTAGTTGGCTTAGCAATATTTCTGTAGACAATTTCATATCTAGAATTTTGCTAATCTTTAAAAATACATATTTAAATTACCAAGTGATTGACATCCAAATTGAAACAAAGTACCTTGCACTGAAGCAAAGGGGACTATTGAGGTGTGACAATGTTGCTCTTGTTTAAGTAACAGTGCTTGATTAGCTAGCAAAAATATTAGGTGTGCTAGATTATAAGAATTGAGACTGTTTTGCTAATTAAGAGTTTTAATTAGCAACATTTAATCTCGCTATTGCTTAAAGATACTCACTTTCAAGGAGTAACATTGTTGCTTAATAACAAATATTTAAAAATTTATTTTACGTTCTTAATATCTGTACTTAATATGACCCTAAGGCTTTGGGTGTCTATGTACTCTTGTGAATAATTATCTAATAATATTGATATATAACAATCAGGAGTGGAAATATTAGAGATAAGGAAAAATAAATTCTTCAGGGTTTTGTGTTGACTTCTATCATATTTTTTTCTGTATAAAGAGATGTAAGTGGACATTTTTATAAAGCTAAATATAATTTTTTTCTCAGAGCATTATTTTTGAGAAATGTTTTCTTCTATTACTCTCTGTCTTCCAGGGTTACCATGTTGGTGGTCACCCTTCTGAGAGTGTTGGATTCTCTCATACCATATATGCTTTTCTATTTGAACTTATTTCCTCTTAGGGAATAGAAGCTGATGTCCTACCTACATACATTTTAGCTAACAGTGTTTATGCAGGATTTGGGGAATCAGAACCATTTTCCCTCACAATCATAGTCTCCCTCTACCTTCTGAAGGGGACTTTCATTGGGATACTGATGTAAAAAGACAGAGAACAGACAATACCAGTATTTATTACTAGAAATTTCTAGTTGATCTGTGACAAGTGACAAAGCTTTGAAAATACATTTAGGTCCTCCTTTAAAAATCATGTTTAGAAATTCAATAAAATTAGGCTGCTACCCACTAAATTTAAGAAAAGTGGAGCTAAAATTTTATATATAGAAATGATTTTTCACATATACAACATTAAATTGGTTCTAATTTAGTAAGTTTTAGATATGAAGTAATGCCTTTCTAGAAAATACTAGAAGCATGTGCCTTAGGCTGAAAGGAAACCAAGTAATCCTGAAGGGTTCAGGTAGTGTCCATAACAGTAATGTGAAACAGACACTTTCCTCAGTTGTGTGACCTTGGTCCTCTCCATTAATCTCTCTGGGCTTCTTTTCCTTCATCTGTGAAATGAAGGGATTGAACTGGATGATTTTAAACTCACTTCCAACATTCACATGTAGTCCCTTTTGTGGATTTTCCATTTATAGAAACGGAGTTTGTACTCAAGAGAGAGGTAATTCCATACAGATTAGGCCTCAAAACGTGCTTTCTCTACCTCTACATCATTTCCTGCATGGCCCTGAGGAAAAACTAACTGACAGTAGAGGTTATTTTTAAAATATTTCAACCAATGCCTTTTTACTTCTGGCATACTGATAGTTAACTGTAATTTATCAAAGACAAATTGTTTCACTAGCCACAACTGAATTGTGAATCACACATAAACCTTTTCTTGAATGTAGTTTGGTTAAAATTTCCTCCGAGACTCATCATGTAAAAGTTATTAAAAGTCAATATCATGATCCAGAAGAGCAAATCAACGTTTTAGAATGTTTTTTCTTTAAACCCATACTTAAGTGTTGAATGAAATAAAATTCAACCCATTAGAATTAGATCAGTTTAGGTTCAATAAGGCCAACGTAAGGATGTATTGAGTAAAGGAGAGGAAAAAAAGTCTCATATCTTAAGGCATTTAGTCTGACATACAATATGATTTAATGTAACCTATTCTAAATAGCCTAAATATGCCCTGTTAAATATGTTTGCATTGGCTTTATGATCTGAAACAAATAAAAACAACACACATAAGTGTGTGTTAGGGTTCTTAGCAATGAATGAGAATATTTCAAAGTTGAAATTTTTAAGTTCATTTATATTCAACTTTTTTCTGTGAATGCTCAAGAAAAGATAATAAGCAACACATTTTTATTTGTGGATGGTACTAACTTGGATGATGTTACATACACAGGGGAGGACAGGGAAATAATTTTAATAAAGAACCTGGAGGCATTAGAAGTGTGGTAAAGAAATGATAAAACCTAGATTTAAGTTGTAAAAATGCAAATCATTACACAAGGGAAGGAAATAACCTAATGCAGCTACTCAGAGGGTGGGACAAACCCAAGAAATCAGTTCAGGGCAAAATAAATCTCTGGGTGACAGTGCAGAGCAAATGAGATATGAACCTGCAATGATAATAGGCAGAAAATGCTCCCTTGCATTTTTGAACCACAAAGAGGCATTGTGGCCTAGGAAGATGGAGGCCATGGCACCTAAACGTTGGATTTGTGTTCTGCTACATATCAAGACCCTTGGCATAAATGCACAGCTGGTCACACCACTGCTTAGGGTTCTGACTTCTAAGAAGCTGCGACAACAGAGTGAAGTTTTGTTAAACCTCTGTTCAGTGGATGGGGTGCCTGAGTGGCTCAGTCGGTTAAGCGTCCAACTTCAGCTCAGCTCATGATCTCACAGCTTGTGAGTTCAAGCCTGATGTCGGCCTCTGTGCTAATGGCTCAGAGCCTGAAGTCAGATTCAGATTCTGGGTCTCTCTCTCTCTCTCTCTCTCTGCCTCTCCCCTGCTCATGCTCTGTCTCTCTCTCTCAAAAATAAATAAATATTTTTAAAAAAACACCTCTGTTTAGTGGACTTTTTCTAAATTGATATAGTGCAAGGGAATAGAGCAACAGTGACTGTCCCATGAACAATGTCTGAATCCCAGGCATTAAAGACAAATTCCACACAAATAGTAGATGGACTTCATTCTTATTAAACACAACTCAGCCTTCAAAAACCTCAGGCATTTCTAACACATCACGATAACTTCAAAAAGCTAAGCAAGTAAATTGCTATTTGGCTTTCAGTCATTTACCAAGTGGTAACCATTGAGTTCATATTCACAGAATGAATGAATGAAGGAAGGAAGGAAGGAAGGAAGGAAGGAAGGAAGGAAGGAAGGAAGGAAAGAATGAATAAAAAAATAAATAAATAAGTAGGCATTTTTATGTCTATTTCATAGATGAG